>NC_133954.1:1280000-1600000 GCF_031877795.1 Strix aluco | reverse complement strand
CCTGCCTTTCCCCAGTGCTCTGCAAGCTCTCCAGGACAACATAAAATCTGGGGCTCTGTGCTTTCTTTCGTTCTGAACAAGTGTTAGTGTTTTCTGCACAAAAGCGATTCTGCGAAGCAATGTGAACACTTCTGCTTCCCAGGCACAGAAAAGGTGCTAGCAGGGAATTCTCTGCCTGCCTTTCCCCAGTGCTCTGCAAGCTCTCCAGGACAACATAAAATCTGGGGCTCTGTGTTTTCTTTCGTTCTGAACAAGTGTTAGTGTTTTCTGCACAAAAGCGATTCTGCGAAGCAATGTGAACAGGCACAGAGAAGGTGCTAGCAGGGAATTCTCTGCCTGCCTTTCCCCAGTGCTCTGCAAGCTCTCCAGGACAACAGCAAATCTGGGGCTCTGTGCTTTCTTTCGTTCTGAACAAGTGTTACTGTTTTCTGCACAAGAGCGATTCTGCGAAGCAATGTGAACACTTGTGCTTCCCAGGCACAGAGAAGGTGCTAGCAGGGAATTCTCTGCCTGCCTTTCCCCAGTGCTCTGCAAGCTCTCCAGGACAACATAGAATCTGGGGCTCTGTACTTTCTTTCATTCTGAACAAGTGTTAGTGTTTTCTGCACAAAAGCAATTCTTGCGAAGCAATGTGAACAGGCACAGAGAAGGTGCTAGCAGGGAATTCTCTGCCTGCCTTTCCCCAGTGCTCTGCAAGCTCTCCAGGACAACATAAAATCTGGGGCTCTGTGCTTTCTTTCGTTCTGAACAAGTGTTAGTGTTTTCTGCACAAAAGCGATTATGCGAAGCAATGTGAACAGGCACAGAGAAGGTGCTAGCAGGGAATTCTCTGCCTGCCTTTCCCCAGTGCTCTGCAAGCTCTCCAGGACAACATAAAATCTGGGGCTCTGTGCTTTCTTTCCTTCTGAACAAGTGTTACTGTTTTCTGCACAAAAGCGATTCTGCGAAGCAATGTGAACACTTGTGCTTCCCAGGCACAGAGAAGGTGCTAGCAGGGAATTCTCTGCCTGCCTTTCCCCAGTGCTCTGCAAGCTCTCCAGGACAACATAGAATCTGGGGCTCTGTGCTTTCTTTCCTTCTGAACAAGTGTTAATGTTTTCTGCACAAAAGTGATTCTGCGAAGCAATGTGAACAGGCACAGAGAAGGTGATAGCAGGGAATTCTCTGCCTGCCTTTCCCCAGTGCTCTGCAAGCTCTCCAGGACAACATAAAATCTGGGGCTCTGTGCTTTCTTTCGTTCTGAACAAGTGTTAGTGTTTTCTGCACAAAAGCGATTCTGCGAAGCAATGTGAACACTTCTGCTTCCCAGGCACAGAAAAGGTGCTAGCAGGGAATTCTCTGCCTGCCTTTCCCCAGTGCTCTGCAAGCTCTCCAGGACAACATAAAATCTGGGGCTCTGTGTTTTCTTTCGTTCTGAACAAGTGTTAGTGTTTTCTGCACAAAAGCGATTCTGCGAAGCAATGTGAACAGGCACAGAGAAGGTGCTAGCAGGGAATTCTCTGCCTGCCTTTCCCCAGTGCTCTGCAAGCTCTCCAGGACAACAGCAAATCTGGGGCTCTGTGCTTTCTTTCGTTCTGAACAAGTGTTACTGTTTTCTGCACAAGAGCGATTCTGCGAAGCAATGTGAACACTTGTGCTTCCCAGGCACAGAGAAGGTGCTAGCAGGGAATTCTCTGCCTGCCTTTCCCCAGTGCTCTGCAAGCTCTCCAGGACAACATAGAATCTGGGGCTCTGTACTTTCTTTCATTCTGAACAAGTGTTAGTGTTTTCTGCACAAAAGCAATTCTTGCGAAGCAATGTGAACAGGCACAGAGAAGGTGCTAGCAGGGAATTCTCTGCCTGCCTTTCCCCAGTGCTCTGCAAGCTCTCCAGGACAACATAAAATCTGGGGCTCTGTGCTTTCTTTCGTTCTGAACAAGTGTTACTGTTTTCTGCACAAAAGCGATTCTGCGAAGCAATGTGAACAGGCACAGAGAAGGTGCTAGCAGGGAATTCTCTGCCTGCCTTTCCCCAGTGCTCTGCAAGCTCTCCAGGACAACATAAAATCTGGGGCTCTGTGCTTTCTTTCCTTCTGAACAAGTGTTACTGTTTTCTGCACACAAGCGATTCTTGTGAAGCAATGTGAACACTTCTGCTTCCCAGGCACAGAGAAGGTGCTAGCAGGGAATTCTCTGCCTGCCTTTCCCCAGTGCTCTGCAAGCTCTCCAGGACAACATAGAATCTGGGGCTCTGTGCTTTCTTTCCTTCTGAACAAGTGTTAATGTTTTCTGCACAAAAGCGACTCTGCGAAGCAATGTAAAGAGGCACAGAGAAGGTGCGAGCAGGGAATTCTCTGCCTGCCTTTCCCCAGTGCTCTGCAAGCTCTCCAGGACAACATAAAATCTGGGGCTCTGTGCTTTCTTTCGTTCTGAACAAGTGTTAGTGTTTTCTGCACAAAAGCGATTCTGCGAAGCAATGTGAACACTTGTGCTTCCCAGGCACAGAGAAGGTGCTAGCAGGGAATTCTCTGCCTGCCTTTCCCCAGTGCTCTGCAAGCTCTCCAGGGCAACATAAAATCTGGGGCTCTGTGCTTTCTTTCGTTCTGAACAAGTGTTATTGTTTTCTGCACAAAAGCGATTCTGCGAAGCAATGTGAACAGGCACAGAGAAGGTGCGAGCAGGGAATTCTCTGCCTGCC
Organism: Strix aluco; assembly: GCF_031877795.1. Lineage (NCBI taxonomy): Eukaryota > Metazoa > Chordata > Aves > Strigiformes > Strigidae > Strix > Strix aluco. Next base: position 1,597,324 of record NC_133954.1, on the reverse strand, counting down.
TTTCCCCAGTGCTCTGCAAGCTCTCCAGGACAACATAAAATCTGGGGCTCTGTGCTTTCTTTCGTTCTGAACAAGTGTTAGTGTTTTCTGCACAAAAGCGATTCTGCGAAGCAATGTGAACACTTGTGCTTCCCAGGCACAGAGAAAGTGCTAGCAGGGAATTCTCTGCCTGCCTTTCCCCAGTGCTCTGCAAGCTCTCCAGGACAACATAAAATCTGGGGCTCTGTGCTTTCTTTCGTTCTGAACAAGTGTTACTGTTTTCTGCACAAAAGCGATTCTGCGAAGCAATGTGAACACTTCTGCTTCCCAGGCACAGAGAAGGTGCTAGCAGGGAATTCTCTGCCTGCCTTTCCCCAGTGCTCTGCAAGCTCTCCAGGACAACATAAAATCTGGGGCTCTGTGCTTTCTTTCGTTCTGAACAAGTGTTAGTGTTTTCTGCACAAAAGCGATTCTGCGAAACAATGTGAACACTTCTGCTTCCCAGGCACAGAGAAGGTGCTAGCAAGGAATTCTCTGCCTGCCTTTCCCCAGTGCTCTGCAAGCTCTCCAGGACAACATAGAATCTGGGGCTCTGTGCTTTCTTTCCTTCTGAACAAGTGTTAGTGTTTTCTGCACAAAAGCGATTCTGCGAAGCAATGTGAACACTTTTGCTTCCCAGGCACAGAGAAGGTGCTAGCAGGGAATTCTCTGCCTGCCTTTCCCCAGTGCTCTGCAAGCTCTCCAGGACAACATAAAATCTGGGGCTCTGTGCTTTCTTTCGTTCTGAACAAGTGTTACTGTTTTCTGCACAAAAGCGATTCTGCGAAACAATGTGAACACTTCTGCTTCCCAGGCACAGAGAAGGTGCTAGCAGGGAATTCTCTGCCTGCCTTTCCCCAGTGCTCTGCAAGCTCTCCAGGACAACAGCAAATCTGGGGCTCTGTGCTTTCTTTCGTTCTGAACAAGTGTTAGTGTTTTCTGCACAAAAGCGATTCTTGCGAAGCAATGTGAACAGGCACAGAGAAGGTGCGAGCAGGGAATTCTCTGCCTGCCTTACCCCAGTGCTCTGCAAGCTCTCCAGGACAACATAAAATCTGGGGCTCTGTGCTTTCTTTCGTTCTGAACAAGTGTTAGTGTTTTCTGCACAAAAGCGATTCTGCGAAGCAATGTGAACAATTCTGCTTCCCAGGCACAGAGAAGGTGCTAGCAGGGAATTCTCTGCCTGCCTTTCCCCAGTGCTTTGCAAGCTCTCCAGGACAACATAGAATCTGGGGCTCTGTGCTTTATTTCGTTCTGAACAAGTGTTACTGTTTTCTGCACACAAGCGATTCTTGCGAAGCAATGTGAACACTTCTGCTTCCCAGGCACAGAGAAGGTGCTAGCAGGGAATTCTCTGCCTGCCTTTCCCCAGTGCTCTGCAAGCTGTCCAGGACAACATAGAATCTGGGGCTCTGTGCTTTCTTTCCTTCTGAACAAGTGTTAATGTTTTCTGCACAAAAGCGATTCTGCGAAGCAATGTGAACAGGCACAGAGAAGGTGCTAGCAGGGAATTCTCTGCCTGCCTTTCCCCAGTGCTCTGCAAGCTCTCCAGGACAACATAAAATCTGGGGCTCTGTGTTTTCTTTCGTTCTGAACAAGTGTTACTGTTTTCTGCACAAAAGCGATTCTGCGAAGCAATGTGAACAGGCACAGAGAAGGTGATAGCAGGGAATTCTCTGCCTGCCTTTCCCCAGTGCTCTGCAAGCTCTCCAGGGCAACATAAAATCTGGGGCTCTGTGCTTTCTTTCATTCTGAACAAGTGTTATTGTTTTCTGCACAAAAGTGATTCTGGGAAGCAATGTGAACAGGCACAGAGAAGGTGCTAGCAGGGAATTCTCTGCCTGCCTTTCCCCAGTGCTCTGCAAGCTCTCCAGGACAACATAAAATCTGGGGCTCTGTGCTTCCTTTCGTTCTGAACAAGTGTTACTGTTTTCTGCACAAAAGCGATTCTGCGAAGTAATGTGAACAATTCTGCTTCGCAGGCACAGAGAAGGTGCTAGCAGGGAATTCTCTGCCTGCCTTTCCCCAGTGCTCTGCAAGCTCTCCAGGGCAACATAAAATCTGGGGCTCTGTGCTTTCTTTCGTTCTGAACAAGTGTTACTGTTTTCTGCACAAAAGCGATTCTGCGAAGCAATGTGAACAGGCACAGAGAAGGTGCTAGCAGGGAATTCTCTGCCTGCCTTTCCCCAGTGCTCTGCAAGCTCTCCAGGACAACATAAAATCTGGGGCTCTGTGCTTTCTTTCGTTCTGAACAAGTCTTACTGTTTTCTGCACAAAAGCGATTCTGCGAAGCAATGTGAAGAGGCACAGAGAAGATGCTAGCAGGGAATTCTCTGCCTGCCTTTCCCCAGTGCTCTGCAAGCTCTCCAGGACAACAGCAAATCTGGGGCTCTGTGCTTTCTTTCCTTCTGAACAAGTGTTACTGTTTTCTGCACAAAAGCGATTCTGCGAAGCAATGTGAACAGGCATAGAGAAGGTGCGAGCAGGGAATTCTCTGCCTGCCTTTCCCCAGTGCTCTGCAAGCTCTCCAGGACAACATAAAATCTGGGGCTCTGTGCTTTCTTTCGTTCTGAACAAGTGTTAGTGTTTTCTGCACAAAAGCGATTCTGCGAAGCAATGTGAACACTTGTGCTTCCCAGGCACAGAGAAGGTGCTAGCAGGGAATTCTCTGCCTGCCTTTCCCCAGTGCTCTGCAAGCTCTCCAGGACAACATAAAATCTGGGGCTCTGTGCTTTCTTTCGTTCTGAACAAGTGTTAGTGTTTTCTGCACAAAAGCGATTCTGCGAAGCAATGTGAACAGGCACAGAGAAGGTGCTAGCAGGGAATTCTCTGCCTGCCTTTCCCCAGTGCTCTGCAAGCTCTCCAGGACAACATAAAATCTGGGGCTCTGTGCTTTCTTTCGTTCTGAACAAGTGTTAGTGTTTTCTGCACAAAAGCGATTCTGCGAAGCAATGTGAACACTTCTGCTTCCCAGGCACAGAAAAGGTGCTAGCAGGGAATTCTCTGCCTGCCTTTCCCCAGTGCTCTGCAAGCTCTCCAGGACAACATAAAATCTGGGGCTCTGTGTTTTCTTTCGTTCTGAACAAGTGTTAGTGTTTTCTGCACAAAAGCGATTCTGCGAAGCAATGTGAACAGGCACAGAGAAGGTGCTAGCAGGGAATTCTCTGCCTGCCTTTCCCCAGTGCTCTGCAAGCTCTCCAGGACAACAGCAAATCTGGGGCTCTGTGCTTTCTTTCGTTCTGAACAAGTGTTACTGTTTTCTGCACAAGAGCGATTCTGCGAAGCAATGTGAACACTTGTGCTTCCCAGGCACAGAGAAGGTGCTAGCAGGGAATTCTCTGCCTGCCTTTCCCCAGTGCTCTGCAAGCTCTCCAGGACAACATAGAATCTGGGGCTCTGTACTTTCTTTCATTCTGAACAAGTGTTAGTGTTTTCTGCACAAAAGCAATTCTTGCGAAGCAATGTGAACAGGCACAGAGAAGGTGCTAGCAGGGAATTCTCTGCCTGCCTTTCCCCAGTGCTCTGCAAGCTCTCCAGGACAACATAAAATCTGGGGCTCTGTGCTTTCTTTCGTTCTGAACAAGTGTTAGTGTTTTCTGCACAAAAGCGATTATGCGAAGCAATGTGAACAGGCACAGAGAAGGTGCTAGCAGGGAATTCTCTGCCTGCCTTTCCCCAGTGCTCTGCAAGCTCTCCAGGACAACATAAAATCTGGGGCTCTGTGCTTTCTTTCCTTCTGAACAAGTGTTACTGTTTTCTGCACAAAAGCGATTCTGCGAAGCAATGTGAACACTTGTGCTTCCCAGGCACAGAGAAGGTGCTAGCAGGGAATTCTCTGCCTGCCTTTCCCCAGTGCTCTGCAAGCTCTCCAGGACAACATAGAATCTGGGGCTCTGTGCTTTCTTTCCTTCTGAACAAGTGTTAATGTTTTCTGCACAAAAGTGATTCTGCGAAGCAATGTGAACAGGCACAGAGAAGGTGATAGCAGGGAATTCTCTGCCTGCCTTTCCCCAGTGCTCTGCAAGCTCTCCAGGGCAACATAAAATCTGGGGCTCTGTGCTTTCTTTCCTTCTGAACAAGTGTTATTGTTTTCTGCACAAAAGTGATTCTGGGAAGCAATGTGAACAGGCACAGAGAAGGTGCTAGCAGGGAATTCTCTGCCTGCCTTTCCCCAGTGCTCTGCAAGCTCTCCAGGACAACATAAAATCTGGGGCTCTGTGCTTTCTTTCGTTCTGAAAAACTGTTACTGTTTTCTGCACAAAGGCGATTCTGTGAAGCAATGTGAACAGGCACAGAGAAGGTGCGAGCAGGGAATTCTCTGCCTGCCTTTCCCCAGTGCTCTGCAAGCTGTCCAGGACAACATAAAATCTGGGGCTCTGTGCTTTCTTTCCTTCTGAACAAGTGTTACTGTTTTCTGCACAAAAACGATTCTGCGAAGCAATGTGAACACTTGTGCTTCCCAGGCACAGAGAAGGTGCTAGCAGGGAATTCTCTGCCTGCCTTTCCCCAGTGCTCTGCAAGCTCTCCAGGACAACAGCAAATCTGGGGCTCTGTGCTTTCTTTCGTTCTGAACAAGTGTTACTGTTTTCTGCACAAAAGCGATTCTGCGAAGCAATGTGAACACTTGTGCTTCCCAGGCACAGAGAAGGTGCTATCAGGGAATTCTCTGCCTGCCTTTCCCCAGTGCTCTGCAAGCTCTCCAGGACAACATAAAATCTGGGGCTCTGTGCTTTCTTTCCTTCTGAACAAGTGTTACTGTTTTCTGCACAAAAGCGATTCTGCGAAGCAATGTGAACACTTCTGCTTCCCAGGCACAGAGAAGGTGCTAGCAGGGAATTCTCTGCCTGCCTTTCCCCAGTGCTCTGCAAGCTCTCCAGGACAACATAAAATCTGGGGCTCTGTGCTTTCTTTCGTTCTGAACAAGTGTTACTGTTTTCTGCACAAAAGCGATTCTGCGAAGCAATGTGAACAATTCTGCTTCCCAGGCACAGAGAAGGTGCTAGCAGGGAATTCTCTGCCTGCCTTTCCCCAGTGCTCTGCAAGCTCTCCAGGACAACATAAAATCTGGGGCTCTGTGCTTCCTTTCGTTCTGAACAAGTGTTAGTGTTTTCTGCACAAAAGCGATTCTGCGAAGTAATGTGAACACTTCTGCTTCGCAGGCACAGAGAAGGTGATAGCAGGGAATTCTCTGCCTGCCTTTCCCCAGTGCTCTGCAAGCTCTCCAGGGCAACATAAAATCTGGGGCTCTGTGCTTTCTTTCGTTCTGAACAAGTGTTATTGTTTTCTGCACAAAAGTGATTCTGCGAAGCAATGTGAACAGGCACAGAGAAGGTGCGAGCAGGGAATTCTCTGCCTGCCTTTCCCCAGTACTCTGCAAGCTCTCCAGGACAACATAAAATCTGGGGCTCTGTGCTTTCTTTCCTTCTGAACAAGTGTTAGTGTTTTCTGCACAAAAGCGATTCTGCGAAGCAATGTGAACAGGCACAGAGAAGGTGCGAGCAGGGAATTCTCTGCCTGCCTTTCCCCAGTGCTCTGCAAGCTCTCCAGGACAACATAAAATCTGGGGCTCTGTGCTTTCTTTCGTTCGGAACAAGTGTTAGTGTTTTCTGCACAAAAGCGATTCTGCGAAGCAATGTGAACACTTGTGCTTCCCAGGCACAGAGAAGGTGCTAGCAGGGAATTCTCTGCCTGCCTTTCCCCAGTGCTCTGCAAGCTCTCCAGGACAACATAGAATCTGGGGCTCTGTACTTTCTTTCATTCTGAACAAGTGTTAGTGTTTTCTGCACAAAAGCAATTCTTGCGAAGCAATGTGAACAGGCACAGAGAAGGTGCTAGCAGGGAATTCTCTGCCTGCCTTTCCCCAGTGCTCTGCAAGCTCTCCAGGACAACAGCAAATCTGGGGCTCTGTGCTTTCTTTCGTTCTGAACAAGTGTTAGTGTTTTCTGCACAAAAGCGATTCTGCGAAGCAATGTGAACAGGCACAGAGAAGGTGCTATCAGGGAATTCTCTGCCTGCCTTTCCCCAGTGCTCTGCAAGCTCTCCAGGACAACATAAAATCTGGGGCTCTGTGCTTTCTTTCCTTCTGAACAAGTGTTACTGTTTTCTGCACAAAAACGATTCTGCGAAGCAATGTGAACACTTGTGCTTCCCAGGCACAGAGAAGGTGCTAGCAGGGAATTCTCTGCCTGCCTTTCCCCAGTGCTCTGCAAGCTCTCCAGGACAACAGCAAATCTGGGGCTCTGTGCTTTCTTTCGTTCTGAACAAGTGTTACTGTTTTCTGCACAAAAGCGATTCTGCGAAGCAATGTGAACACTTCTGCTTCCCAGGCACAGAGAAGGTGCTAGCAGGGAATTCTCTGCCTGCCTTTCCCCAGTGCTCTGCAAGCTCTCCAGGACAACATAAAATCTGGGGCTCTGTGCTTTCTTTCGTTCTGAACAAGTGTTAGTGTTTTCTGCACAAAAGCGATTCTTGCGAAGCAATGTGATCACTTCTGCTTCCCAGGCACAGAGAAGGTGCTAGCAGGGAATTCTCTGCCTGCCTTTCCCCAGTGCTCTGCAAGCTCTCCAGGACAACATAGAATCTGGGGCTCTGCGCTTTATTTCGTTCTGAACAAGTGTTACTGTTTTCTGCACACAAGCGATTCTTGCGAAGCAATGTGAACACTTCTGCTTCCCAGGCACAGAGAAGGTGCTAGCAGGGAATTCTCTGCCTGCCTTTCCCCAGTGCTCTGCAAGCTCTCCAGGACAACATAAAATCTGGGGCTCTGTGCTTTCTTTCCTTCTGAACAAGTGTTACTGTTTTCTGCACACAAGCGATTCTTGTGAAGCAATGTGAACACTTCTGCTTCCCAGGCACAGAGAAGGTGCTAGCAGGGAATTCTCTGCCTGCCTTTCCCCAGTGCTCTGCAAGCTCTCCAGGACAACATAGAATCTGGGGCTCTGTGCTTTCTTTCGTTCTGAACAAGTGTTACTGTTTTCTGCACAAAAGCGATTCTGCGAAGCAATGTGAACAGGCACAGAGAAGGTGCGAGCAGGGAATTCTCTGCCTGCCTTTCCCCAGTGCTCTGCAAGCTCTCCAGGACAACATAAAATCTGGGGCTCTGTGCTTTCTTTCGTTCTGAACAAGTGTTAGTGTTTTCTGCACAAAAGCGATTCTGCGAAGCAATGTGAACACTTGTGCTTCCCAGGCACAGAGAAGGTGCTAGCAGGGAATTCTCTGCCTGCCTTTCCCCAGTGCTCTGCAAGCTCTCCAGGGCAACATAAAATCTGGGGCTCTGTGCTTTCTTTCGTTCTGAACAAGTGTTATTGTTTTCTGCACAAAAGCGATTCTGCGAAGCAATGTGAACAGGCACAGAGAAGGTGCGAGCAGGGAATTCTCTGCCTGCCTTTCCCCAGTGCTCTGCAAGCTCTCCAGGACAACATAAAATCTGGGGCTCTGTGCTTTCTTTCGTTCTGAACAAGTGTTACTGTTTTCTGCACAAACGCGATTCTGCGAAACAATGTGAACACTTCTGCTTCCCAGGCACAGAGAAGGTGCTAGCAAGGAATTCTCTGCCTGCCTTTCCCCAGTGCTCTGCAAGCTCTCCAGGACAACATAGAATCTGGGGCTCTGTGCTTTCTTTCCTTCTGAACAAGTGTTACTGTTTTCTGCACAAAAGCGATTCTGCGAAGCAATGTGAACAGGCACAGAGAAGGTGCGAGCAGGGAATTCTCTGCCTGCCTTTCCCCAGTGCTCTGCAAGCTCTCCAGGACAACATAAAATCTGGGGCTCTGTGCTTTCTTTCGTTCGGAACAAGTGTTAGTGTTTTCTGCACAAAAGCGATTCTGCGAAGCAATGTGAACACTTGTGCTTCCCAGGCACAGAGAAGGTGCTAGCAGGGAATTCTCTGCCTGCCTTTCCCCAGTGCTCTGCAAGCTCTCCAGGACAACATAGAATCTGGGGCTCTGTACTTTCTTTCATTCTGAACAAGTGTTAGTGTTTTCTGCACAAAAGCAATTCTTGCGAAGCAATGTGAACAGGCACAGAGAAGGTGCTAGCAGGGAATTCTCTGCCTGCCTTTCCCCAGTGCTCTGCAAGCTCTCCAGGACAACAGCAAATCTGGGGCTCTGTGCTTTCTTTCGTTCTGAACAAGTGTTAGTGTTTTCTGCACAAAAGCGATTCTGCGAAGCAATGTGAACAGGCACAGAGAAGGTGCTATCAGGGAATTCTCTGCCTGCCTTTCCCCAGTGCTCTGCAAGCTCTCCAGGACAACATAAAATCTGGGGCTCTGTGCTTTCTTTCCTTCTGAACAAGTGTTACTGTTTTCTGCACAAAAACGATTCTGCGAAGCAATGTGAACACTTGTGCTTCCCAGGCACAGAGAAGGTGCTAGCAGGGAATTCTCTGCCTGCCTTTCCCCAGTGCTCTGCAAGCTCTCCAGGACAACAGCAAATCTGGGGCTCTGTGCTTTCTTTCGTTCTGAACAAGTGTTACTGTTTTCTGCACAAAAGCGATTCTGCGAAGCAATGTGAACACTTCTGCTTCCCAGGCACAGAGAAGGTGCTAGCAGGGAATTCTCTGCCTGCCTTTCCCCAGTGCTCTGCAAGCTCTCCAGGACAACATAAAATCTGGGGCTCTGTGCTTTCTTTCGTTCTGAACAAGTGTTAGTGTTTTCTGCACAAAAGCGATTCTTGCGAAGCAATGTGATCACTTCTGCTTCCCAGGCACAGAGAAGGTGCTAGCAGGGAATTCTCTGCCTGCCTTTCCCCAGTGCTCTGCAAGCTCTCCAGGACAACATAGAATCTGGGGCTCTGCGCTTTATTTCGTTCTGAACAAGTGTTACTGTTTTCTGCACACAAGCGATTCTTGCGAAGCAATGTGAACACTTCTGCTTCCCAGGCACAGAGAAGGTGCTAGCAGGGAATTCTCTGCCTGCCTTTCCCCAGTGCTCTGCAAGCTCTCCAGGACAACATAAAATCTGGGGCTCTGTGCTTTCTTTCCTTCTGAACAAGTGTTACTGTTTTCTGCACACAAGCGATTCTTGTGAAGCAATGTGAACACTTCTGCTTCCCAGGCACAGAGAAGGTGCTAGCAGGGAATTCTCTGCCTGCCTTTCCCCAGTGCTCTGCAAGCTCTCCAGGACAACATAGAATCTGGGGCTCTGTGCTTTCTTTCCTTCTGAACAAGTGTTACTGTTTTCTGCACAAAAGCGATTCTGCGAAGCAATGTGAACAGGCACAGAGAAGGTGCGAGCAGGGAATTCTCTGCCTGCCTTTCCCCAGTGCTCTGCAAGCTCTCCAGGACAACATAAAATCTGGGGCTCTGTGCTTTCTTTCGTTCTGAACAAGTGTTAGTGTTTTCTGCACAAAAGCGATTCTGCGAAGCAATGTGAACACTTGTGCTTCCCAGGCACAGAGAAGGTGCTAGCAGGGAATTCTCTGCCTGCCTTTCCCCAGTGCTCTGCAAGCTCTCCAGGGCAACATAAAATCTGGGGCTCTGTGCTTTCTTTCGTTCTGAACAAGTGTTATTGTTTTCTGCACAAAAGCGATTCTGCGAAGCAATGTGAACAGGCACAGAGAAGGTGCGAGCAGGGAATTCTCTGCCTGCCTTTCCCCAGTGCTCTGCAAGCTCTCCAGGACAACATAAAATCTGGGGCTCTGTGCTTTCTTTCGTTCTGAACAAGTGTTACTGTTTTCTGCACAAACGCGATTCTGCGAAACAATGTGAACACTTCTGCTTCCCAGGCACAGAGAAGGTGCTAGCAAGGAATTCTCTGCCTGCCTTTCCCCAGTGCTCTGCAAGCTCTCCAGGACAACATAGAATCTGGGGCTCTGTGCTTTCTTTCCTTCTGAACAAGTGTTAGTGTTTTCTGCACAAAAGCGATTCTGCGAAGCAATGTGAACACTTTTGCTTCCCAGGCACAGAGAAGGTGCTAGCAGGGAATTCTCTGCCTGCCTTTCCCCAGTGCTCTGCAAGCTCTCCAGGACAACATAAAATCTGGGGCTCTGTGCTTTCTTTCGTTCTGAACAAGTGTTACTGTTTTCTGCACAAAAGCGATTCTGCGAAACAATGTGAACACTTCTGCTTCCCAGGCACAGAGAAGGTGCTAGCAGGGAATTCTCTGCCTGCCTTTCCCCAGTGCTCTGCAAGCTCTCCAGGACAACAGCAAATCTGGGGCTCTGTGCTTTCTTTCGTTCTGAACAAGTGTTAGTGTTTTCTGCACAAAAGCGATTCTTGCGAAGCAATGTGAACAGGCACAGAGAAGGTGCGAGCAGGGAATTCTCTGCCTGCCTTACCCCAGTGCTCTGCAAGCTCTCCAGGACAACATAAAATCTGGGGCTCTGTGCTTTCTTTAGTTCTGAACAAGTGTTAGTGTTTTCTGCACAAAAGCGATTCTGCGAAGCAATGTGAACAATTCTGCTTCCCAGGCACAGAGAAGGTGCTAGCAGGGAATTCTCTGCCTGCCTTTCCCCAGTGCTTTGCAAGCTCTCCAGGACAACATAGAATCTGGGGCTCTGTGCTTTATTTCGTTCTGAACAAGTGTTACTGTTTTCTGCACACAAGCGATTCTTGCGAAGCAATGTGAACACTTCTGCTTCCCAGGCACAGAGAAGGTGCTAGCAGGGAATTCTCTGCCTGCCTTTCCCCAGTGCTCTGCAAGCTGTCCAGGACAACATAGAATCTGGGGCTCTGTGCTTTCTTTCGTTCTGAACAAGTGTTACTGTTTTCTGCACAAAAGCGATTCTGCGAAGCAATGTGAACAGGCACAGAGAAGGTGCTAGCAGGGAATTCTCTGCCTGCCTTTCCCCAGTGCTCTGCAAGCTCTCCAGGACAACATAAAATCTGGGGCTCTGTGTTTTCTTTCGTTCTGAACAAGTGTTACTGTTTTCTGCACAAAAGCGATTCTGCGAAGCAATGTGAACAGGCACAGAGAAGGTGATAGCAGGGAATTCTCTGCCTGCCTTTCCCCAGTGCTCTGCAAGCTCTCCAGGGCAACATAAAATCTGGGGCTCTGTGCTTTCTTTCGTTCTGAACAAGTGTTATTGTTTTCTGCACAAAAGTGATTCTGGGAAGCAATGTGAACAGGCACAGAGAAGGTGCGAGCAGGGAATTCTCTGCCTGCCTTTCCCCAGTGCTCTGCAAGCTCTCCAGGACAACATAGAATCTGGGGCTCTGTGCTTTCTTTAGTTCTGAACAAGTGTTAGTGTTTTCTGCACAAAAGCGATTCTGCGAAGCAATGTGAACAATTCTGCTTCCCAGGCACAGAGAAGGTGCTAGCAGGGAATTCTCTGCCTGCCTTTCCCCAGTGCTTTGCAAGCTCTCCAGGACAACATAGAATCTGGGGCTCTGTGCTTTATTTCCTTCTGAACAAGTGTTACTGTTTTCTGCACACAAGCGATTCTTGCGAAGCAATGTGAACACTTCTGCTTCCCAGGCACAGAGAAGGTGCTAGCAGGGAATTCTCTGCCTGCCTTTCCCCAGTGCTCTGCAAGCTGTCCAGGACAACATAGAATCTGGGGCTCTGTGCTTTCTTTCCTTCTGAACAAGTGTTAATGTTTTCTGCACAAAAGCGATTCTGCGAAGCAATGTGAACAGGCACAGAGAAGGTGCTAGCAGGGAATTCTCTGCCTGCCTTTCCCCAGTGCTCTGCAAGCTCTCCAGGACAACATAAAATCTGGGGCTCTGTGCTTTCTTTCGTTCTGAACAAGTGTTACTGTTTTCTGCACAAAAGCGATTCTGCGAAGCAATGTGAACAGGCACAGAGAAGGTGATAGCAGGGAATTCTCTGCCTGCCTTTCCCCAGTGCTCTGCAAGCTCTCCAGGGCAACATAAAATCTGGGGCTCTGTGCTTTCTTTCGTTCTGAACAAGTGTTACTGTTTTCTGCACACAAGCGATTCTTGCGAAGCAATGTGAACACTTCTGCTTCCCAGGCACAGAGAAGGTGCTAACAAGGAATTCTCTGCCTGCTTTTCCCCAGTGCTCTGCAAGCTCTCCAGGACAACATAGAATCTGGGGCTCTGTGCTTTCTTTCCTTCTGAACAAGTGTTACTGTTTTCTGCACAAAAGCGATTCTGCGAAGCAATGTGAACACTTCTGCTTCCCAGGCACAGAGAAGGTGCTAGCAGGGAATTCTCTGCCTGCCTTTCCCCAGTGCTCTGCAAGCTCTCCAGGACAACATAGAATCTGGGACTCTGTGCTTTCTTTCCTTCTGAACAAGTGTTACTGTTTTCTGCACAAAAGCGATTCTGCGAAGCAGCATGAACACTTCTGCTTCCCAGGCACAGAGAAGGTGCTAGCAGGGAATTCTCTGCCTGCCTTTCCCCAGTGCTCTGCAAGCTCTCCAGGACAACATAGAATCTGGGGCTCTGTGCTTTCTTTCCTTCTGAACAAGTGTTACTGTTTTCTGCACAAAAGCGATTCTGCGAAGCAGCATGAACACTTCTGCTTCCCAGGCACAGAGAAGGTGCTAGCAGGGAATTCTCTGCCTGCCTTTCCCCAGTGCTCTGCAAGCTCTCCAGGACAACATAGAATCTGGGGCTCTGTGCTTTCTTTCGTTCTGAACAAGTGTTACTGTTTTCTGCACACAAGCGATTCTTGCGAAGCAATGTGAACACTTCTGCTTCCCAGGCACAGAGAAGGTGCTAGCAGGGAATTCTCTGCCTGCCTTTCCCCAGTGCTCTGCAAGCTGTCCAGGACAACATAGAATCTGGGGCTCTGTGCTTTCTTTCCTTCTGAACAAGTGTTAATGTTTTCTGCACAAAAGCGATTCTGCGAAGCAATGTGAACAGGCACAGAGAAGGTGCTAGCAGGGAATTCTCTGCCTGCCTTTCCCCAGTGCTCTGCAAGCTCTCCAGGACAACATAAAATCTGGGGCTCTGTGTTTTCTTTCGTTCTGAACAAGTGTTACTGTTTTCTGCACAAAAGCGATTCTGCGAAGCAATGTGAACAGGCACAGAGAAGGTGATAGCAGGGAATTCTCTGCCTGCCTTTCCCCAGTGCTCTGCAAGCTCTCCAGGGCAACATAAAATCTGGGGCTCTGTGCTTTCTTTCGTTCTGAACAAGTGTTATTGTTTTCTGCACAAAAGTGATTCTGGGAAGCAATGTGAACAGGCACAGAGAAGGTGCTAGCAGGGAATTCTCTGCCTGCCTTTCCCCAGTGCTCTGCAAGCTCTCCAGGACAACATAAAATCTGGGGCTCTGTGCTTCCTTTCGTTCTGAACAAGTGTTACTGTTTTCTGCACAAAAGCGATTCTGCGAAGTAATGTGAACAATTCTGCTTCGCAGGCACAGAGAAGGTGCTAGCAGGGAATTCTCTGCCTGCCTTTCCCCAGTGCTCTGCAAGCTCTCCAGGACAACATAGAATCTGGGGCTCTGTGCTTTCTTTCCTTCTGAACAAGTGTTAGTGTTTTCTGCACAAAAGCGATTCTGCGAAGCAATGTGAACACTTTTGCTTCCCAGGCACAGAGAAGGTGCTAGCAGGGAATTCTCTGCCTGCCTTTCCCCAGTGCTCTGCAAGCTCTCCAGGACAACATAAAATCTGGGGCTCTGTGCTTTCTTTCGTTCTGAACAAGTGTTACTGTTTTCTGCACAAAAGCGATTCTGCGAAACAATGTGAACACTTCTGCTTCCCAGGCACAGAGAAGGTGCTAGCAGGGAATTCTCTGCCTGCCTTTCCCCAGTGCTCTGCAAGCTCTCCAGGACAACAGCAAATCTGGGGCTCTGTGCTTTCTTTCGTTCTGAACAAGTGTTAGTGTTTTCTGCACAAAAGCGATTCTTGCGAAGCAATGTGAACAGGCACAGAGAAGGTGCGAGCAGGGAATTCTCTGCCTGCCTTACCCCAGTGCTCTGCAAGCTCTCCAGGACAACATAAAATCTGGGGCTCTGTGCTTTCTTTAGTTCTGAACAAGTGTTAGTGTTTTCTGCACAAAAGCGATTCTGCGAAGCAATGTGAACAATTCTGCTTCCCAGGCACAGAGAAGGTGCTAGCAGGGAATTCTCTGCCTGCCTTTCCCCAGTGCTTTGCAAGCTCTCCAGGACAACATAGAATCTGGGGCTCTGTGCTTTCTTTCGTTCTGAACAAGTGTTACTGTTTTCTGCACACAAGCGATTCTTGCGAAGCAATGTGAACACTTCTGCTTCCCAGGCACAGAGAAGGTGCTAGCAGGGAATTCTCTGCCTGCCTTTCCCCAGTGCTCTGCAAGCTCTCCAGGACAACATAAAATCTGGGGCTCTGTGTTTTCTTTCGTTCTGAACAAGTGTTACTGTTTTCTGCACAAAAGCGATTCTGCGAAGCAATGTGAACAGGCACAGAGAAGGTGATAGCAGGGAATTCTCTGCCTGCCTTTCCCCAGTGCTCTGCAAGCTCTCCAGGGCAACATAAAATCTGGGGCTCTGTGCTTTCTTTCGTTCTGAACAAGTGTTACTGTTTTCTGCACAAAAGTGATTCTGGGAAGCAATGTGAACAGGCACAGAGAAGGTGCTAGCAGGGAATTCTCTGCCTGCCTTTCCCCAGTGCTCTGCAAGCTCTCCAGGACAACATAAAATCTGGGGCTCTGTGCTTCCTTTCGTTCTGAACAAGTGTTACTGTTTTCTGCACAAAAGCGATTCTGCGAAGTAATGTGAACAATTCTGCTTCGCAGGCACAGAGAAGGTGCTAGCAGGGAATTCTCTGCCTGCCTTTCCCCAGTGCTCTGCAAGCTCTCCAGGACAACATAAAATCTGGGGCTCTGTGCTTTCTTTCGTTCTGAACAAGTCTTACTGTTTTCTGCACAAAAGCGATTCTGCGAAGCAATGTGAACAGGCACAGAGAAGGTGCTAGCAGGGAATTCTCTGCCTGCCTTTCCCCAGTGCTCTGCAAGCTCTCCAGGACAACAGCAAATCTGGGGCTCTGTGCTTTCTTTCCTTCTGAACAAGTGTTACTGTTTTCTGCACAAAAGCGATTCTGCGAAGCAATGTGAACAGGCACAGAGAAGGTGCGAGCAGGGAATTCTCTGCCTGCCTTTCCCCAGTGCTCTGCAAGCTCTCCAGGACAACAGCAAATCTGGGGCTCTGTGCTTTCTTTCGTTCTGAACAAGTGTTAGTGTTTTCTGCACAAAAGCGATTCTGCGAAGCAATGTGAACACTTGTGCTTCCCAGGCACAGAGAAGGTGCTAGCAGGGAATTCTCTGCCTGCCTTTCCCCAGTGCTCTGCAAGCTCTCCAGGGCAACATAAAATCTGGGGCTCTGTGCTTTCTTTCGTTCTGAACAAGTGTTAGTGTTTTCTGCACAAAAGCGATTCTGCGAAGCAATGTGAACAGGCACAGAGAAGGTGCGAGCAGGGAATTCTCTGCCTGCCTTTCCCCAGTGCTCTGCAAGCTCTCCAGGACAACATAAAATCTGGGGCTCTGTGCTTTCTTTCGTTCTGAACAAGTGTTAGTGTTTTCTGCACAAAAGCGATTCTGCGAAGCAATGTGAACACTTCTGCTTCCCAGGCACAGCGAAGGTGCTAGCAGGGAATTCTCTGCCTGCCTTTCCCCAGTGCTCTGCAAGCTCTCCAGGACAACATAAAATCTGGGGCTCTGTGCTTTCTTTCGTTCTGAAAAAGTGTTACTGTTTTCTGCACAAAAGCGATTCTGCGAAACAATGTGAACACTTCTGCTTCCCAGGCACAGAGAAGGTGCTAGCAAGGAATTCTCTGCCTGCCTTTCCCCAGTGCTCTGCAAGCTCTCCAGGACAACATAAAATCTGGGGCTCTGTGCTTTCTTTCCTTCTGAACAAGTGTTAGTGTTTTCTGCACAAAAGCGATTCTGCGAAGCAATGTGAACACTTTTGCTTCCCAGGCACAGAGAAGGTGCTAGCAGGGAATTCTCTGCCTGCCTTTCCCCAGTGCTCTGCAAGCTCTCCAGGACAACATAGAATCTGGGGCTCTGTGCTTTCTTTCGTTCTGAACAAGTGTTACTGTTTTCTGCACAAAAGCGATTCTGCGAAGCAATGTGAACAGGCACAGAGAAGGTGCTAGCAGGGAATTCTCTGCCTGCCTTTCCCCAGTGCTCTGCAAGCTCTCCAGGACAACAGCAAATCTGGGGCTCTGTGCTTTCTTTCGTTCTGAACAAGTGTTACTGTTTTCTGCACAAAAGCGATTCTGCGAAGCAATGTGAACACTTCTGCTTCCCAGGCACAGAGAAGGTGCTAGCAAGGAATTCTCTGCCTGCCTTTCCCCAGTGCTCTGCAAGCTGTCCAGGACAACATAAAATCTGGGGCTCTGTGCTTTCTTTCCTTCTGAACAAGTGTTAGTGTTTTCTGCACAAAAGCGATTCTTGCGAAGCAATGTGAACACTTCTGCTTCCCAGGCACAGAGAAGGTGCTAGCAGGGAATTCTCTGCCTGCCTTTCCCCAGTGCTCTGCAAGCTCTCCAGGACAACAGCAAATCTGGGGCTCTGTGCTTTCTTTCGTTCTGAACAAGTGTTAGTGTTTTCTGCACAAAAGCGATTCTGAGAAGCAATGTGATCACTTCTGCTTCCCAGGCACAGAGAAGGTGCTAGCAGGGAATTCTCTGCCTGCCTTTCCCCAGTGCTCTGCAAGCTCTCCAGGACAACATAGAATCTGGGGCTCTGTGCTTTCTTTCGTTCTGAACAAGTGTTACTGTTTTCTGCACAAAAGCGATTCTGCGAAGCAATGTGAACACTTCTGCTTCCCAGGCACAGAGAAGGTGCTAGCAGGGAATTCTCTGCCTGCCTTTCCCCAGTGCTCTGCAAGCTCTCCAGGACAACATAAAATCTGGGGCTCTGTGCTTTCTTTCGTTCTGAACAAGTGTTACTGTTTTCTGCACAAAAGCGATTCTGCGAAACAATGTGAACACTTCTGCTTCCCAGGCACAGAGAAGGTGCTAGCAAGGAATTCTCTGCCTGCCTTTCCCCAGTGCTCTGCAAGCTCTCCAGGACAACATAAAATCTGGGGCTCTGTGCTTTCTTTCCTTCTGAACAAGTGTTAGTGTTTTCTGCACAAAAGCGATTCTTGCGAAGCAATGTGAACACTTCTGCTTCCCAGGCACAGAGAAGGTGCTAGCAGGGAATTCTCTGCCTGCCTTTCCCCAGTGCTTTGCAAGATCTCCAGGACAACATAGAATCTGGGGCTATGTGCTTTATTTCGTTCTGAACAAGTGTTACTGTTTTCTGCACACAAGCGATTCTTGCGAAGCAATGTGAACACTTCTGCTTCCCAGGCACAGAGAAGGTGCGAGCAGGGAATTCTCTGCTTGCCTTTCCCCAGTGCTCTGCAAGCTCTCCAGGACAACATAAAATCTGGGGCTCTGTGCTTTCTTTCGTTCTGAACAAGTGTTACTGTTTTCTGCACAAAAGCGATTCTGCGAAGCAATGTGAACA
Source organism: Strix aluco (assembly GCF_031877795.1). Classification (NCBI taxonomy): domain Eukaryota; kingdom Metazoa; phylum Chordata; class Aves; order Strigiformes; family Strigidae; genus Strix; species Strix aluco. The sequence continues at coordinate 1,579,966 of NC_133954.1, read as the reverse complement.
CTTGTGCTTCCCAGGCACAGAGAAGGTGCTAGCAGGGAATTCTCTGCCTGCCTTTCCCCAGTGCTCTGCAAGCTCTCCAGGACAACATAAAATCTGGGGCTCTGTGCTTTCTTTCGTTCTGAACAAGTGTTACTGTTTTCTGCACAAAAGCGATTCTGCGAAGCAATGTGAACACTTCTGCTTCCCAGGCACAGAGAAGGTGCTAGCAGGGAATTCTCTGCCTGCCTTTCCCCAGTGCTCTGCAAGCTCTCCAGGACAACATAAAATCTGGGGCTCTGTGCTTCCTTTCGTTCTGAACAAGTGTTACTGTTTTCTGCACAAAAGCGATTCTGCGAAGTAATGTGAACAATTCTGCTTCGCAGGCACAGAGAAGGTGATAGCAGGGAATTCTCTGCCTGCCTTTCCCCAGTGCTCTGCAAGCTCTCCAGGGCAACATAAAATCTGGGGCTCTGTGTTTTCTTTCGTTCTGAACAAGTGTTACTGTTTTCTGCACAAAAGCGATTCTTGCGAAGCAATGTGAACAGGCACAGAGAAGGTGCGAGCAGGGAATTCTCTGCCTGCCTTTCCCCAGTGCTCTGCAAGCTCTCCAGGACAACAGCAAATCTGGGGCTCTGTGCTTTCTTTCGTTCTGAACAAGTGTTAGTGTTTTCTGCACAAAAGCGATTCTGCGAAGCAATGTGAACAGGCACAGAGAAGGTGCGAGCAGGGAATTCTCTGCCTGCCTTTCCCCAGTGCTCTGCAAGCTCTCCAGGACAACATAAAATCTGGGGCTCTGTGCTTTCTTTCGTTCTGAACAAGTGTTAGTGTTTTCTGCACAAAAGCGATTCTGCGAAGCAATGTGAACACTTCTGCTTCCCAGGCACAGAGAAGGTGCTAGCAGGGAATTCTCTGCCTGCCTTTCCCCAGTGCTCTGCAAGCTCTCCAGGACAACATAAAATCTGGGGCTCTGTGCTTTCTTTCGTTCTGAACAAGTGTTACTGTTTTCTGCACAAAAGCTATTCTGCGAAGCAATGTGAACACTTCTGCTTCCCAGGCACAGAGAAGGTGCTAGCAAGGAATTCTCTGCCTGCCTTTCCCCAGTGCTCTGCAAGCTCTCCAGGACAACATAAAATCTGGGGCTCTGTGCTTTCTTTCGTTCTGAACAAGTGTTAGTGTTTTCTGCACAAAAGCGATTCTGCGAAGCAATGTGAACACTTGTGCTTCCCAGGCACAGAGAAGGTGCTAGCAGCGAATTCTCTGCCTGCCTTTCCCCAGTGCTCTGCAAGCTCTCCAGGACAACATAGAATCTGGGGCTCTGTGCTTTCTTTCGTTCTGAAAAAGTGTTACTGTTTTCTGCACAAAAGCGATTCTTGCGAAGCAATGTGAACAGGCACAGAGAAGGTGCTAGCAGGGAATTCTCTGCTTGCCTTTCCCCAGTGCTCTGCAAGCTCTCCAGGACAACATAAAATCTGGGGCTCTGTGCTTTCTTTCGTTCTGAACAAGTGTTACTGTTTTCTGCACAAAAGCGATTCTGCGAAACAATGTGAACACTTCTGCTTCCCAGGCACAGAGAAGGTGCTAGCAAGGAATTCTCTGCCTGCCTTTCCCCAGTGCTCTGCAAGCTCTCCAGGACAACATAAAATCTGGGGCTCTGTGCTTTCTTTCCTTCTGAACAAGTGTTAGTGTTTTCTGCACAAAAGCGATTCTGCGAAGCAATGTGAACACTTCTGCTTCCCAGGCACAGAGAAGGTGCTAGCAGGGAATTCTCTGCCTGCCTTTCCCCAGTGCTTTGCAAGCTCTCCAGGACAACATAGAATCTGGGGCTCTGTGCTTTATTTCGTTCTGAACAAGTGTTACTGTTTTCTGCACACAAGCGATTCTTGCGAAGCAATGTGAACACTTCTGCTTCCCAGGCACAGAGAAGGTGCTAGCAGGGAATTCTCTGCCTGCCTTTCCCCAGTGCTCTGCAAGCTCTCCAGGACAACATAGAATCTGGGGCTCTGTGCTTTCTTTCCTTCTGAACAAGTGTTAATGTTTTCTGCACAAAAGCGATTCTGCGAAGCAATGTGAACAGGCACAGAGAAGGTGCTAGCAGGGAATTCTCTGCCTGCCTTTCCCCAGTGCTCTGCAAGCTCTCCAGGACAACATAAAATCTGGGGCTCTGTGTTTTCTTTCGTTCTGAACAAGTGTTACTGTTTTCTGCACAAAAGTGATTCTGGGAAGCAATGTGAACAGGCACAGAGAAGGTGCTAGCAGGGAAATCTCTGCCTGCCTTTCCCCAGTGCTCTGCAAGCTCTCCAGGACAACATAAAATCTGGGGCTCTGTGCTTTCTTTCGTTCTGAACAACTGTTACTGTTTTCTGCACAAAGGCGATATTGTGAAGCAATGTGAACAGGCACAGAGAAGGTGCGAGCAGGGAATTCTCTGCCTGCCTTTCCCCAGTGCTCTGCAAGCTCTCCAGGACAACAGCACATCTGCGGCTCTGTGCTTTCTTTCGTTCTGAACAAGTGTTACTGTTTTCTGCACAAAAGCGATTCTGCGAAGCAATGTGAACAGGCACAGAGAAGGTGCGAGCAGGGAATTCTCTGCCTGCCTTTCCCCAGTGCTCTGCAAGCTCTCCAGGACAACAGCAAATCTGCGGCTCTGTGCTTTCTTTCGTTCTGAACAAGTGTTACTGTTTTCTGCACAAAAGCGATTCTGCGAAGCAATGTGAACACTTGTGCTTCCCAGGCACAGAGAAGGTGCTAGCAGCGAATTCTCTGCCTGCCTTTCCCCAGTGCTCTGCAAGCTCTCCAGGACAACATAGAATCTGGGGCTCTGTGCTTTCTTTCGTTCTGAACAAGTGTTACTGTTTTCTGCACAAAAGCGATTCTTGCGAAGCAATGTGAACAGGCACAGAGAAGGTGCTAGCAGGGAATTCTCTGCTTGCCTTTCCCCAGTGCTCTGCAAGCTCTCCAGGACAACATAAAATCTGGGGCTCTGTGCTTTCTTTCGTTCTGAACAAGTGTTACTGTTTTCTGCACAAAAGCGATTCTGCGAAACAATGTGAACACTTCTGCTTCCCAGGCACAGAGAAGGTGCTAGCAAGGAATTCTCTGCCTGCCTTTCCCCAGTGCTCTGCAAGCTCTCCAGGACAACATAAAATCTGGGGCTCTGTGCTTTCTTTCCTTCTGAACAAGTGTTAGTGTTTTCTGCACAAAAGCGATTCTGCGAAGCAATGTGAACACTTTTGCTTCCCAGGCACAGAGAAGGTGCTAGCAGGGAATTCTCTGCCTGCCTTTCCCCAGTGCTCTGCAAGCTCTCCAGGACAACATAGAATCTGGGGCTCTGTGCTTTCTTTCGTTCTGAACAAGTGTTACTGTTTTCTGCACAAAAGCGATTCTGCGAAGCAATGTGAACAGGCACAGAGAAGGTGCTAGCAGGGAATTCTCTGCCTGCCTTTCCCCAGTGCTCTGCAAGCTCTCCAGGACAACAGCAAATCTGGGGCTCTGTGCTTTCTTTCGTTCTGAACAAGTGTTACTGTTTTCTGCACAAAAGCGATTCTGCGAAGCAATGTGAACACTTCTGCTTCCCAGGCACAGAGAAGGTGCTAGCAAGGAATTCTCTGCCTGCCTTTCCCCAGTGCTCTGCAAGCTGTCCAGGACAACATAAAATCTGGGGCTCTGTGCTTTCTTTCCTTCTGAACAAGTGTTAGTGTTTTCTGCACAAAAGCGATTCTTGCGAAGCAATGTGAACACTTCTGCTTCCCAGGCACAGAGAAGGTGCTAGCAGGGAATTCTCTGCCTGCCTTTCCCCAGTGCTCTGCAAGCTCTCCAGGACAACAGCAAATCTGGGGCTCTGTGCTTTCTTTCGTTCTGAACAAGTGTTAGTGTTTTCTGCACAAAAGCGATTCTGAGAAGCAATGTGATCACTTCTGCTTCCCAGGCACAGAGAAGGTGCTAGCAGGGAATTCTCTGCCTGCCTTTCCCCAGTGCTCTGCAAGCTCTCCAGGACAACATAGAATCTGGGGCTCTGTGCTTTCTTTCGTTCTGAACAAGTGTTACTGTTTTCTGCACAAAAGCGATTCTGCGAAGCAATGTGAACACTTCTGCTTCCCAGGCACAGAGAAGGTGCTAGCAGGGAATTCTCTGCCTGCCTTTCCCCAGTGCTCTGCAAGCTCTCCAGGACAACATAAAATCTGGGGCTCTGTGCTTTCTTTCGTTCTGAACAAGTGTTACTGTTTTCTGCACAAAAGCGATTCTGCGAAACAATGTGAACACTTCTGCTTCCCAGGCACAGAGAAGGTGCTAGCAAGGAATTCTCTGCCTGCCTTTCCCCAGTGCTCTGCAAGCTCTCCAGGACAACATAAAATCTGGGGCTCTGTGCTTTCTTTCCTTCTGAACAAGTGTTAGTGTTTTCTGCACAAAAGCGATTCTTGCGAAGCAATGTGAACACTTCTGCTTCCCAGGCACAGAGAAGGTGCTAGCAGGGAATTCTCTGCCTGCCTTTCCCCAGTGCTTTGCAAGATCTCCAGGACAACATAGAATCTGGGGCTATGTGCTTTATTTCGTTCTGAACAAGTGTTACTGTTTTCTGCACACAAGCGATTCTTGCGAAGCAATGTGAACACTTCTGCTTCCCAGGCACAGAGAAGGTGCGAGCAGGGAATTCTCTGCTTGCCTTTCCCCAGTGCTCTGCAAGCTCTCCAGGACAACATAAAATCTGGGGCTCTGTGCTTTCTTTCGTTCTGAACAAGTGTTACTGTTTTCTGCACAAAAGCGATTCTGCGAAGCAATGTGAACACTTGTGCTTCCCAGGCACAGAGAAGGTGCTAGCAGGGAATTCTCTGCCTGCCTTTCCCCAGTGCTCTGCAAGCTCTCCAGGACAACATAAAATCTGGGGCTCTGTGCTTTCTTTCGTTCTGAACAAGTGTTACTGTTTTCTGCACAAAAGCGATTCTGCGAAGCAATGTGAACACTTCTGCTTCCCAGGCACAGAGAAGGTGCTAGCAGGGAATTCTCTGCCTGCCTTTCCCCAGTGCTCTGCAAGCTCTCCAGGACAACATAAAATCTGGGGCTCTGTGCTTCCTTTCGTTCTGAACAAGTGTTACTGTTTTCTGCACAAAAGCGATTCTGCGAAGTAATGTGAACAATTCTGCTTCGCAGGCACAGAGAAGGTGATAGCAGGGAATTCTCTGCCTGCCTTTCCCCAGTGCTCTGCAAGCTCTCCAGGGCAACATAAAATCTGGGGCTCTGTGTTTTCTTTCGTTCTGAACAAGTGTTACTGTTTTCTGCACAAAAGCGATTCTTGCGAAGCAATGTGAACAGGCACAGAGAAGGTGCGAGCAGGGAATTCTCTGCCTGCCTTTCCCCAGTGCTCTGCAAGCTCTCCAGGACAACAGCAAATCTGGGGCTCTGTGCTTTCTTTCGTTCTGAACAAGTGTTAGTGTTTTCTGCACAAAAGCGATTCTGCGAAGCAATGTGAACAGGCACAGAGAAGGTGCGAGCAGGGAATTCTCTGCCTGCCTTTCCCCAGTGCTCTGCAAGCTCTCCAGGACAACATAAAATCTGGGGCTCTGTGCTTTCTTTCGTTCTGAACAAGTGTTAGTGTTTTCTGCACAAAAGCGATTCTGCGAAGCAATGTGAACACTTCTGCTTCCCAGGCACAGAGAAGGTGCTAGCAGGGAATTCTCTGCCTGCCTTTCCCCAGTGCTCTGCAAGCTCTCCAGGACAACATAAAATCTGGGGCTCTGTGCTTTCTTTCGTTCTGAACAAGTGTTACTGTTTTCTGCACAAAAGCTATTCTGCGAAGCAATGTGAACACTTCTGCTTCCCAGGCACAGAGAAGGTGCTAGCAAGGAATTCTCTGCCTGCCTTTCCCCAGTGCTCTGCAAGCTCTCCAGGACAACATAAAATCTGGGGCTCTGTGCTTTCTTTCGTTCTGAACAAGTGTTAGTGTTTTCTGCACAAAAGCGATTCTGCGAAGCAATGTGAACACTTGTGCTTCCCAGGCACAGAGAAGGTGCTAGCAGCGAATTCTCTGCCTGCCTTTCCCCAGTGCTCTGCAAGCTCTCCAGGACAACATAGAATCTGGGGCTCTGTGCTTTCTTTCGTTCTGAACAAGTGTTACTGTTTTCTGCACAAAAGCGATTCTTGCGAAGCAATGTGAACAGGCACAGAGAAGGTGCTAGCAGGGAATTCTCTGCTTGCCTTTCCCCAGTGCTCTGCAAGCTCTCCAGGACAACATAAAATCTGGGGCTCTGTGCTTTCTTTCGTTCTGAACAAGTGTTACTGTTTTCTGCACAAAAGCGATTCTGCGAAACAATGTGAACACTTCTGCTTCCCAGGCACAGAGAAGGTGCTAGCAAGGAATTCTCTGCCTGCCTTTCCCCAGTGCTCTGCAAGCTCTCCAGGACAACATAAAATCTGGGGCTCTGTGCTTTCTTTCCTTCTGAACAAGTGTTAGTGTTTTCTGCACAAAAGCGATTCTGCGAAGCAATGTGAACACTTCTGCTTCCCAGGCACAGAGAAGGTGCTAGCAGGGAATTCTCTGCCTGCCTTTCCCCAGTGCTTTGCAAGCTCTCCAGGACAACATAGAATCTGGGGCTCTGTGCTTTATTTCGTTCTGAACAAGTGTTACTGTTTTCTGCACACAAGCGATTCTTGCGAAGCAATGTGAACACTTCTGCTTCCCAGGCACAGAGAAGGTGCTAGCAGGGAATTCTCTGCCTGCCTTTCCCCAGTGCTCTGCAAGCTCTCCAGGACAACATAGAATCTGGGGCTCTGTGCTTTCTTTCCTTCTGAACAAGTGTTAATGTTTTCTGCACAAAAGCGATTCTGCGAAGCAATGTGAACAGGCACAGAGAAGGTGCTAGCAGGGAATTCTCTGCCTGCCTTTCCCCAGTGCTCTGCAAGCTCTCCAGGACAACATAAAATCTGGGGCTCTGTGTTTTCTTTCGTTCTGAACAAGTGTTACTGTTTTCTGCACAAAAGTGATTCTGGGAAGCAATGTGAACAGGCACAGAGAAGGTGCTAGCAGGGAAATCTCTGCCTGCCTTTCCCCAGTGCTCTGCAAGCTCTCCAGGACAACATAAAATCTGGGGCTCTGTGCTTTCTTTCGTTCTGAACAACTGTTACTGTTTTCTGCACAAAGGCGATATTGTGAAGCAATGTGAACAGGCACAGAGAAGGTGCGAGCAGGGAATTCTCTGCCTGCCTTTCCCCAGTGCTCTGCAAGCTCTCCAGGACAACAGCACATCTGCGGCTCTGTGCTTTCTTTCGTTCTGAACAAGTGTTACTGTTTTCTGCACAAAAGCGATTCTGCGAAGCAATGTGAACAGGCACAGAGAAGGTGCGAGCAGGGAATTCTCTGCCTGCCTTTCCCCAGTGCTCTGCAAGCTCTCCAGGACAACAGCAAATCTGCGGCTCTGTGCTTTCTTTCGTTCTGAACAAGTGTTACTGTTTTCTGCACAAAAGCGATTCTGCGAAGCAATGTGAACACTTGTGCTTCCCAGGCACAGAGAAGGTGCTAGCAGCGAATTCTCTGCCTGCCTTTCCCCAGTGCTCTGCAAGCTCTCCAGGACAACATAGAATCTGGGGCTCTGTGCTTTCTTTCGTTCTGAACAAGTGTTACTGTTTTCTGCACAAAAGCGATTCTTGCGAAGCAATGTGAACAGGCACAGAGAAGGTGCTATCAGGGAATTCTCTGCTTGCCTTTCCCCAGTGCTCTGCAAGCTCTCCAGGACAACATAAAATCTGGGGCTCTGTGCTTTCTTTCGTTCTGAACAAGTGTTACTGTTTTCTGCACAAAAGCGATTCTGCGAAACAATGTGAACACTTCTGCTTCCCAGGCACAGAGAAGGTGCTAGCAAGGAATTCTCTGCCTGCCTTTCCCCAGTGCTCTGCAAGCTCTCCAGGACAACATAAAATCTGGGGCTCTGTGCTTTCTTTCCTTCTGAACAAGTGTTAGTGTTTTCTGCACAAAAGCGATTCTGCGAAGCAATGTGAACACTTCTGCTTCCCAGGCACAGAGAAGGTGCTAGCAGGGAATTCTCTGCCTGCCTTTCCCCAGTGCTTTGCAAGCTCTCCAGGACAACATAGAATCTGGGGCTCTGTGCTTTATTTCGTTCTGAACAAGTGTTACTGTTTTCTGCACACAAGCGATTCTTGCGAAGCAATGTGAACACTTCTGCTTCCCAGGCACAGAGAAGGTGCTAGCAGGGAATTCTCTGCCTGCCTTTCCCCAGTGCTCTGCAAGCTCTCCAGGACAACATAGAATCTGGGGCTCTGTGCTTTCTTTCCTTCTGAACAAGTGTTAATGTTTTCTGCACAAAAGCGATTCTGCGAAGCAATGTGAACAGGCACAGAGAAGGTGCTAGCAGGGAATTCTCTGCCTGCCTTTCCCCAGTGCTCTGCAAGCTCTCCAGGACAACATAAAATCTGGGGCTCTGTGTTTTCTTTCGTTCTTAACAAGTGTTACTGTTTTCTGCACAAAAGTGATTCTGGGAAGCAATGTGAACAGGCACAGAGAAGGTGCTAGCAGGGAAATCTCTGCCTGCCTTTCCCCAGTGCTCTGCAAGCTCTCCAGGACAACATAAAATCTGGGGCTCTGTGCTTTCTTTCGTTCTGAACAACTGTTACTGTTTTCTGCACAAAGGCGATATTGTGAAGCAATGTGAACAGGCACAGAGAAGGTGCGAGCAGGGAATTCTCTGCCTGCCTTTCCCCAGTGCTCTGCAAGCTCTCCAGGACAACAGCACATCTGCGGCTCTGTGCTTTCTTTCGTTCTGAACAAGTGTTACTGTTTTCTGCACAAAAGCGATTCTGCGAAGCAATGTGAACAGGCACAGAGAAGGTGCGAGCAGGGAATTCTCTGCCTGCCTTTCCCCAGTGCTCTGCAAGCTCTCCAGGACAACAGCAAATCTGCGGCTCTGTGCTTTCTTTCGTTCTGAACAAGTGTTACTGTTTTCTGCACAAAAGCGATTCTGCGAAGCAATGTGAACACTTGTGCTTCCCAGGCACAGAGAAGGTGCTAGCAGGGAATTCTCTGCCTGCCTTTCCCCAGTGCTCTGCAAGCTCTCCAGGACAACATAAAATCTGGGGCTCTGTGCTTTCTTTCGTTCTGAACAAGTGTTAGTGTTTTCTGCACAAAAGCGATTCTGCGAAGCAATGTGAACACTTCTGCTTCCCAGGCACAGAGAAGGTGCTAGCAGGGAATTCTCTGCCTGCCTTTCCCCACTGCTCTGCAAGCTCTCCAGGACAACATAGAATCTGGGGCTCTGTGCTTCCTTTCGTTCTGAACAAGTGTTAGTGTTTTCTGCACAAAAGCGATTCTGCGAAGTAATGTGAACAATTCTGCTTCGCAGGCACAGAGAAGGTGATAGCAGGGAATTCTCTGCCTGCCTTTCCCCAGTGCTCTGCAAGCTCTCCAGGGCAACATAAAATCTGGGGCTCTGTGCTTTCTTTCGTTCTGAACAAGTGTTATTGTTTTCTGCACAAAAGTGATTCTGCGAAGCAATGTGAACAGGCACAGAGAAGGTGCTAGCAGGGAATTCTCTGCCTGCCTTTCCCCAGTGCTCTGCAGGCTCTCCAGGACAACATAAAATCTGGGGCTCTGTGCTTTCTTTCGTTCTGAACAACTGTTACTGTTTTCTGCACAAAGGCGATATTGTGAAGCAATGTGAACAGGCACAGAGAAGGTGCGAGCAGGGAATTCTCTGCCTGCCTTTCCCCAGTGCTCTGCAAGCTCTCCAGGACAACAGCACATCTGCGGCTCTGTGCTTTCTTTCGTTCTGAACAATTGTTACTGTTTTCTGCACAAAAGCGATTCTGCGAAGCAATGTGAACAGGCACAGAGAAGGTGCGAGCAGGGAATTCTCTGCCTGCCTTTCCCCAGTGCTCTGCAAGCTCTCCAGGACAACAGCAAATCTGCGGCTCTGTGCTTTCTTTCGTTCTGAACAAGTGTTACTGTTTTCTGCACAAAAGCGATTCTGCGAAGCAATGTGAACACTTGTGCTTCCCAGGCACAGAGAAGGTGCTAGCAGGGAATTCTCTGCCTGCCTTTCCCCAGTGCTCTGCAAGCTCTCCAGGGCAACATAAAATCTGGGGCTCTGTGCTTTCTTTCGTTCTGAACAAGTGTTAGTGTTTTCTGCACAAAAGCGATTCTGCGAAGCAATGTGAACACTTCTGCTTCCCAGGCACAGAGAAGGTGCTAGCAGGGAATTCTCTGCCTGCCTTTCCCCACTGCTCTGCAAGCTCTCCAGGACAACATAGAATCTGGGGCTCTGTGCTTCCTTTCGTTCTGAACAAGTGTTAGTGTTTTCTGCACAAAAGCGATTCTGCGAAGTAATGTGAACAATTCTGCTTCGCAGGCACAGAGAAGGTGATAGCAGGGAATTCTCTGCCTGCCTTTCCCCAGTGCTCTGCAAGCTCTCCAGGGCAACATAAAATCTGGGGCTCTGTGCTTTCTTTCGTTCTGAACAAGTGTTATTGTTTTCTGCACAAAAGTGATTCTGCGAAGCAATGTGAACAGGCACAGAGAAGGTGCTAGCAGGGAATTCTCTGCCTGCCTTTCCCCAGTGCTCTGCAGGCTCTCCAGGACAACATAAAATCTGGGGCTCTGTGCTTTCTTTCGTTCTGAACAAGTGTTAGTGTTTTCTGCACAAAAGCGATTCTGCGAAGCAATGTGAACAGGCACAGAGAAGGTGCGAGCAGGGAATTCTCTGCCTGCCTTTCCCCAGTGCTCTGCAAGCTCTCCAGGGCAACATAAAATCTGGGGCTCTGTGCTTTCTTTCGTTCTGAACAAGTGTTACGGTTTTCTGCACAAAAGCGATTCTGCGAAGCAATGTGAACAGGCACAGAGAAGGTGCGAGCAGGGAATTCTCTGCCTGCCTTTCCCCAGTGCTCTGCAAGCTCTCCAGGACAACATAAAATCTGGGGCTCTGTGCTTTCTTTCGTTCTGAACAAGTGTTACTGTTTTCTGCACAAAAGCGATTCTGCGAAGCAATGTGAACACTTGTGCTTCCCAGGCACAGAGAAGGTGCTAGCAGGGAATTCTCTGCCTGCCTTTCCCCAGTGCTCTGCAAGCTCTCCAGGACAACATAAAATCTGGGGCTCTGTGCTTTCTTTCGTTCTGAACAAGTGTTACTGTTTTCTGCACAAAAGCGATTCTGCGAAACAATGTGAACACTTCTGCTTCCCAGGCACAGAGAAGGTGCTAGCAAGGAATTCTCTGCCTGCCTTTCCCCAGTGCTCTGCAAGCTCTCCAGGACAACATAAAATCTGGGGCTCTGTGCTTTCTTTCGTTCTGAACAAGTGTTACTGTTTTCTGCACAAAAGCGATTCTTGCGAAGCAATGTGAACACTTCTGCTTCCCAGGCACAGAGAAGGTGCTAGCAGGGAATTCTCTGCCTGCCTTTCCCCAGTGCTCTGCAAGCTCTCCAGGACAACAGCAAATCTGGGGTCTGTGCTTTCTTTCGTTCTGAACAAGTGTTAGTGTTTTCTGCACAAAAGCGATTCTTGCGAAGCAATGTGAACACTTCTGCTTCCCAGGCACAGAGAAGGTGCTAGCAGGGAATTCTCTGCCTGCCTTTCCCCAGTGCTCTGCAAGCTCTCCAGGACAACAGCAAATCTGGGGCTCTGTGCTTTCTTTCGTTCTGAACAAGTGTTAGTGTTTTCTGCACAAAAGCGATTCTGCGAAGTAATGTGAACAATTCTGCTTCGCAGGCACAGAGAAGGTGATAGCAGGGAATTCTCTGCCTGCCTTTCCCCAGTGCTCTGCAAGCTCTCCAGGGCAACATAAAATCTGGGGCTCTGTGCTTTCTTTCGTTCTGAACAAGTGTTATTGTTTTCTGCACAAAAGTGATTCTGGGAAGCAATGTGAACAGGCACAGAGAAGGTGCTAGCAGGGAATTCTCTGCCTGCCTTTCCCCAGTGCTCTGCAAGCTCTCCAGGACAACATAGAATCTGGGGCTCTGTGCTTTCTTTCCTTCTGAACAAGTGTTACTGTTTTCTGCACAAAAGCGATTCTTGCGAAGCAATGTGAACAGGCACAGAGAAGGTGCTATCAGGGAATTCTCTGCCTGCCTTTCCCCAGTGCTCTGCAAGCTCTCCAGGACAACATAAAATCTGGGGCTCTGTGCTTTATTTCGTTCTGAACAAGTGTTACTGTTTTCTGCACAAAAGCGATTCTGCGAAGCAATGTGAACACTTCTGCTTCCCAGGCACAGAGAAGGTGCTAACAAGGAAATCTCTGCCTGCCTTTCCCCAGTGCTCTGCAAGCTCTCCAGGACAACATAGAATCTGGGGCTCTGTGCTTTCTTTCGTTCTGAACAAGTGTTACTGTTTTCTGCACAAAAGCGATTCTGCGAAGCAATGTGAACAGGCACAGAGAAGGTGCTAGCAAGGAATTCTCTGCCTGCCTTTCCCCAGTGCTCTGCAAGCTCTCCAGGACAACATAGAATCTGGGGCTCTGTGCTTTCTTTCCTTCTGAACAAGTGTTACTGTTTTCTGCACAAAAGCGATTCTTGCGAAGCAATGTGAACACTTCTGCTTCCCAGGCACAGAGAAGGTGCTATCAGGGAATTCTCTGCCTGCCTTTCCCCAGTGCTCTGCAAGCTCTCCAGGACAACATAAAATCTGGGGCTCTGTGCTTTCTTTCGTTCTGAACAAGTGTTAGTGTTTTCTGCACAAAAGCGATTCTGCGAAGCAATGTGAACAGGCACAGAGAAGGTGCTAGCAGGGAATTCTCTGCCTGCCTTTCCCCAGTGCTCTGCAAGCTCTCCAGGACAACATAGAATCTGGGGCTCTGTGCTTTCTTTCCTTCTGAACAAGTGTTACTGTTTTCTGCACAAAAGTGATTCGCGAAGCAATGTGAACACTTCTGCTTCCCAGGCACAGAGAAGGTGCTAGCAGGGAATTCTCTGCCTGCCTTTCCCCAGTGCTCTGCAAGCTCTCCAGGACAACATAGAATCTGGGGCTCTGTGCTTTCTTTCCTTCTGAACAAGTGTTACTGTTTTCTGCACAAAAGCGATTCTGCGAAGCAATGTGAACAGGCACAGAGAAGGTGCTAGCAGGGAATTCTCTGCCTGCCTTTCCCAAGTGCTCTGCAAGCTCTCCAGGACAACATAGAATCTGGGGCTCTGTGCTTTCTTTCCTTCTGAACAAGTGTTACTGTTTTCTGCACAAAAGCGATTCTGCGAAGCAATGTGAACACTTCTGCTTCCCAGGCACAGAGAAGGTGCTAGCAGGGAATTCTCTGCCTGCCTTTCCCCAGTGCTCTGCAAGCTCTCCAGGACAACATAGAATCTGGGGCTCTGTGCTTTCTTTCGTTCTGAACAAGTGTTACTGTTTTCTGCACAAAAGCGATTCTTGCGAAGCAATGTGAACAGGCACAGAGAAGGTGCTATCAGGGAATTCTCTGCCTGCCTTTCCCCAGTGCTCTGCAAGCTCTCCAGGACAACATAGAATCTGGGGCTCTGTGCTTTCTTTCCTTCTGAACAAGTGTTACTGTTTTCTGCACAAAAGCGATTCTTGCGAAGCAATGTGAACACTTCTGCTTCCCAGGCACAGAGAAGGTGCTAGCAGGGAATTCTCTGCCTGCCTTTCCCCAGTGCTCTGCAAGCTCTCCAGGACAACATAGAATCTGGGGCTCTGTGCTTTCTTTCGTTCTGAACAAGTGTTACTGTTTTCTGCACAAAAGCGATTCGCGAAGCAATGTGAACACTTCTGCTTCCCAGGCACAGAGAAGGTGCTAGCAGGGAATTCTCTGCCTGCCTTTCCCCAGTGCTCTGCAAGCTCTCCAGGACAACATAAAATCTGGGGCTCTGTGCTTTCTTTCCTTCTGAACAAGTGTTACTGTTTTCTGCACAAAAGCGATTCTTGCGAAGCAATGTGAACACTTCTGCTTCCCAGGCACAGAGAAGGTGCTATCAGGGAATTCTCTGCCTGCCTTTCCCCAGTGCTCTGCAAGCTCTCCAGGACAACATAAAATCTGGGGCTCTGTGCTTTCTTTCGTTCTGAACAAGTGTTACTGTTTTCTGCACAAAAGCGATTCTGCGAAGCAATGTGAACAGGCACAGAGAAGGTGCTAGCAGGGAATTCTCTGCCTGCCTTTCCCCAGTGCTCTGCAAGCTCTCCAGGACAACATAGAATCTGGGGCTCTGTGCTTTCTTTCCTTCTGAACAAGTGTTAGTGTTTTCTGCACAAAAGCGATTCTTGCGAAGCAATGTGATCACTTCTGCTTCCCAGGCACAGAGAAGGTGCTAGCAGGGAATTCTCTGCCTGCCTTTCCCCAGTCCTCTGCAAGCTCTCCAGGACAACATAGAATCTGGGGCTCTGTGCTTTCTTTCGTTCTGAACAAGTGTTACTGTTTTCTGCACAAAAGCGATTCTTGCGAAGCAATGTGAACACTTCTGCTTCCAGGCACAGAGAAGGTGCTAACAAGGAATTCTCTGCCTGCCTTTCCCCAGTGCTCTGCAAGCTCTCCAGGACAACATAAAATCTGGGGCTCTGTGCTTTCTTTCCTTCTGAACAAGTGTTACTGTTTTCTGCACAAAAGCGATTCTGCGAAGCAATGTGAACAGGCACAGAGAAGGTGCTAGCAAGGAATTCTCTGCCTGCCTTTCCCCAGTGCTCTGCAAGCTCTCCAGGACAACATAGAAACTGGGGCTCTGTGCTTTCTTTCCTTCTGAACAAGTGTTACTGTTTTCTGCACAAAAGTGATTCGCGAAGCAATGTGAACACTTGTGCTTCCCAGGCACAGAGAAGGTGCTAGCAGGGAATTCTCTGCCTGCCTTTCCCCAGTGCTCTGCAAGCTCTCCAGGACAACATAGAATCTGGGGCTCTGTGCTTTCTTTCCTTCTGAACAAGTGTTACTGTTTTCTGCACAAAAGCGATTCTGCGAAGCAATGTGAACAGGCACAGAGAAGGTGCTAGCAGGGAATTCTCTGCCTGCCTTTCCCCAGTGCTCTGCAAGCTCTCCAGGACAACATAGAATCTGGGGCTCTGTGCTTTCTTTCGTTCTGAACAAGTGTTACTGTTTTCTGCACAAAAGCGATTCTTGCGAAGCAATGTGAACACTTCTGCTTCCCAGGCACAGAGAAGGTGCTAGCAGGGAATTCTCTGCCTGCCTTTCCCCAGTGCTCTGCAAGCTCTCCAGGACAACATAAAATCTGGGGCTCTGTGCTTTCTTTCGTTCTGAACAAGTGTTACTGTTTTCTGCACAAAAGCGATTCTGCGAAGCAATGTGAACAGGCACAGAGAAGGTGCTAGCAGGGAATTCTCTGCCTGCCTTTCCCCAGTGCTCTGCAAGCTCTCCAGGACAACATAGAATCTGGGGCTCTGTGCTTTCTTTCGTTCTGAACAAGTGTTACTGTTTTCTGCACAAAAGCGATTCGCGAAGCAATGTGAACACTTCTGCTTCCCAGGCACAGAGAAGGTGCTAGCAGGGAATTCTCTGCCTGCCTTTCCCCAGTGCTCTGCAAGCTCTCCAGGACAACATAAAATCTGGGGCTCTGTGCTTTCTTTCCTTCTGAACAAGTGTTACTGTTTTCTGCACAAAAGCGATTCTTGCGAAGCAATGTGATCACTTCTGCTTCCCAGGCACAGAGAAGGTGCTAGCAGGGAATTCTCTGCCTGCCTTTCCCCAGTCCTCTGCAAGCTCTCCAGGACAACATAGAATCTGGGGCTCTGTGCTTTCTTTCGTTCTGAACAAGTGTTACTGTTTTCTGCACAAAAGCGATTCTTGCGAAGCAATGTGAACACTTCTGCTTCCAGGCACAGAGAAGGTGCTAACAAGGAATTCTCTGCCTGCCTTTCCCCAGTGCTCTGCAAGCTCTCCAGGACAACATAAAATCTGGGGCTCTGTGCTTTCTTTCCTTCTGAACAAGTGTTACTGTTTTCTGCACAAAAGCGATTCTGCGAAGCAATGTGAACAGGCACAGAGAAGGTGCTAGCAAGGAATTCTCTGCCTGCCTTTCCCCAGTGCTCTGCAAGCTCTCCAGGACAACATAGAATCTGGGGCTCTGTGCTTTCTTTCCTTCTGAACAAGTGTTACTGTTTTCTGCACAAAAGTGATTCGCGAAGCAATGTGAACACTTGTGCTTCCCAGGCACAGAGAAGGTGCTAGCAGGGAATTCTCTGCCTGCCTTTCCCCAGTGCTCTGCAAGCTCTCCAGGACAACATAGAATCTGGGGCTCTGTGCTTTCTTTCGTTCTGAACAAGTGTTACTGTTTTCTGCACAAAAGCGATTCTGCGAAGCAATGTGAACAGGCACAGAGAAGGTGCTAGCAGGGAATTCTCTGCCTGCCTTTCCCCAGTGCTCTGCAAGCTCTCCAGGACAACATAGAATCTGGGGCTCTGTGCTTTCTTTCCTTCTGAACAAGTGTTACTGTTTTCTGCACAAAAGCGATTCTTGTGAAGCAATGTGATCACTTCTGCTTCCCAGGCACAGAGAAGGTGCTAGCAGGGAATTCTCTGCCTGCCTTTCCCCCGTCCTCTGCAAGCTCTCCAGGACAACATAAAATCTGGGTCTCTGTGCTTTCTTTCGTTCTGAACAAGTGTTACTGTTTTCTGCACAAAAGCGATTCTTGCGAAGCAATGTGAACACTTCTGCTTCCCAGGCACAGAGAAGGTGCTATCAGGGAATTCTCTGCCTGTCTTTCCCCAGTGCTCTGCAAGCTCTCCAGGACAACATAGAATCTGGGGCTCTGTGCTTTCTTTCCTTCTGAACAAGTGTTACTGTTTTCTGCACAAAAGCGATTCTGCGAAGCAATGTGAACACTTCTGCTTCCCAGGCACAGAGAAGGTGCTAGCAGGGAATTCTCTGCCTGCCTTTCCCCAGTGCTCTGCAAGCTCTCCAGGACAACATAAAATCTGGGGCTCTGTGCTTTCTTTCGTTCTGAACAAGTGTTACTGTTTTCTGCACAAAAGCGATTCTGCGAAGCAATGTGAACACTTCTGCTTCCCAGGCACAGAGAAGGTGCTAACAAGGAATTCTCTGCCTGCCTTTCCCCAGTGCTCTGCAAGCTCTCCAGGACAACATAGAATCTGGGGCTCTGTGCTTTCTTTCGTTCTGAACAAGTGTTACTGTTTTCTGCACACAAGCGATTCTTGCGAAGCAATGTGAACACTTCTGCTTCCCAGGCACAGAGAAGGTGCTAACAAGGAATTCTCTGCCTGCCTTTCCCCAGTGCTCTGCAAGCTCTCCAGGACAACATAGAATCTGGGGCTCTGTGCTTTCTTTCCTTCTGAACAAGTGTTACTGTTTTCTGCACAAAAGCGATTCTGCGAAGCAATGTGAACAGGCACAGAGAAGGTGCTAGCAAGGAATTCTCTGCCTGCCTTTCCCCAGTGCTCTGCAAGCTCTCCAGGACAACATAGAATCTGGGGCTCTGTGCTTTCTTTCCTTCTGAACAAGTGTTACTGTTTTCTGCACAAAAGTGATTCGCGAAGCAATGTGAACACTTCTGCTTCCCAGGCACAGAGAAGGTGCTAGCAGGGAATTCTCTGCCTGCCTTTCCCCAGTGCTCTGCAAGCTCTCCAGGACAACATAGAATCTGGGGCTCTGTGCTTTCTTTCGTTCTGAACAAGTGTTACTGTTTTCTGCACAAAAGCGATTCTGCGAAGCAATGTGAACAGGCACAGAGAAGGTGCTAGCAGGGAATTCTCTGCCTGCATTTCCCCAGTGCTCTGCAAGCTCTCCAGGACAACATAGAATCTGGGGCTCTGTGCTTTCTTTCCTTCTGAACAAGTGTTACTGTTTTCTGCACAAAAGCGATTCTGCGAAGCAATGTGAACACTTCTGCTTCCCAGGCACAGAGAAGGTGCTAGCAGGGAATTCTCTGCCTGCCTTTCCCCAGTCCTCTGCAAGCTCTCCAGGACAACATAGAATCTGGGGCTCTGTGCTTTCTTTCGTTCTGAACAAGTGTTACTGTTTTCTGCACAAAAGCGATTCTTGCGAAGCAATGTGAACAGGCACAGAGAAGGTGCTATCAGGGAATTCTCTGCCTGCCTTTCCCCAGTGCTCTGCAAGCTCTCCAGGACAACATAGAATCTGGGGCTCTGTGCTTTCTTTCCTTCTGAACAAGTGTTACTGTTTTCTGCACAAAAGCGATTCTGCGAAGCAATGTGAACACTTCTGCTTCCCAGGCACAGAGAAGGTGCTAGCAGGGAATTCTCTGCCTGCCTTTCCCCAGTGCTCTGCAAGCTCTCCAGGACAACAGCAAATCTGGGGCTCTGTGCTTTATTTCGTTCTGAACAAGTGTTACTGTTTTCTGCACACAAGCGATTCTTGCGAAGCAATGTGAACACTTCTGCTTCCCAGGCACAGAGAAGGTGCTAGCAGGGAATTCTCTGCCTGCCTTTCCCCAGTGCTCTGCAAGCTCTCCAGGACAACAGCAAATCTGGGGCTCTGTGCTTTATTTCGTTCTGAACAAGTGTTACTGTTTTCTGCACAAAAGCGATTCTTGCGAAGCAATGTGAACACTTCTGCTTCCCAGGCACAGAGAAGGTGCTAGCAGGGAATTCTCTGCCTGCCTTTCCCCAGTGCTCTGCAAGCTCTCCAGGACAACATAAAATCTGGGGCTCTGTGCTTTCTTTCCTTCTGAACAAGTGTTACTGTTTTCTGCACAAAAGCGATTCTGCGAAGCATTGTGAACAGGCACAGAGAAGGTGCTAGCAGGGAATTCTCTGCCTGCCTTTCCCCAGTGCTCTGCAAGCTCTCCAGGACAACATAGAATCTGGGGCTCTGTGCTTTCTTTCCTTCTGAACAAGTGTTACTGTTTTCTGCACAAAAGCGATTCTTGCGAAGCAATGTGAACACTTCTGCTTCCCAGGCACAGAGAAGGTGCTAGCAGGGAATTCTCTGCCTGCCTTTCCCCAGTGCTCTGCAAGCTCTCCAGGACAACATAAAATCTGGGGCTCTGTGCTTTCTTTCCTTCTGAACAAGTGTTACTGTTTTCTGCACAAAAGCGATTCTGCGAAGCAATGTGAACACTTGTGCTTCCCAGGCACAGAGAAGGTGCTAGCAGGGAATTCTCTGCCTGCCTTTCCCCAGTGCTCTGCAAGCTCTCCAGGACAACATAGAATCTGGGGCTCTGTGCTTTCTTTCGTTCTGAACAAGTGTTACTGTTTTCTGCACAAAAGCGATTCTGCGAAGCAATGTGAACACTTCTGCTTCCCAGGCACAGAGAAGGTGCTAGCAAGGAATTCTCTGCCTGCCTTTCCCCAGTGCTCTGCAAGCTCTCCAGGACAACATAGAATCTGGGGCTCTGTGTTTTCTTTCGTTCTGAACAAGTGTTACTGTTTTCTGCACAAAAGCGATTCTTGCGAAGCAATGTGAACAGGCACAGAGAAGGTGCTATCAGGGAATTCTCTGCCTGCCTTTCCCCAGTGCTCTGCAAGCTCTCCAGGACAACATAAAATCTGGGGCTCTGTGCTTTCTTTCGTTCTGAACAAGTGTTACTGTTTTCTGCACAAAAGCGATTCTGCGAAGCAATGTGAACACTTCTGCTTCCCAGGCACAGAGAAGGTGCTAACAAGGAATTCTCTGCCTGCCTTTCCCCAGTGCTCTGCAAGCTCTCCAGGACAACATAGAATCTGGGGCTCTGTGCTTTCTTTCCTTCTGAACAAGTGTTACTGTTTTCTGCACAAAAGCGATTCTTGCGAAGCAATGTGAACACTTCTGCTTCCCAGGCACAGAGAAGGTGCTATCAGGGAATCTCTGCCTGCCTTTCCCCAGTGCTCTGCAAGCTCTCCAGGACAACATAAAATCTGGGGCTCTGTGCTTTCTTTCGTTCTGAACAAGTGTTAGCGTTTTCTGCACAAAAGCGATTCTGCGAAGCAATGTGAACAGGCACAGAGAAGGTGCTAGCAGGGAATTCTCTGCCTGCCTTTCCCCAGTGCTCTGCAAGCTCTCCAGGACAACATAGAATCTGGGGCTCTGTGCTTTCTTTCATTCTGAACAAATGTTACTGTTTTCTGCACAAAAGCGATTCTTGCGAAGCAATGTGAACACTTCTGCTTCCCAGGCACAGAGAAGGTGCTAGCAGGGAATTCTCTGCCTGCCTTTCCCCAGTGCTCTGCAAGCTCTCCAGGACAACATAGAATCTGGGGCTCTGTGCTTTCTTTCCTTCTGAACAAGTGTTACTGTTTTCTGCACAAAAGCGATTCTTGCGAAGCAATGTGAACAGGCACAGAGAAGGTGCTATCAGGGAATTCTCTGCCTGCCTTTCCCCAGTGCTCTGCAAGCTCTCCAGGACAACATAAAATCTGGGGCTCTGTGCTTTCTTTCGTTCTGAACAAGTGTTACTGTTTTCTGCACAAAAGCGATTCTGCGAAGCAATGTGAACACTTCTGCTTCCCAGGCACAGAGAAGGTGCTAACAAGGAAATCTCTGCCTGCCTTTCCCCAGTGCTCTGCAAGCTCTCCAGGACAACATAGAATCTGGGGCTCTGTGCTTTCTTTCCTTCTGAACAAGTGTTACTGTTTTCTGCACAAAAGCGATTCTGCGAAGCAATGTGAACAGGCACAGAGAAGGTGCTAGCAAGGAATTCTCTGCCTGCCTTTCCCCAGTGCTCTGCAAGCTCTCCAGGACAACATAGAATCTGGGGCTCTGTGCTTTCTTTCCTTCTGAACAAGTGTTACTGTTTTCTGCACAAAAGCGATTCTTGCGAAGCAATGTGAACAGGCACAGAGAAGGTGCTAGCAGGGAATTCTCTGCCTGCCTTTCCCCAGTGCTCTGCAAGCTCTCCAGGACAACATAAAATCTGGGGCTCTGTGCTTTCTTTCGTTCTGAACAAGTGTTACTGTTTTCTGCACAAAAGCGATTCTGCGAAGCAATGTGAACACTTCTGCTTCCCAGGCACAGAGAAGGTGCTAACAAGGAATTCTCTGCCTGCCTTTCCCCAGTGCTCTGCAAGCTCTCCAGGACAACATAGAATCTGGGGCTCTGTGCTTTCTTTCGTTCTGAACAAGTGTTACTGTTTTCTGCACACAAGCGATTCTTGCGAAGCAATGTGAACACTTCTGCTTCCCAGGCACAGAGAAGGTGCTAACAAGGAATTCTCTGCCTGCCTTTCCCCAGTGCTCTGCAAGCTCTCCAGGACAACATAGAATCTGGGGCTCTGTGCTTTCTTTCCTTCTGAACAAGTGTTACTGTTTTCTGCACAAAAGCGATTCTGCGAAGCAATGTGAACAGGCACAGAGAAGGTGCTAGCAAGGAATTCTCTGCCTGCCTCTCCCCAGTGCTCTGCAAGCTCTCCAGGACAATATAGAATCTGGGGCTCTGTGCTTTCTTTCGTTCTGAACAAGTGTTACTGTTTTCTGCACAAAAGCGATTCTGCGAAGCAATGTGAACAGGCACAGAGAAGGTGCTAGCAGGGAATTCTCTGCCTGCATTTCCCCAGTGCTCTGCAAGCTCTCCAGGACAACATAGAATCTGGGGCTCTGTGCTTTCTTTCCTTCTGAACAAGTGTTACTGTTTTCTGCACAAAAGCGATTCTGCGAAGCAATGTGAACACTTCTGCTTCCCAGGCACAGAGAAGGTGCTAGCAGGGAATTCTCTGCCTGCCTTTCCCCAGTCCTCTGCAAGCTCTCCAGGACAACATAGAATCTGGGGCTCTGTGCTTTCTTTCGTTCTGAACAAGTGTTACTGTTTTCTGCACAAAAGCGATTCTTGCGAAGCAATGTGAACAGGCACAGAGAAGGTGCTATCAGGGAATTCTCTGCCTGCCTTTCCCCAGTGCTCTGCAAGCTCTCCAGGACAACATAGAATCTGGGGCTCTGTGCTTTCTTTCCTTCTGAACAAGTGTTACTGTTTTCTGCACAAAAGCGATTCTGCGAAGCAATGTGAACACTTCTGCTTCCCAGGCACAGAGAAGGTGCTAGCAGGGAATTCTCTGCCTGCCTTTCCCCAGTGCTCTGCAAGCTCTCCAGGACAACAGCAAATCTGGGGCTCTGTGCTTTATTTCGTTCTGAACAAGTGTTACTGTTTTCTGCACACAAGCGATTCTTGCGAAGCAATGTGAACACTTCTGCTTCCCAGGCACAGAGAAGGTGCTATCAGGGAATAATCTGCCTGCCTTTCCCCAGTGCTCTGCAAGCTCTCCAGGACAACATAGAATCTGGGGCTCTGTGCTTTCTTTCCTTCTGAACAAGTGTTACTGTTTTCTGCACAAAAGCGATTCTTGCGAAGCAATGTGAACACTTCTGCTTCCCAGGCACAGAGAAGGTGCTAGCAGGGAATTCTCTGCCTGCCTTTCCCCAGTGCTCTGCAAGCTCTCCAGGACAACATAAAATCTGGGGCTCTGTGCTTTCTTTCCTTCTGAACAAGTGTTACTGTTTTCTGCACAAAAGCGATTCTGCGAAGCATTGTGAACAGGCACAGAGAAGGTGCTAGCAGGGAATTCTCTGCCTGCCTTTCCCCAGTGCTCTGCAAGCTCTCCAGGACAACATAGAATCTGGGCCTCTGGTCTTTCTTTCTTCTGAACAAATGTTACTGTTTTCTGCACAAAAGCGATTCTTGCGAAGCAATGTGAACACTTCTGCTTCCCAGGCACAGAGAAGGTGCTAGCAGGGAATTCTCTGCCTGCCTTTCCCCAGTGCTCTGCAAGCTCTCCAGGACAACATAGAATCTGGGGCTCTGTGCTTTCTTTCGTTCTGAACAAGTGTTACTGTTTTCTGCACAAAAGCGATTCTGCGAAGCAATGTGAACACTTCTGCTTCCCAGGCACAGAGAAGGTGCTAGCAAGGAATTCTCTGCCTGCCTTTCCCCAGTGCTCTGCAAGCTCTCCAGGACAACATAGAATCTGGGGCTCTGTGCTTTCTTTCCTTCTGAACAAGTGTTACTGTTTTCTGCACAAAAGCGATTCTTGCGAAGCAATGTGAACAGGCACAGAGAAGGTGCTATCAGGGAATTCTCTGCCTGCCTTTCCCCAGTGCTCTGCAAGCTCTCCAGGACAACATAGAATCTGGGCCTCTGGTCTTTCTTTCTTCTGAACAAATGTTGCTGTTTTCTGCACAAAAGCGATTCTTGCGAAGCAATGTGAACACTTCTGCTTCCCAGGCACAGAGAAGGTGCTAGCAGGGAATTCTCTGCCTGCCTTTCCCCAGTGCTCTGCAAGCTCTCCAGGACAACATAGAATCTGGGGCTCTGTGCTTTCTTTCGTTCTGAACAAGTGTTACTGTTTTCTGCACAAAAGCGATTCTGCGAAGCAATGTGAACACTTCTGCTTCCCAGGCACAGAGAAGGTGCTAGCAAGGAATTCTCTGCCTGCCTTTCCCCAGTGCTCTGCAAGCTCTCCAGGACAACATAGAATCTGGGGCTCTGTGCTTTCTTTCCTTCTGAACAAGTGTTACTGTTTTCTGCACAAAAGCGATTCTTGCGAAGCAATGTGAACAGGCACAGAGAAGGTGCTATCAGGGAATTCTCTGCCTGCCTTTCCCCAGTGCTCTGCAAGCTCTCCAGGACAACATAGAATCTGGGGCTCTGTGCTTTCTTTCCTTCTGAACAAGTGTTACTGTTTTCTGCACAAAAGCGATTCTGCGAAGCAATGTGAACACTTCTGCTTCCCAGGCACAGAGAAGGTGCTAACAAGGAAATCTCTGCCTGCCTTTCCCCAGTGCTCTGCAAGCTCTCCAGGACAACATAGAATCTGGGGCTCTGTGCTTTCTTTCCTTCTGAACAAGTGTTACTGTTTTCTGCACAAAAGCGATTCTGCGAAGCATTGTGAACAGGCACAGAGAAGGTGCTAGCAGGGAATTCTCTGCCTGCCTTTCCCCAGTGCTCTGCAAGCTCTCCAGGACAACATAGAATCTGGGGCTCTGTGCTTTCTTTCCTTCTGAACAAGTGTTACTGTTTTCTGCACAAAAGCGATTCTTGCGAAGCAATGTGAACACTTCTGCTTCCCAGGCACAGAGAAGGTGCTAGCAGGGAATTCTCTGCCTGCCTTTCCCCAGTGCTCTGCAAGCTCTCCAGGACAACATAAAATCTGGGCCTCTGGTCTTTCTTTCCTTCTGAACAAGTGTTACTGTTTTCTGCACAAAAGCGATTCTGCGAAGCAATGTGAACACTTGTGCTTCCCAGGCACAGAGAAGGTGCTAGCAGGGAATTCTCTGCCTGCCTTTCCCCAGTGCTCTGCAAGCTCTCCAGGACAACATAAAATCTGGGGCTCTGTGCTTTATTTCGTTCTGAACAAGTGTTAGTGTTTTCTGCACAAAAGCGATTCTGCGAAGCAATGTGAACAGGCACAGAGAAGGTGCTAGCAGGGAATTCTCTGCCTGCCTTTCCCCAGTGCTCTGCAAGCTCTCCAGGACAACATAGAATCTGGGCCTCTGGTCTTTCTTTCTTCTGAACAAATGTTACTGTTTTCTGCACAAAAGCGATTCTTGCGAAGCAATGTGAACACTTCTGCTTCCCAGGCACAGAGAAGGTGCTAGCAGGGAATTCTCTGCCTGCCTTTCCCCAGTGCTCTGCAAGCTCTCCAGGACAACATAGAATCTGGGGCTCTGTGCTTTCTTTCGTTCTGAACAAGTGTTACTGTTTTCTGCACAAAAGCGATTCTGCGAAGCAATGTGAACACTTCTGCTTCCCAGGCACAGAGAAGGTGCTAGCAAGGAATTCTCTGCCTGCCTTTCCCCAGTGCTCTGCAAGCTCTCCAGGACAACATAGAATCTGGAGCTCTGTGCTTTCTTTCCTTCTGAACAAGTGTTACTGTTTTCTGCACAAAAGCGATTCTTGCGAAGCAATGTGAACAGGCACAGAGAAGGTGCTATCAGGGAATTCTCTGCCTGCCTTTCCCCAGTGCTCTGCAAGCTCTCCAGGACAACATAAAATCTGGGGCTCTGTGCTTTCTTTCGTTCTGAACAAGTGTTACTGTTTTCTGCACAAAAGCGATTCTGCGAAGCAATGTGAACACTTCTGCTTCCCAGGCACAGAGAAGGTGCTAACAAGGAATTCTCTGCCTGCCTTTCCCCAGTGCTCTGCAAGCTCTCCAGGACAACATAGAATCTGGGGCTCTGTGCTTTCTTTCCTTCTGAACAAGTGTTACTGTTTTCTGCACAAAAGCGATTCTTGCGAAGCAATGTGAACACTTCTGCTTCCCAGGCACAGAGAAGGTGCTATCAGGGAATCTCTGCCTGCCTTTCCCCAGTGCTCTGCAAGCTCTCCAGGACAACATAAAATCTGGGGCTCTGTGCTTTCTTTCGTTCTGAACAAGTGTTAGCGTTTTCTGCACAAAAGCGATTCTTGCGAAGCAATGTGAACAGGCACAGAGAAGGTGCTAGCAGGGAATTCTCTGCCTGCCTTTCCCCAGTGCTCTGCAAGCTCTCCAGGACAACATAGAATCTGGGGCTCTGTGCTTTCTTTCGTTCTGAACAAATGTTACTGTTTTCTGCACAAAAGCGATTCTTGCGAAGCAATGTGAACACTTCTGCTTCCCAGGCACAGAGAAGGTGCTAGCAGGGAATTCTCTGCCTGCCTTTCCCCAGTGCTCTGCAAGCTCTCCAGGACAACATAGAATCTGGGGCTCTGTGCTTTCTTTCCTTCTGAACAAGTGTTACTGTTTTCTGCACAAAAGCGATTCTTGCGAAGCAATGTGAACAGGCACAGAGAAGGTGCTATCAGGGAATTCTCTGCCTGCCTTTCCCCAGTGCTCTGCAAGCTCTCCAGGACAACATAAAATCTGGGGCTCTGTGCTTTATTTCGTTCTGAACAAGTGTTACTGTTTTCTGCACAAAAGCGATTCTGCGAAGCAATGTGAACACTTCTGCTTCCCAGGCACAGAGAAGGTGCTAACAAGGAAATCTCTGCCTGCCTTTCCCCAGTGCTCTGCAAGCTCTCCAGGACAACATAGAATCTGGGGCTCTGTGCTTTCTTTCCTTCTGAACAAGTGTTACTGTTTTCTGCACAAAAGCGATTCTGCGAAGCAATGTGAACAGGCACAGAGAAGGTGCTAGCAAGGAATTCTCTGCCTGCCTTTCCCCAGTGCTCTGCAAGCTCTCCAGGACAACATAGAATCTGGGGCTCTGTGCTTTCTTTCCTTCTGAACAAGTGTTACTGTTTTCTGCACAAAAGCGATTCTTGCGAAGCAATGTGAACAGGCACAGAGAAGGTGCTAGCAGGGAATTCTCTGCCTGCCTTTCCCCAGTGCTCTGCAAGCTCTCCAGGACAACATAAAATCTGGGGCTCTGTGCTTTCTTTCGTTCTGAACAAGTGTTACTGTTTTCTGCACAAAAGCGATTCTGCGAAGCAATGTGAACACTTCTGCTTCCCAGGCACAGAGAAGGTGCTAACAAGGAATTCTCTGCCTGCCTTTCCCCAGTGCTCTGCAAGCTCTCCAGGACAACATAGAATCTGGGGCTCTGTGCTTTCTTTCGTTCTGAACAAGTGTTACTGTTTTCTGCACACAAGCGATTCTTGCGAAGCAATGTGAACACTTCTGCTTCCCAGGCACAGAGAAGGTGCTAACAAGGAATTCTCTGCCTGCCTTTCCCCAGTGCTCTGCAAGCTCTCCAGGACAACATAGAATCTGGGGCTCTGTGCTTTCTTTCCTTCTGAACAAGTGTTACTGTTTTCTGCACAAAAGCGATTCTGCGAAGCAATGTGAACAGGCACAGAGAAGGTGCTAGCAAGGAATTCTCTGCCTGCCTCTCCCCAGTGCTCTGCAAGCTCTCCAGGACAATATAGAATCTGGGGCTCTGTGCTTTCTTTCGTTCTGAACAAGTGTTACTGTTTTCTGCACAAAAGCGATTCTGCGAAGCAATGTGAACAGGCACAGAGAAGGTGCTAGCAGGGAATTCTCTGCCTGCATTTCCCCAGTGCTCTGCAAGCTCTCCAGGACAACATAGAATCTGGGGCTCTGTGCTTTCTTTCCTTCTGAACAAGTGTTACTGTTTTCTGCACAAAAGCGATTCTGCGAAGCAATGTGAACACTTCTGCTTCCCAGGCACAGAGAAGGTGCTAGCAGGGAATTCTCTGCCTGCCTTTCCCCAGTCCTCTGCAAGCTCTCCAGGACAACATAGAATCTGGGGCTCTGTGCTTTCTTTCGTTCTGAACAAGTGTTACTGTTTTCTGCACAAAAGCGATTCTTGCGAAGCAATGTGAACAGGCACAGAGAAGGTGCTATCAGGGAATTCTCTGCCTGCCTTTCCCCAGTGCTCTGCAAGCTCTCCAGGACAACATAGAATCTGGGGCTCTGTGCTTTCTTTCCTTCTGAACAAGTGTTACTGTTTTCTGCACAAAAGCGATTCTGCGAAGCAATGTGAACACTTGTGCTTCCCAGGCACAGAGAAGGTGCTAGCAGGGAATTCTCTGCCTGCCTTTCCCCAGTGCTCTGCAAGCTCTCCAGGACAACAGCAAATCTGGGGCTCTGTGCTTTATTTCGTTCTGAACAAGTGTTACTGTTTTCTGCACACAAGCGATTCTTGCGAAGCAATGTGAACACTTCTGCTTCCCAGGCACAGAGAAGGTGCTATCAGGGAATAATCTGCCTGCCTTTCCCCAGTGCTCTGCAAGCTCTCCAGGACAACATAGAATCTGGGGCTCTGTGCTTTCTTTCCTTCTGAACAAGTGTTACTGTTTTCTGCACAAAAGCGATTCTTGCGAAGCAATGTGAACACTTCTGCTTCCCAGGCACAGAGAAGGTGCTAGCAGGGAATTCTCTGCCTGCCTTTCCCCAGTGCTCTGCAAGCTCTCCAGGACAACATAAAATCTGGGGCTCTGTGCTTTCTTTCCTTCTGAACAAGTGTTACTGTTTTCTGCACAAAAGCGATTCTGCGAAGCATTGTGAACAGGCACAGAGAAGGTGCTAGCAGGGAATTCTCTGCCTGCCTTTCCCCAGTGCTCTGCAAGCTCTCCAGGACAACATAGAATCTGGGCCTCTGGTCTTTCTTTCTTCTGAACAAATGTTACTGTTTTCTGCACAAAAGCGATTCTTGCGAAGCAATGTGAACACTTCTGCTTCCCAGGCACAGAGAAGGTGCTAGCAGGGAATTCTCTGCCTGCCTTTCCCCAGTGCTCTGCAAGCTCTCCAGGACAACATAGAATCTGGGGCTCTGTGCTTTCTTTCGTTCTGAACAAGTGTTACTGTTTTCTGCACAAAAGCGATTCTGCGAAGCAATGTGAACACTTCTGCTTCCCAGGCACAGAGAAGGTGCTAGCAAGGAATTCTCTGCCTGCCTTTCCCCAGTGCTCTGCAAGCTCTCCAGGACAACATAGAATCTGGGGCTCTGTGCTTTCTTTCCTTCTGAACAAGTGTTACTGTTTTCTGCACAAAAGCGATTCTTGCGAAGCAATGTGAACAGGCACAGAGAAGGTGCTATCAGGGAATTCTCTGCCTGCCTTTCCCCAGTGCTCTGCAAGCTCTCCAGGACAACATAGAATCTGGGCCTCTGGTCTTTCTTTCTTCTGAACAAATGTTGCTGTTTTCTGCACAAAAGCGATTCTTGCGAAGCAATGTGAACACTTCTGCTTCCCAGGCACAGAGAAGGTGCTAGCAGGGAATTCTCTGCCTGCCTTTCCCCAGTGCTCTGCAAGCTCTCCAGGACAACATAGAATCTGGGGCTCTGTGCTTTCTTTCCTTCTGAACAAGTGTTACTGTTTTCTGCACAAAAGCGATTCTGCGAAGCAATGTGAACACTTCTGCTTCCCAGGCACAGAGAAGGTGCTAGCAAGGAATTCTCTGCCTGCCTTTCCCCAGTGCTCTGCAAGCTCTCCAGGACAACATAGAATCTGGGGCTCTGTGCTTTCTTTCCTTCTGAACAAGTGTTACTGTTTTCTGCACAAAAGCGATTCTTGCGAAGCAATGTGAACAGGCACAGAGAAGGTGCTATCAGGGAATTCTCTGCCTGCCTTTCCCCAGTGCTCTGCAAGCTCTCCAGGACAACATAGAATCTGGGGCTCTGTGCTTTCTTTCCTTCTGAACAAGTGTTACTGTTTTCTGCACAAAAGCGATTCTTGCGAAGCAATGTGAACACTTCTGCTTCCCAGGCACAGAGAAGGTGCTATCAGGGAATCTCTGCCTGCCTTTCCCCAGTGCTCTGCAAGCTCTCCAGGACAACATAAAATCTGGGGCTCTGTGCTTTCTTTCGTTCTGAACAAGTGTTAGCGTTTTCTGCACAAAAGCGATTCTGCGAAGCAATGTGAACAGGCACAGAGAAGGTGCTAGCAGGGAATTCTCTGCCTGCCTTTCCCCAGTGCTCTGCAAGCTCTCCAGGACAACATAGAATCTGGGGCTCTGTGCTTTCTTTCCTTCTGAACAAGTGTTACTGTTTTCTGCACAAAAGCGATTCTGCGAAGCAATGTGAACACTTCTGCTTCCCAGGCACAGAGAAGGTGCTAACAAGGAAATCTCTGCCTGCCTTTCCCCAGTGCTCTGCAAGCTCTCCAGGACAACATAGAATCTGGGGCTCTGTGCTTTCTTTCCTTCTGAACAAGTGTTACTGTTTTCTGCACAAAAGCGATTCTGCGAAGCAATATGTGAACAGGCACAGAGAAGGTGCTAGCAAGGAATTCTCTGCCTGCCTTTCCCCAGTGCTCTGCAAGCTCTCCAGGACAACATAGAATCTGGGGCTCTGTGCTTTCTTTCCTTCTGAACAAGTGTTACTGTTTTCTGCACAAAAGCGATTCTTGCGAAGCAATGTGAACAGGCACAGAGAAGGTGCTATCAGGGAATTCTCTGCCTGCCTTTCCCCAGTGCTCTGCAAGCTCTCCAGGACAACATAAAATCTGGGGCTCTGTGCTTTCTTTCGTTCTGAACAAGTGTTACTGTTTTCTGCACAAAAGCGATTCTGCGAAGCAATGTGAACACTTCTGCTTCCCAGGCACAGAGAAGGTGCTAACAAGGAATTCTCTGCCTGCCTTTCCCCAGTGCTCTGCAAGCTCTCCAGGACAACATAGAATCTGGGGCTCTGTGCTTTCTTTCGTTCTGAACAAGTGTTACTGTTTTCTGCACACAAGCGATTCTTGCGAAGCAATGTGAACACTTCTGCTTCCCAGGCACAGAGAAGGTGCTAACAAGGAATTCTCTGCCTGCCTTTCCCCAGTGCTCTGCAAGCTCTCCAGGACAACATAGAATCTGGGGCTCTGTGCTTTCTTTCCTTCTGAACAAGTGTTACTGTTTTCTGCACAAAAGCGATTCTGCGAAGCAATGTGAACAGGCACAGAGAAGGTGCTAGCAAGGAATTCTCTCCCTGCCTCTCCCCAGTGCTCTGCAAGCTCTCCAGGACAACATAGAATCTGGGGCTCTGTGCTTTCTTTCCTTCTGAACAAGTGTTACTGTTTTCTGCACAAAAGTGATTCGCGAAGCAATGTGAACACTTCTGCTTCCCAGGCACAGAGAAGGTGCTAGCAGGGAATTCTCTGCCTGCCTTTCCCCAGTGCTCTGCAAGCTCTCCAGGACAACATAGAATCTGGGGCTCTGTGCTTTCTTTCGTTCTGAACAAGTGTTACTGTTTTCTGCACAAAAGCGATTCTGCGAAGCAATGTGAACAGGCACAGAGAAGGTGCTAGCAGGGAATTCTCTGCCTGCATTTCCCCAGTGCTCTGCAAGCTCTCCAGGACAACATAGAATCTGGGGCTCTGTGCTTTCTTTCCTTCTGAACAAGTGTTACTGTTTTCTGCACAAAAGCGATTCTGCGAAGCAATGTGAACACTTCTGCTTCCCAGGCACAGAGAAGGTGCTAGCAGGGAATTCTCTGCCTGCCTTTCCCCAGTGCTCTGCAAGCTCTCCAGGACAACATAGAATCTGGGGCTCTGTGCTTTCTTTCGTTCTGAACAAGTGTTACTGTTTTCTGCACAAAAGCGATTCTTGCGAAGCAATGTGAACAGGCACAGAGAAGGTGCTATCAGGGAATTCTCTGCCTGCCTTTCCCCAGTGCTCTGCAAGCTCTCCAGGACAACATAGAATCTGGGGCTCTGTGCTTTCTTTCCTTCTGAACAAGTGTTACTGTTTTCTGCACAAAAGCGATTCTGCGAAGCAATGTGAACACTTCTGCTTCCCAGGCACAGAGAAGGTGCTAACAAGGAAATCTCTGCCTGCCTTTCCCCAGTGCTCTGCAAGCTCTCCAGGACAACATAGAATCTGGGGCTCTGTGCTTTCTTTCCTTCTGAACAAGTGTTACTGTTTTCTGCACAAAAGCGATTCTGCGAAGCAATGTGAACACTTCTGCTTCCCAGGCACAGAGAAGGTGCTAACAAGGAAATCTCTGCCTGCCTTTCCCCAGTGCTCTGCACGCTCTCCAGGACAACATAGAATCTGGGGCTCTGTGCTTTCTTTCCTTCTGAACAAGTGTTACTGTTTTCTGCACAAAAGCGATTCTGCGAAGCAATGTGAACAGGCACAGAGAAGGTGCTAGCAAGGAATTCTCTGCCTGCCTTTCCCCAGTGCTCTGCAAGCTCTCCAGGACAACATAGAATCTGGGGCTCTGTGCTTTCTTTCCTTCTGAACAAGTGTTACTGTTTTCTGCACAAAAGCGATTCTTGCGAAGCAATGTGAACAGGCACAGAGAAGGTGCTATCAGGGAATTCTCTGCCTGCCTTTCCCCAGTGCTCTGCAAGCTCTCCAGGACAACATAAAATCTGGGGCTCTGTGCTTTCTTTCGTTCTGAACAAGTGTTACTGTTTTCTGCACAAAAGCGATTCTGCGAAGCAATGTGAACACTTCTGCTTCCCAGGCACAGAGAAGGTGCTAACAAGGAATTCTCTGCCTGCCTTTCCCCAGTGCTCTGCAAGCTCTCCAGGACAACATAGAATCTGGGGCTCTGTGCTTTCTTTCGTTCTGAACAAGTGTTACTGTTTTCTGCACAAAAGCGATTCTTGCGAAGCAATGTGAACACTTCTGCTTCCCAGGCACAGAGAAGGTGCTAACAAGGAATTCTCTGCCTGCCTTTCCCCAGTGCTCTGCAAGCTCTCCAGGACAACATAGAATCTGGGGCTCTGTGCTTTCTTTCCTTCTGAACAAGTGTTACTGTTTTCTGCACAAAAGCGATTCTGCGAAGCAATGTGAACAGGCACAGAGAAGGTGCTAGCAAGGAATTCTCTGCCTGCCTCTCCCCAGTGCTCTGCAAGCTCTCCAGGACAACATAGAATCTGGGGCTCTGTGCTTTCTTTCGTTCTGAACAAGTGTTACTGTTTTCTGCACAAAAGTGATTCGCGAAGCAATGTGAACACTTCTGCTTCCCAGGCACAGAGAAGGTGCTAGCAGGGAATTCTCTGCCTGCCTTTCCCCAGTGCTCTGCAAGCTCTCCAGGACAACATAGAATCTGGGGCTCTGTGCTTTCTTTCGTTCTGAACAAGTGTTACTGTTTTCTGCACAAAAGCGATTCTGCGAAGCAATGTGAACAGGCACAGAGAAGGTGCTAGCAGGGAATTCTCTGCCTGCATTTCCCCAGTGCTCTGCAAGCTCTCCAGGACAACATAGAATCTGGGGCTCTGTGCTTTCTTTCCTTCTGAACAAGTGTTACTGTTTTCTGCACAAAAGCGATTCTGCGAAGCAATGTGAACACTTCTGCTTCCCAGGCACAGAGAAGGTGCTAGCAGGGAATTCTCTGCCTGCCTTTCCCCAGTCCTCTGCAAGCTCTCCAGGACAACATAGAATCTGGGGCTCTGTGCTTTCTTTCCTTCTGAACAAGTGTTACTGTTTTCTGCACAAAAGTGATTCGCGAAGCAATGTGAACACTTCTGCTTCCCAGGCACAGAGAAGGTGCTATCAGGGAATTCTCTGCCTGCCTTTCCCCAGTGCTCTGCAAGCTCTCCAGGACAACATAGAATCTGGGGCTCTGTGCTTTCTTTCGTTCTGAACAAGTGTTACTGTTTTCTGCACAAAAGCGATTCTGCGAAGCAATGTGAACAGGCACAGAGAAGGTGCTAGCAGGGAATTCTCTGCCTGCATTTCCCCAGTGCTCTGCAAGCTCTCCAGGACAACATAGAATCTGGGGCTCTGTGCTTTCTTTCCTTCTGAACAAGTGTTACTGTTTTCTGCACAAAAGCGATTCTGCGAAGCAATGTGAACACTTCTGCTTCCCAGGCACAGAGAAGGTGCTAGCAGGGAATTCTCTGCCTGCCTTTCCCCAGTCCTCTGCAAGCTCTCCAGGACAACATAGAATCTGGGGCTCTGTGCTTTCTTTCGTTCTGAACAAGTGTTACTGTTTTCTGCACAAAAGCGATTCTTGCGAAGCAATGTGAACAGGCACAGAGAAGGTGCTATCAGGGAATTCTCTGCCTGCCTTTCCCCAGTGCTCTGCAAGCTCTCCAGGACAACATAGAATCTGGGGCTCTGTGCTTTCTTTCCTTCTGAACAAGTGTTACTGTTTTCTGCACAAAAGCGATTCTGCGAAGCAATGTGAACACTTCTGCTTCCCAGGCACAGAGAAGGTGCTAACAAGGAAATCTCTCCCTGCCTTTCCCCAGTGCTCTGCAAGCTCTCCAGGACAACATAGAATCTGGGGCTCTGTGCTTTCTTTCCTTCTGAACAAGTGTTACTGTTTTCTGCACAAAAGCGATTCTGCGAAGCAATGTGAACACTTCTGCTTCCCAGGCACAGAGAAGGTGCTAACAAGGAAATCTCTGCCTGCCTTTCCCCAGTGCTCTGCACGCTCTCCAGGACAACATAGAATCTGGGGCTCTGTGCTTTCTTTCCTTCTGAACAAGTGTTACTGTTTTCTGCACAAAAGCGATTCTGCGAAGCAATGTGAACAGGCACAGAGAAGGTGCTAGCAAGGAATTCTCTGCCTGCCTTTCCCCAGTGCTCTGCAAGCTCTCCAGGACAACATAGAATCTGGGGCTCTGTGCTTTCTTTCCTTCTGAACAAGTGTTACTGTTTTCTGCACAAAAGCGATTCTTGCGAAGCAATGTGAACAGGCACAGAGAAGGTGCTATCAGGGAATTCTCTGCCTGCCTTTCCCCAGTGCTCTGCAAGCTCTCCAGGACAACATAAAATCTGGGGCTCTGTGCTTTCTTTCGTTCTGAACAAGTGTTACTGTTTTCTGCACAAAAGCGATTCTGCGAAGCAATGTGAACACTTCTGCTTCCCAGGCACAGAGAAGGTGCTAACAAGGAATTCTCTGCCTGCCTTTCCCCAGTGCTCTGCAAGCTCTCCAGGACAACATAGAATCTGGGGCTCTGTGCTTTCTTTCGTTCTGAACAAGTGTTACTGTTTTCTGCACAAAAGCGATTCTTGCGAAGCAATGTGAACACTTCTGCTTCCCAGGCACAGAGAAGGTGCTAACAAGGAATTCTCTGCCTGCCTTTCCCCAGTGCTCTGCAAGCTCTCCAGGACAACATAGAATCTGGGGCTCTGTGCTTTCTTTCCTTCTGAACAAGTGTTACTGTTTTCTGCACAAAAGCGATTCTGCGAAGCAATGTGAACAGGCACAGAGAAGGTGCTAGCAAGGAATTCTCTGCCTGCCTCTCCCCAGTGCTCTGCAAGCTCTCCAGGACAACATAGAATCTGGGGCTCTGTGCTTTCTTTCCTTCTGAACAAGTGTTACTGTTTTCTGCACAAAAGTGATTCGCGAAGCAATGTGAACACTTCTGCTTCCCAGGCACAGAGAAGGTGCTAGCAGGGAATTCTCTGCCTGCCTTTCCCCAGTGCTCTGCAAGCTCTCCAGGACAACATAGAATCTGGGGCTCTGTGCTTTCTTTCGTTCTGAACAAGTGTTACTGTTTTCTGCACAAAAGCGATTCTGCGAAGCAATGTGAACAGGCACAGAGAAGGTGCTAGCAGGGAATTCTCTGCCTGCATTTCCCCAGTGCTCTGCAAGCTCTCCAGGACAACATAGAATCTGGGGCTCTGTGCTTTCTTTCCTTCTGAACAAGTGTTACTGTTTTCTGCACAAAAGCGATTCTGCGAAGCAATGTGAACACTTCTGCTTCCCAGGCACAGAGAAGGTGCTAGCAGGGAATTCTCTGCCTGCCTTTCCCCAGTCCTCTGCAAGCTCTCCAGGACAACATAGAATCTGGGGCTCTGTGCTTTCTTTCGTTCTGAACAAGTGTTACTGTTTTCTGCACAAAAGCGATTCTTGCGAAGCAATGTGAACAGGCACAGAGAAGGTGCTATCAGGGAATTCTCTGCCTGCCTTTCCCCAGTGCTCTGCAAGCTCTCCAGGACAACATAGAATCTGGGGCTCTGTGCTTTCTTTCGTTCTGAACAAGTGTTACTGTTTTCTGCACAAAAGCGATTCTGCGAAGCAATGTGAACACTTCTGCTTCCCAGGCACAGAGAAGGTGCTAGCAGGGAATTCTCTGCCTGCCTTTCCCCAGTGCTCTGCAAGCTCTCCAGGACAACATAGAATCTGGGGCTCTGTGCTTTATTTCGTTCTGAACAAGTGTTACTGTTTTCTGCACACAAGCGATTCTTGCGAAGCAATGTGAACACTTCTGCTTCCCAGGCACAGAGAAGGTGCTATCAGGGAATTCTCTGCCTGCCTTTCCCCAGTGCTCTGCAAGCTCTCCAGGACAACATAAAATCTGGGGCTCTGTGCTTTCTTTCCTTCTGAACAAGTGTTACTGTTTTCTGCACAAAAGCGATTCTGCGAAGCATTGTGAACAGGCACAGAGAAGGTGCTAGCAGGGAATTCTCTGCCTGCCTTTCCCCAGTGCTCTGCAAGCTCTCCAGGACAACATAGAATCTGGGGCTCTGTGCTTTCTTTCCTTCTGAACAAGTGTTACTGTTTTCTGCACAAAAGCGATTCTTGCGAAGCAATGTGAACACTTCTGCTTCCCAGGCACAGAGAAGGTGCTAGCAGGGAATTCTCTGCCTGCCTTTCCCCAGTGCTCTGCAAGCTCTCCAGGACAACATAAAATCTGGGGCTCTGTGCTTTCTTTCCTTCTGAACAAGTGTTACTGTTTTCTGCACAAAAGCGATTCTGCGAAGCAATGTGAACACTTGTGCTTCCCAGGCACAGAGAAGGTGCTAGCAGGGAATTCTCTGCCTGCCTTTCCCCAGTGCTCTGCAAGCTCTCCAGGACAACATAAAATCTGGGGCTCTGTGCTTTATTTCGTTCTGAACAAGTGTTAGTGTTTTCTGCACAAAAGCGATTCTGCGAAGCAATGTGAACAGGCACAGAGAAGGTGCTAGCAGGGAATTCTCTGCCTGCCTTTCCCCAGTGCTCTGCAAGCTCTCCAGGACAACATAGAATCTGGGCCTCTGGTCTTTCTTTCTTCTGAACAAATGTTACTGTTTTCTGCACAAAAGCGATTCTTGCGAAGCAATGTGAACACTTCTGCTTCCCAGGCACAGAGAAGGTGCTAGCAGGGAATTCTCTGCCTGCCTTTCCCCAGTGCTCTGCAAGCTCTCCAGGACAACATAGAATCTGGGGCTCTGTGCTTTCTTTCGTTCTGAACAAGTGTTAGTGTTTTCTGCACAAAAGCGATTCTGCGAAGCAATGTGAACACTTCTGCTTCCCAGGCACAGAGAAGGTGCTAGCAGGGAATTCTCTGCCTGCCTTTCCCCAGTGCTCTGCAAGCTCTCCAGGACAACATAGAATCTGGGGCTCTGTGCTTTCTTTCCTTCTGAACAAGTGTTACTGTTTTCTGCACAAAAGCGATTCTTGCGAAGCAATGTGAACAGGCACAGAGAAGGTGCTAGCAGGGAATTCTCTGCCTGCCTTTCCCCAGTGCTCTGCAAGCTCTCCAGGACAACATAAAATCTGGGGCTCTGTGCTTTCTTTCGTTCTGAACAAGTGTTACTGTTTTCTGCACAAAAGCGATTCTGCGAAGCAATGTGAACACTTCTGCTTCCCAGGCACAGAGAAGGTGCTAACAAGGAATTCTCTGCCTGCCTTTCCCCAGTGCTCTGCAAGCTCTCCAGGACAACATAGAATCTGGGGCTCTGTGCTTTCTTTCCTTCTGAACAAGTGTTACTGTTTTCTGCACAAAAGCGATTCTTGCGAAGCAATGTGAACACTTCTGCTTCCCAGGCACAGAGAAGGTGCTATCAGGGAATCTCTGCCTGCCTTTCCCCAGTGCTCTGCAAGCTCTCCAGGACAACATAAAATCTGGGGCTCTGTGCTTTCTTTCGTTCTGAACAAGTGTTAGCATTTTCTGCACAAAAGCGATTCTGCGAAGCAATGTGAACAGGCACAGAGAAGGTGCTAGCAGGGAATTCTCTGCCTGCCTTTCCCCAGTGCTCTGCAAGCTCTCCAGGACAACATAGAATCTGGGGCTCTGTGCTTTCTTTCGTTCTGAACAAATGTTACTGTTTTCTGCACAAAAGCGATTCTTGCGAAGCAATGTGAACACTTCTGCTTCCCAGGCACAGAGAAGGTGCTAGCAGGGAATTCTCTGCCTGCCTTTCCCCAGTGCTCTGCAAGCTCTCCAGGACAACATAGAATCTGGGGCTCTGTGCTTTCTTTCCTTCTGAACAAGTGTTACTGTTTTCTGCACAAAAGCGATTCTTGCGAAGCAATGTGAACAGGCACAGAGAAGGTGCTATCAGGGAATTCTCTGCCTGCCTTTCCCCAGTGCTCTGCAAGCTCTCCAGGACAACATAAAATCTGGGGCTCTGTGCTTTATTTCGTTCTGAACAAGTGTTACTGTTTTCTGCACAAAAGCGATTCTGCGAAGCAATGTGAACACTTCTGCTTCCCAGGCACAGAGAAGGTGCTAACAAGGAAATCTCTGCCTGCCTTTCCCCAGTGCTCTGCAAGCTCTCCAGGACAACATAGAATCTGGGGCTCTGTGCTTTCTTTCCTTCTGAACAAGTGTTACTGTTTTCTGCACAAAAGCGATTCTGCGAAGCAATGTGAACAGGCACAGAGAAGGTGCTAGCAAGGAATTCTCTGCCTGCCTTTCCCCAGTGCTCTGCAAGCTCTCCAGGACAACATAGAATCTGGGGCTCTGTGCTTTCTTTCCTTCTGAACAAGTGTTACTGT
The DNA here is from genome assembly GCF_031877795.1 of Strix aluco. Classification (NCBI taxonomy): domain Eukaryota; kingdom Metazoa; phylum Chordata; class Aves; order Strigiformes; family Strigidae; genus Strix; species Strix aluco. Next base: position 1,542,142 of record NC_133954.1, on the reverse strand, counting down.
TTTCTGCACAAAAGCGATTCTTGCGAAGCAATGTGAACACTTCTGCTTCCCAGGCACAGAGAAGGTGCTATCAGGGAATTCTCTGCCTGCCTTTCCCCAGTGCTCTGCAAGCTCTCCAGGACAACATAAAATCTGGGGCTCTGTGCTTTCTTTCGTTCTGAACAAGTGTTAGTGTTTTCTGCACAAAAGCGATTCTGCGAAGCAATGTGAACAGGCACAGAGAAGGTGCTAGCAGGGAATTCTCTGCCTGCCTTTCCCCAGTGCTCTGCAAGCTCTCCAGGACAACATAGAATCTGGGGCTCTGTGCTTTCTTTCGTTCTGAACAAGTGTTACTGTTTTCTGCACAAAAGCGATTCTGCGAAGCAATGTGAACAGGCACAGAGAAGGTGCTATCAGGGAATCTCTGCCTGCCTTTCCCCAGTGCTCTGCAAGCTCTCCAGGACAACATAGAATCTGGGGCTCTGTGCTTTCTTTCCTTCTGAACAAGTGTTACTGTTTTCTGCACAAAAGTGATTCGCGAAGCAATGTGAACACTTCTGCTTCCCAGGCACAGAGAAGGTGCTAGCAGGGAATTCTCTGCCTGCCTTTCCCCAGTGCTCTGCAAGCTCTCCAGGACAACATAGAATCTGGGGCTCTGTGCTTTCTTTCCTTCTGAACAAGTGTTACTGTTTTCTGCACAAAAGCGATTCTGCGAAGCAATGTGAACAGGCACAGAGAAGGTGCTAGCAGGGAATTCTCTGCCTGCCTTTCCCCAGTGCTCTGCAAGCTCTCCAGGACAACATAGAATCTGGGGCTCTGTGCTTTCTTTCCTTCTGAACAAGTGTTACTGTTTTCTGCACAAAAGCGATTCTGCGAAGCAATGTGAACACTTCTGCTTCCCAGGCACAGAGAAGGTGCTAGCAGGGAATTCTCTGCCTGCCTTTCCCCAGTGCTCTGCAAGCTCTCCAGGACAACATAGAATCTGGGGCTCTGTGCTTTCTTTCGTTCTGAACAAGTGTTACTGTTTTCTGCACAAAAGCGATTCTTGCGAAGCAATGTGAACAGGCACAGAGAAGGTGCTATCAGGGAATTCTCTGCCTGCCTTTCCCCAGTGCTCTGCAAGCTCTCCAGGACAACATAGAATCTGGGGCTCTGTGCTTTCTTTCCTTCTGAACAAGTGTTACTGTTTTCTGCACAAAAGCGATTCTGCGAAGCAATGTGAACACTTCTGCTTCCCAGGCACAGAGAAGGTGCTAGCAGGGAATTCTCTGCCTGCCTTTCCCCAGTGCTCTGCAAGCTCTCCAGGACAACATAGAATCTGGGGCTCTGTGCTTTCTTTCGTTCTGAACAAGTGTTACTGTTTTCTGCACAAAAGCGATTCTGCGAAGCAACGTGAACACTTCTGCTTCCCAGGCACAGAGAAGGTGCTAACAAGGAATTCTCTGCCTGCCTTTCCCCAGTGCTCTGCAAGCTCTCCAGGACAACATAGAATCTGGGGCTCTGTGCTTTCTTTCCTTCTGAACAAGTGTTACTGTTTTCTGCACAAAAGCGATTCTTGCGAAGCAATGTGAACACTTCTGCTTCCCAGGCACAGAGAAGGTGCTAGCAGGGAATTCTCTGCCTGCCTTTCCCCAGTGCTCTGCAAGCTCTCCAGGACAACATAAAATCTGGGGCTCTGTGCTTTCTTTCGTTCTGAACAAGTGTTACTGTTTTCTGCACAAAAGCGATTCTTGCGAAGCAATGTGAACACTTCTGCTTCCCAGGCACAGAGAAGGTGCTAGCAAGGAATTCTCTGCCTGCCTTTCCCCAGTGCTCTGCAAGCTCTCCAGGACAACATAAAATCTGGGGCTCTGTGCTTTCTTTCCTTCTGAACAAGTGTTACTGTTTTCTGCACAAAAGCGATTCTGCGAAGCAATGTGAACACTTGTGCTTCCCAGGCACAGAGAAGGTGCTAGCAGGGAATTCTCTGCCTGCCTTTCCCCAGTGCTCTGCAAGCTCTCCAGGACAACATAAAATCTGGGGCTCTGTGCTTTATTTCGTTCTGAACAAGTGTTAGTGTTTTCTGCACAAAAGCGATTCTGCGAAGCAATGTGAACAGGCACAGAGAAGGTGCTAGCAGGGAATTCTCTGCCTGCCTTTCCCCAGTGCTCTGCAAGCTCTCCAGGACAACATAGAATCTGGGCCTCTGGTCTTTCTTTCTTCTGAACAAATGTTACTGTTTTCTGCACAAAAGCGATTCTTGCGAAGCAATGTGAACACTTCTGCTTCCCAGGCACAGAGAAGGTGCTAGCAGGGAATTCTCTGCCTGCCTTTCCCCAGTGCTCTGCAAGCTCTCCAGGACAACATAGAATCTGGGGCTCTGTGCTTTCTTTCCTTCTGAACAAGTGTTACTGTTTTCTGCACAAAAGCGATTCTGCGAAGCAATGTGAACACTTCTGCTTCCCAGGCACAGAGAAGGTGCTAGCAAGGAATTCTCTGCCTGCCTTTCCCCAGTGCTCTGCAAGCTCTCCAGGACAACATAGAATCTGGGGCTCTGTGCTTTCTTTCCTTCTGAACAAGTGTTACTGTTTTCTGCACAAAAGCGATTCTTGCGAAGCAATGTGAACAGGCACAGAGAAGGTGCTATCAGGGAATTCTCTGCCTGCCTTTCCCCAGTGCTCTGCAAGCTCTCCAGGACAACATAAAATCTGGGGCTCTGTGCTTTCTTTCGTTCTGAGCAAGTGTTACTGTTTTCTGCACAAAAGCGATTCTGCGAAGCAATGTGAACACTTCTGCTTCCCAGGCACAGAGAAGGTGCTAACAAGGAATTCTCTGCCTGCCTTTCCCCAGTGCTCTGCAAGCTCTCCAGGACAACATAGAATCTGGGGCTCTGTGCTTTCTTTCCTTCTGAACAAGTGTTACTGTTTTCTGCACAAAAGCGATTCTTGCGAAGCAATGTGAACACTTCTGCTTCCCAGGCACAGAGAAGGTGCTATCAGGGAATCTCTGCCTGCCTTTCCCCAGTGCTCTGCAAGCTCTCCAGGACAACATAAAATCTGGGGCTCTGTGCTTTCTTTCGTTCTGAACAAGTGTTAGCGTTTTCTGCACAAAAGCGATTCTGCGAAGCAATGTGAACAGGCACAGAGAAGGTGCTAGCAGGGAATTCTCTGCCTGCCTTTCCCCAGTGCTCTGCAAGCTCTCCAGGACAACATAGAATCTGGGGCTCTGTGCTTTCTTTCGTTCTGAACAAATGTTACTGTTTTCTGCACAAAAGCGATTCTTGCGAAGCAATGTGAACACTTCTGCTTCCCAGGCACAGAGAAGGTGCTAGCAGGGAATTCTCTGCCTGCCTTTCCCCAGTGCTCTGCAAGCTCTCCAGGACAACATAGAATCTGGGGCTCTGTGCTTTCTTTCCTTCTGAACAAGTGTTACTGTTTTCTGCACAAAAGCGATTCTTGCGAAGCAATGTGAACAGGCACAGAGAAGGTGCTATCAGGGAATTCTCTGCCTGCCTTTCCCCAGTGCTCTGCAAGCTCTCCAGGACAACATAAAATCTGGGGCTCTGTGCTTTCTTTCCTTCTGAACAAGTGTTACTGTTTTCTGCACAAAAGCGATTCTGCGAAGCAATGTGAACACTTCTGCTTCCCAGGCACAGAGAAGGTGCTAACAAGGAAATCTCTGCCTGCCTTTCCCCAGTGCTCTGCAAGCTCTCCAGGACAACATAGAATCTGGGGCTCTGTGCTTTCTTTCCTTCTGAACAAGTGTTACTGTTTTCTGCACAAAAGCGATTCTTGCGAAGCAATGTGAACACTTCTGCTTCCCAGGCACAGAGAAGGTGCTATCAGGGAATTCTCTGCCTGCCTTTCCCCAGTGCTCTGCAAGCTCTCCAGGACAACATAGAATCTGGGGCTCTGTGCTTTCTTTCCTTCTGAACAAGTGTTACTGTTTTCTGCACAAAAGCGATTCTGCGAAGCAATGTGAACACTTCTGCTTCCCAGGCACAGAGAAGGTGCTAGCAGGGAATTCTCTGCCTGCCTTTCCCCAGTGCTCTGCAAGCTCTCCAGGACAACATAGAATCTGGGGCTCTGTGCTTTCTTTCCTTCTGAACAAGTGTTACTGTTTTCTGCACAAAAGCGATTCTTGCGAAGCAATGTGAACAGGCACAGAGAAGGTGCTATCAGGGAATTCTCTGCCTGCCTTTCCCCAGTGCTCTGCAAGCTCTCCAGGACAACATAAAATCTGGGGCTCTGTGCTTTCTTTCGTTCTGAACAAGTGTTACTGTTTTCTGCACAAAAGCGATTCTGCGAAGCAATGTGAACACTTCTGCTTCCCAGGCACAGAGAAGGTGCTAACAAGGAATTCTCTGCCTGCCTTTCCCCAGTGCTCTGCAAGCTCTCCAGGACAACATAGAATCTGGGGCTCTGTGCTTTCTTTCCTTCTGAACAAGTGTTACTGTTTTCTGCACAAAAGCGATTCTGTGAAGCAATGTGAACAGGCACAGAGAAGGTGCTAGCAAGGAATTCTCTGCCTGCCTCTCCCCAGTGCTCTGCAAGCTCTCCAGGACAACATAGAATCTGGGGCTCTGTGCTTTCTTTCCTTCTGAACAAGTGTTACTGTTTTCTGCACAAAAGCGATTCTTGCGAAGCAATGTGAACACTTCTGCTTCCCAGGCACAGAGAAGGTGCTAGCAGGGAATTCTCTGCCTGCCTTTCCCCAGTGCTCTGCAAGCTCTCCAGGACAACATAGAATCTGGGGCTCTGTGCTTTCTTTCGTTCTGAACAAGTGTTACTGTTTTCTGCACAAAAGCGATTCTGCGAAGCAATGTGAACAGGCACAGAGAAGGTGCTAGCAGGGAATTCTCTGCCTGCCTTTCCCCAGTGCTCTGCAAGCTCTCCAGGACAACATAGAATCTGGGGCTCTGTGCTTTCTTTCCTTCTGAACAAGTGTTACTGTTTTCTGCACAAAAGCGATTCTTGCGAAGCAATGTGATCACTTCTGCTTCCCAGGCACAGAGAAGGTGCTAGCAGGGAATTCTCTGCCTGCCTTTCCCCAGTGCTCTGCAAGCTCTCCAGGACAACATAGAATCTGGGGCTCTGTGCTTTCTTTCCTTCTGAACAAGTGTTACTGTTTTCTGCACAAAAGCGATTCTTGCGAAGCAATGTGAACAGGCACAGAGAAGGTGCTATCAGGGAATTCTCTGCCTGCCTTTCCCCAGTGCTCTGCAAGCTCTCCAGGACAACATAGAATCTGGGGCTCTGTGCTTTCTTTCCTTCTGAACAAGTGTTACTGTTTTCTGCACAAAAGCGATTCTGCGAAGCAATGTGAACACTTCTGCTTCCCAGGCACAGAGAAGGTGCTAGCAGGGAATTCTCTGCCTGCCTTTCCCCAGTGCTCTGCAAGCTCTCCAGGACAACAGCAAATCTGGGGCTCTGTGCTTTATTTCGTTCTGAACAAGTGTTACTGTTTTCTGCACACAAGCGATTCTTGCGAAGCAATGTGAACACTTCTGCTTCCCAGGCACAGAGAAGGTGCTATCAGGGAATTCTCTGCCTGCCTTTCCCCAGTGCTCTGCAAGCTCTCCAGGACAACATAGAATCTGGGGCTCTGTGCTTTCTTTCCTTCTGAACAAGTGTTACTGTTTTCTGCACAAAAGCGATTCTTGCGAAGCAATGTGAACACTTCTGCTTCCCAGGCACAGAGAAGGTGCTAGCAGGGAATTCTCTGCCTGCCTTTCCCCAGTGCTCTGCAAGCTCTCCAGGACAACATAAAATCTGGGGCTCTGTGCTTTATTTCGTTCTGAACAAGTGTTAGTGTTTTCTGCACAAAAGCGATTCTGCGAAGCAATGTGAACAGGCACAGAGAAGGTGCTAGCAGGGAATTCTCTGCCTGCCTTTCCCCAGTGCTCTGCAAGCTCTCCAGGACAACATAGAATCTGGGGCTCTGTGCTTTCTTTCGTTCTGAACAAGTGTTACTGTTTTCTGCACAAAAGCGATTCTGCGAAGCAATGTGAACACTTCTGCTTCCCAGGCACAGAGAAGGTGCTAGCAAGGAATTCTCTGCCTGCCTTTCCCCAGTGCTCTGCAAGCTCTCCAGGACAACATAGAATCTGGGGCTCTGTGCTTTCTTTCCTTCTGAACAAGTGTTAATGTTTTCTGCACAAAAGCGATTCTTGCGAAGCAATGTGAACACTTCTGCTTCCCAGGCACAGAGAAGGTGCTATCAGGGAATCTCTGCCTGCCTTTCCCCAGTGCTCTGCAAGCTCTCCAGGACAACATAAAATCTGGGGCTCTGTGCTTTCTTTCGTTCTGAACAAGTGTTAGCGTTTTCTGCACAAAAGCGATTCTGCGAAGCAATGTGAACAGGCACAGAGAAGGTGCTAGCAGGGAATTCTCTGCCTGCCTTTCCCCAGTGCTCTGCAAGCTCTCCAGGACAACATAGAATCTGGGGCTCTGTGCTTTCTTTCGTTCTGAACAAATGTTACTGTTTTCTGCACAAAAGCGATTCTTGCGAAGCAATGTGAACACTTCTGCTTCCCAGGCACAGAGAAGGTGCTAGCAGGGAATTCTCTGCCTGCCTTTCCCCAGTGCTCTGCAAGCTCTCCAGGACAACATAGAATCTGGGGCTCTGTGCTTTCTTTCCTTCTGAACAAGTGTTACTGTTTTCTGCACAAAAGCGATTCTTGCGAAGCAATGTGAACAGGCACAGAGAAGGTGCTATCAGGGAATTCTCTGCCTGCCTTTCCCCAGTGCTCTGCAAGCTCTCCAGGACAACATAAAATCTGGGGCTCTGTGCTTTATTTCGTTCTGAACAAGTGTTACTGTTTTCTGCACAAAAGCGATTCTGCGAAGCAATGTGAACACTTCTGCTTCCCAGGCACAGAGAAGGTGCTAACAAGGAAATCTCTGCCTGCCTTTCCCCAGTGCTCTGCAAGCTCTCCAGGACAACATAGAATCTGGGGCTCTGTGCTTTCTTTCGTTCTGAACAAGTGTTACTGTTTTCTGCACAAAAGCGATTCTTGCGAAGCAATGTGAACACTTCTGCTTCCCAGGCACAGAGAAGGTGCTATCAGGGAATTCTCTGCCTGTCTTTCCCCAGTGCTCTGCAAGCTCTCCAGGACAACATAGAATCTGGGGCTCTGTGCTTTCTTTCCTTCTGAACAAGTGTTACTGTTTTCTGCACAAAAGCGATTCTTGCGAAGCAATGTGAACACTTCTGCTTCCCAGGCACAGAGAAGGTGCTAGCAGGGAATTCTCTGCCTGCCTTTCCCCAGTGCTCTGCAAGCTCTCCAGGACAACATAGAATCTGGGGCTCTGTGCTTTCTTTCCTTCTGAACAATTGTTACTGTTTTCTGCACAAAAGCGATTCTTGCGAAGCAATGTGAACAGGCACAGAGAAGGTGCTAGCAAGGAATTCTCTGCCTGCCTTTCCCCAGTGCTCTGCAAGCTCTCCAGGACAACATAAAATCTGGGGCTCTGTGCTTTCTTTCGTTCTGAACAAGTGTTACTGTTTTCTGCACAAAAGCGATTCTGCGAAGCAATGTGAACACTTCTGCTTCCCAGGCACAGAGAAGGTGCTAACAAGGAATTCTCTGCCTGCCTTTCCCCAGTGCTCTGCAAGCTCTCCAGGACAACATAGAATCTGGGGCTCTGTGCTTTCTTTCGTTCTGAACAAGTGTTACTGTTTTCTGCACAAAAGCGATTCTTGCGAAGCAATGTGAACACTTCTGCTTCCCAGGCACAGAGAAGGTGCTAACAAGGAATTCTCTGCCTGCCTTTCCCCAGTGCTCTGCAAGCTCTCCAGGACAACATAGAATCTGGGGCTCTGTGCTTTCTTTCCTTCTGAACAAGTGTTACTGTTTTCTGCACAAAAGCGATTCTGCGAAGCAATGTGAACAGGCACAGAGAAGGTGCTAGCAAGGAATTCTCTGCCTGCCTCTCCCCAGTGCTCTGCAAGCTCTCCAGGACAACATAGAATCTGGGGCTCTGTGCTTTCTTTCCTTCTGAACAAGTGTTACTGTTTTCTGCACAAAAGTGATTCGCGAAGCAATGTGAACACTTCTGCTTCCCAGGCACAGAGAAGGTGCTAGCAGGGAATTCTCTGCCTGCCTTTCCCCAGTGCTCTGCAAGCTCTCCAGGACAACATAGAATCTGGGGCTCTGTGCTTTCTTTCGTTCTGAACAAGTGTTACTGTTTTCTGCACAAAAGCGATTCTGCGAAGCAATGTGAACAGGCACAGAGAAGGTGCTAGCAGGGAATTCTCTGCCTGCCTTTCCCCAGTGCTCTGCAAGCTCTCCAGGACAACATAGAATCTGGGGCTCTGTGCTTTCTTTCCTTCTGAACAAGTGTTACTGTTTTCTGCACAAAAGCGATTCTGCGAAGCAATGTGAACACTTCTGCTTCCCAGGCACAGAGAAGGTGCTAGCAGGGAATTCTCTGCCTGCCTTTCCCCAGTGCTCTGCAAGCTCTCCAGGACAACATAGAATCTGGGGCTCTGTGCTTTCTTTCGTTCTGAACAAGTGTTACTGTTTTCTGCACAAAAGCGATTCTTGCGAAGCAATGTGAACAGGCACAGAGAAGGTGCTATCAGGGAATTCTCTGCCTGCCTTTCCCCAGTGCTCTGCAAGCTCTCCAGGACAACATAGAATCTGGGGCTCTGTGCTTTCTTTCCTTCTGAACAAGTGTTACTGTCTTCTGCACAAAAGCGATTCTGCGAAGCAATGTGAACACTTCTGCTTCCCAGGCACAGAGAAGGTGCTAGCAGGGAATTCTCTGCCTGCCTTTCCCCAGTGCTCTGCAAGCTCTCCAGGACAACAGCAAATCTGGGGCTCTGTGCTTTATTTCGTTCTGAACAAGTGTTACTATTTTCTGCACAAAAGCGATTCTTGCGAAGCAATGTGAACACTTCTGCTTCCCAGGCACAGAGAAGGTGCTATCAGGGAATTCTCTGCCTGCCTTTCCCCAGTGCTCTGCAAGCTCTCCAGGACAACATAAAATCTGGGGCTCTGTGCTTTCTTTCCTTCTGAACAAGTGTTACTGTTTTCTGCACAAAAGCGATTCTGCGAAGCATTGTGAACAGGCACAGAGAAGGTGCTAGCAGGGAATTCTCTGCCTGCCTTTCCCCAGTGCTCTGCAAGCTCTCCAGGACAACATAGAATCTGGGGCTCTGTGCTTTCTTTCCTTCTGAACAAGTGTTACTGTTTTCTGCACAAAAGCGATTCTTGCGAAGCAATGTGAACACTTCTGCTTCCCAGGCACAGAGAAGGTGCTAGCAGGGAATTCTCTGCCTGCCTTTCCCCAGTGCTCTGCAAGCTCTCCAGGACAACATAAAATCTGAGGCTCTGTGCTTTCTTTCCTTCTGAACAAGTGTTACTGTTTTCTGCACAAAAGCGATTCTGCGAAGCAATGTGAACACTTCTGCTTCCCAGGCACAGAGAAGGTGCTATCAGGGAATTCTCTGCCTGCCTTTCCCCAGTGCTCTGCAAGCTCTCCAGGACAACATAAAATCTGGGGCTCTGTGCTTTATTTCGTTCTGAACAAGTGTTAGTGTTTTCTGCACAAAAGCGATTCTGCGAAGCAATGTGAACAGGCACAGAGAAGGTGCTAGCAGGGAATTCTCTGCCTGCCTTTCCCCAGTGCTCTGCAAGCTCTCCAGGACAACATAGAATCTGGGCCTCTGGTCTTTCTTTCTTCTGAACAAATGTTACTGTTTTCTGCACAAAAGCGATTCTTGCGAAGCAATGTGAACACTTCTGCTTCCCAGGCACAGAGAAGGTGCTAGCAGGGAATTCTCTGCCTGCCTTTCCCCAGTGCTCTGCAAGCTCTCCAGGACAACATAGAATCTGGGGCTCTGTGCTTTCTTTCGTTCTGAACAAGTGTTACTGTTTTCTGCACAAAAGCGATTCTGCGAAGCAATGTGAACACTTCTGCTTCCCAGGCACAGAGAAGGTGCTAGCAAGGAATTCTCTGCCTGCCTTTCCCCAGTGCTCTGCAAGCTCTCCAGGACAACATAGAATCTGGGGCTCTGTGCTTTCTTTCCTTCTGAACAAGTGTTACTGTTTTCTGCACAAAAGCGATTCTTGCGAAGCAATGTGAACAGGCACAGAGAAGGTGCTATCAGGGAATTCTCTGCCTGCCTTTCCCCAGTGCTCTGCAAGCTCTCCAGGACAACATAAAATCTGGGGCTCTGTGCTTTCTTTCGTTCTGAACAAGTGTTACTGTTTTCTGCACAAAAGCGATTCTGCGAAGCAATGTGAACACTTCTGCTTCCCAGGCACAGAGAAGGTGCTAACAAGGAATTCTCTGCCTGCCTTTCCCCAGTGCTCTGCAAGCTCTCCAGGACAACATAGAATCTGGGGCTCTGTGCTTTCTTTCCTTCTGAACAAGTGTTACTGTTTTCTGCACAAAAGCGATTCTTGCGAAGCAATGTGAACACTTCTGCTTCCCAGGCACAGAGAAGGTGCTATCAGGGAATCTCTGCCTGCCTTTCCCCAGTGCTCTGCAAGCTCTCCAGGACAACATAAAATCTGGGGCTCTGTGCTTTCTTTCGTTCTGAACAAGTGTTAGCGTTTTCTGCACAAAAGCGATTCTGCGAAGCAATGTGAACAGGCACAGAGAAGGTGCTAGCAGGGAATTCTCTGCCTGCCTTTCCCCAGTGCTCTGCAAGCTCTCCAGGACAACATAGAATCTGGGGCTCTGTGCTTTCTTTCGTTCTGAACAAATGTTACTGTTTTCTGCACAAAAGCGATTCTTGCGAAGCAATGTGAACACTTCTGCTTCCCAGGCACAGAGAAGGTGCTAGCAGGGAATTCTCTGCCTGCCTTTCCCCAGTGCTCTGCAAGCTCTCCAGGACAACATAGAATCTGGGGCTCTGTGCTTTCTTTCCTTCTGAACAAGTGTTACTGTTTTCTGCACAAAAGCGATTCTTGCGAAGCAATGTGAACAGGCACAGAGAAGGTGCTATCAGGGAATTCTCTGCCTGCCTTTCCCCAGTGCTCTGCAAGCTCTCCAGGACAACATAAAATCTGGGGCTCTGTGCTTTCTTTCCTTCTGAACAAGTGTTACTGTTTTCTGCACAAAAGCGATTCTGCGAAGCAATGTGAACACTTCTGCTTCCCAGGCACAGAGAAGGTGCTAACAAGGAAATCTCTGCCTGCCTTTCCCCAGTGCTCTGCAAGCTCTCCAGGACAACATAGAATCTGGGGCTCTGTGCTTTCTTTCCTTCTGAACAAGTGTTACTGTTTTCTGCACAAAAGCGATTCTGCGAAGCAATGTGAACAGGCACAGAGAAGGTGCTAGCAAGGAATTCTCTGCCTGCCTTTCCCCAGTGCTCTGCAAGCTCTCCAGGACAACAGCAAATCTGGGGCTCTGTGCTTTATTTCGTTCTGAACAAGTGTTACTGTTTTCTGCACACAAGCGATTCTTGCGAAGCAATGTGAACACTTCTGCTTCCCAGGCACAGAGAAGGTGCTATCAGGGAATTCTCTGCCTGCCTTTCCCCAGTGCTCTGCAAGCTCTCCAGGACAACATAGAATCTGGGGCTCTGTGCTTTCTTTCCTTCTGAACAAGTGTTACTGTTTTCTGCACAAAAGCGATTCTTGCGAAGCAATGTGAACACTTCTGCTTCCCAGGCACAGAGAAGGTGCTAGCAGGGAATTCTCTGCCTGCCTTTCCCCAGTGCTCTGCAAGCTCTCCAGGACAACATAAAATCTGGGGCTCTGTGCTTTCTTTCCTTCTGAACAAGTGTTACTGTTTTCTGCACAAAAGCGATTCTGCGAAGCATTGTGAACAGGCACAGAGAAGGTGCTAGCAGGGAATTCTCTGCCTGCCTTTCCCCAGTGCTCTGCAAGCTCTCCAGGACAACATAGAATCTGGGGCTCTGTGCTTTCTTTCGTTCTGAACAAGTGTTACTGTTTTCTGCACAAAAGCGATTCTTGCGAAGCAATGTGAACACTTCTGCTTCCCAGGCACAGAGAAGGTGCTAGCAGGGAATTCTCTGCCTGCCTTTCCCCAGTGCTCTGCAAGCTCTCCAGGACAACATAAAATCTGGGGCTCTGTGCTTCCTTTCCTTCTGAACAAGTGTTACTGTTTTCTGCACAAAAGCGATTCTGCGAAGCAATGTGAACACTTGTGCTTCCCAGGCACAGAGAAGGTGCTAGCAGGGAATTCTCTGCCTGCCTTTCCCCAGTGCTCTGCAAGCTCTCCAGGACAACATAAAATCTGGGGCTCTGTGCTTTATTTCGTTCTGAACAAGTGTTAGTGTTTTCTGCACAAAAGCGATTCTGCGAAGCAATGTGAACAGGCACAGAGAAGGTGCTAGCAGGGAATTCTCTGCCTGCCTTTCCCCAGTGCTCTGCAAGCTCTCCAGGACAACATAGAATCTGGGCCTCTGGTCTTTCTTTCTTCTGAACAAATGTTACTGTTTTCTGCACAAAAGCGATTCTTGCGAAGCAATGTGAACACTTCTGCTTCCCAGGCACAGAGAAGGTGCTAGCAGGGAATTCTCTGCCTGCCTTTCCCCAGTGCTCTGCAAGCTCTCCAGGACAACATAGAATCTGGGGCTCTGTGCTTTCTTTCGTTCTGAACAAGTGTTACTGTTTTCTGCACAAAAGCGATTCTTGCGAAGCAATGTGAACAGGCACAGAGAAGGTGCTAGCAGGGAATTCTCTGCCTGCCTTTCCCCAGTGCTCTGCAAGCTCTCCAGGACAACATAGAATCTGGGCCTCTGGTCTTTCTTTCTTCTGAACAAATGTTACTGTTTTCTGCACAAAAGCGATTCTTGCGAAGCAATGTGAACACTTCTGCTTCCCAGGCACAGAGAAGGTGCTAGCAGGGAATTCTCTGCCTGCCTTTCCCCAGTGCTCTGCAAGCTCTCCAGGACAACATAGAATCTGGGGCTCTGTGCTTTCTTTCGTTCTGAACAAGTGTTACTGTTTTCTGCACAAAAGCGATTCTGCGAAGCAATGTGAACACTTCTGCTTCCCAGGCACAGAGAAGGTGCTAGCAAGGAATTCTCTGCCTGCCTTTCCCCAGTGCTCTGCAAGCTCTCCAGGACAACATAGAATCTGGGGCTCTGTGCTTTCTTTCCTTCTGAACAAGTGTTACTGTTTTCTGCACAAAAGCGATTCTTGCGAAGCAATGTGAACAGGCACAGAGAAGGTGCTATCAGGGAATTCTCTGCCTGCCTTTCCCCAGTGCTCTGCAAGCTCTCCAGGACAACATAAAATCTGGGGCTCTGTGCTTTCTTTCGTTCTGAACAAGTGTTACTGTTTTCTGCACAAAAGCGATTCTGCGAAGCAATGTGAACACTTCTGCTTCCCAGGCACAGAGAAGGTGCTAACAAGGAATTCTCTGCCTGCCTTTCCCCAGTGCTCTGCAAGCTCTCCAGGACAACATAAAATCTAGGGCTCTGTGCTTTCTTTCGTTCTGAACAAGTGTTAGCGTTTTCTGCACAAAAGCGATTCTGCGAAGCAATGTGAACAGGCACAGAGAAGGTGCTAGCAGGGAATTCTCTGCCTGCCTTTCCCCAGTGCTCTGCAAGCTCTCCAGGACAACATAGAATCTGGGGCTCTGTGCTTTCTTTCGTTCTGAACAAATGTTACTGTTTTCTGCACAAAAGCGATTCTTGCGAAGCAATGTGAACACTTCTGCTTCCCAGGCACAGAGAAGGTGCTAGCAGGGAATTCTCTGCCTGCCTTTCCCCAGTGCTCTGCAAGCTCTCCAGGACAACATAGAATCTGGGGCTCTGTGCTTTCTTTCCTTCTGAACAAGTGTTACTGTTTTCTGCACAAAAGCGATTCTTGCGAAGCAATGTGAACAGGCACAGAGAAGGTGCTATCAGGGAATTCTCTGCCTGCCTTTCCCCAGTGCTCTGCAAGCTCTCCAGGACAACATAGAATCTGGGGCTCTGTGCTTTCTTTCGTTCTGAACAAGTGTTACTGTTTTCTGCACAAAAGCGATTCTGCGAAGCAATGTGAACACTTCTGCTTCCCAGGCACAGAGAAGGTGCTAACAAGGAATTCTCTGCCTGCCTTTCCCCAGTGCTCTGCAAGCTCTCCAGGACAACATAGAATCTGGGGCTCTGTGCTTTATTTCGTTCTGAACAAGTGTTACTGTTTTCTGCACAAAAGCGATTCTTGCGAAGCAATGTGAACACTTCTGCTTCCCAGGCACAGAGAAGGTGCTAACAAGGAATTCTCTGCCTGCCTTTCCCCAGTGCTCTGCAAGCTCTCCAGGACAACATAGAATCTGGGGCTCTGTGCTTTCTTTCCTTCTGAACAAGTGTTACTGTTTTCTGCACAAAAGCGATTCTGCGAAGCAATGTGAACACTTCTGCTTCCCAGGCACAGAGAAGGTGCTAGCAGGGAATTCTCTGCCTGCCTTTCCCCAGTGCTCTGCAAGCTCTCCAGGACAACATAGAATCTGGGGCTCTGTGCTTTCTTTCGTTCTGAACAACTGTTACTGTTTTCTGCACAAAAGCGATTCTTGCGAAGCAATGTGAACAGGCACAGAGAAGGTGCTATCAGGGAATTCTCTGCCTGCCTTTCCCCAGTGCTCTGCAAGCTCTCCAGGACAACATAAAATCTGGGGCTCTGTGCTTTCTTTCCTTCTGAACAAGTGTTACTGTTTTCTGCACAAAAGCTATTCTGCGAAGCAATGTGAACACTTCTGCTTCCCAGGCACAGAGAAGGTGCTAACAAGGAATTCTCTGCCTGCCTTTCCCCAGTGCTCTGCAAGCTCTCCAGGACAACATAGAATCTGGGGCTCTGTGCTTTCTTTCGTTCTGAACAAGTGTTACTGTTTTCTGCACAAAAGCGATTCTTGCGAAGCAATGTGAACACTTCTGCTTCCCAGGCACAGAGAAGGTGCTAACAAGGAATTCTCTGCCTGCCTTTCCCCAGTGCTCTGCAAGCTCTCCAGGACAACATAGAATCTGGGGCTCTGTGCTTTCTTTCCTTCTGAACAAGTGTTACTGTTTTCTGCACAAAAGCGATTCTGCGAAGCAATGTGAACAGGCACAGAGAAGGTGCTAGCAAGGAATTCTCTGCCTGCCTCTCCCCAGTGCTCTGCAAGCTCTCCAGGACAACATAGAATCTGGGGCTCTGTGCTTTCTTTCCTTCTGAACAAGTGTTACTGTTTTCTGCACAAAAGTGATTCGCGAAGCAATGTGAACACTTCTGCTTCCCAGGCACAGAGAAGGTGCTAGCAGGGAATTCTCTGCCTGCCTTTCCCCAGTGCTCTGCAAGCTCTCCAGGACAACATAGAATCTGGGGCTCTGTGCTTTCTTTCGTTCTGAACAAGTGTTACTGTTTTCTGCACAAAAGCGATTCTGCGAAGCAATGTGAACAGGCACAGAGAAGGTGCTAGCAGGGAATTCTCTGCCTGCCTTTCCCCAGTGCTCTGCAAGCTCTCCAGGACAACATAGAATCTGGGGCTCTGTGCTTTCTTTCCTTCTGAACAAGTGTTACTGTTTTCTGCACAAAAGCGATTCTTGCGAAGCAATGTGAACACTTCTGCTTCCCAGGCACAGAGAAGGTGCTATCAGGGAATCTCTGCCTGCCTTTCCCCAGTGCTCTGCAAGCTCTCCAGGACAACATAAAATCTGGGGCTCTGTGCTTTCTTTCGTTCTGAACAAGTGTTAGCGTTTTCTGCACAAAAGCGATTCTGCGAAGCAATGTGAACAGGCACAGAGAAGGTGCTAGCAGGGAATTCTCTGCCTGCCTTTCCCCAGTGCTCTGCAAGCTCTCCAGGACAACATAGAATCTGGGGCTCTGTGCTTTCTTTCGTTCTGAACAAATGTTACTGTTTTCTGCACAAAAGCGATTCTTGCGAAGCAATGTGAACACTTCTGCTTCCCAGGCACAGAGAAGGTGCTAGCAGGGAATTCTCTGCCTGCCTTTCCCCAGTGCTCTGCAAGCTCTCCAGGACAACATAAAATCTGGGGCTCTGTGCTTTCTTTCCTTCTGAACAAGTGTTACTGTTTTCTGCACAAAAGCGATTCTGCGAAGCATTGTGAACAGGCACAGAGAAGGTGCTAGCAGGGAATTCTCTGCCTGCCTTTCCCCAGTGCTCTGCAAGCTCTCCAGGACAACATAGAATCTGGGGCTCTGTGCTTTCTTTCGTTCTGAACAAGTGTTACTGTTTTCTGCACAAAAGCGATTCTTGCGAAGCAATGTGAACACTTCTGCTTCCCAGGCACAGAGAAGGTGCTAGCAGGGAATTCTCTGCCTGCCTTTCCCCAGTGCTCTGCAAGCTCTCCAGGACAACATAAAATCTGGGGCTCTGTGCTTCCTTTCCTTCTGAACAAGTGTTACTGTTTTCTGCACAAAAGCGATTCTGCGAAGCAATGTGAACACTTGTGCTTCCCAGGCACAGAGAAGGTGCTAGCAGGGAATTCTCTGCCTGCCTTTCCCCAGTGCTCTGCAAGCTCTCCAGGACAACATAAAATCTGGGGCTCTGTGCTTTATTTCGTTCTGAACAAGTGTTAGTGTTTTCTGCACAAAAGCGATTCTGCGAAGCAATGTGAACAGGCACAGAGAAGGTGCTAGCAGGGAATTCTCTGCCTGCCTTTCCCCAGTGCTCTGCAAGCTCTCCAGGACAACATAGAATCTGGGCCTCTGGTCTTTCTTTCTTCTGAACAAATGTTACTGTTTTCTGCACAAAAGCGATTCTTGCGAAGCAATGTGAACACTTCTGCTTCCCAGGCACAGAGAAGGTGCTAGCAGGGAATTCTCTGCCTGCCTTTCCCCAGTGCTCTGCAAGCTCTCCAGGACAACATAGAATCTGGGGCTCTGTGCTTTCTTTCGTTCTGAACAAGTGTTACTGTTTTCTGCACAAAAGCGATTCTGCGAAGCAATGTGAACACTTCTGCTTCCCAGGCACAGAGAAGGTGCTAGCAAGGAATTCTCTGCCTGCCTTTCCCCAGTGCTCTGCAAGCTCTCCAGGACAACATAGAATCTGGGGCTCTGTGCTTTCTTTCCTTCTGAACAAGTGTTAATGTTTTCTGCACAAAAGCGATTCTTGCGAAGCAATGTGAACAGGCACAGAGAAGGTGCTATCAGGGAATTCTCTGCCTGCCTTTCCCCAGTGCTCTGCAAGCTCTCCAGGACAACATAAAATCTGGGGCTCTGTGCTTTCTTTAGTTCTGAACAAGTGTTACTGTTTTCTGCACAAAAGCGATTCTTGCGAATCAATGTGAACACTTCTGCTTCCCAGGCACAGAGAAGGTGCTATCAGGGAATCTCTGCCTGCCTTTCCCCAGTGCTCTGCAAGCTCTCCAGGACAACATAAAATCTGGGGCTCTGTGCTTTCTTTCGTTCTGAACAAGTGTTAGCGTTTTCTGCACAAAAGCGATTCTGCGAAGCAATGTGAACAGGCACAGAGAAGGTGCTAGCAGGGAATTCTCTGCCTGCCTTTCCCCAGTGCTCTGCAAGCTCTCCAGGACAACATAGAATCTGGGGCTCTGTGCTTTCTTTCGTTGTGAACAAATGTTACTGTTTTCTGCACAAAAGCGATTCTTGCGAAGCAATGTGAACACTTCTGCTTCCCAGGCACAGAGAAGGTGCTAGCAGGGAATTCTCTGCCTGCCTTTCCCCAGTGCTCTGCAAGCTCTCCAGGACAACATAGAATCTGGGGCTCTGTGCTTTCTTTCCTTCTGAACAAGTGTTACTGTTTTCTGCACAAAAGCGATTCTTGCGAAGCAATGTGAACAGGCACAGAGAAGGTGCTATCAGGGAATTCTCTGCCTGCCTTTCCCCAGTGCTCTGCAAGCTCTCCAGGACAACATAGAATCTGGGGCTCTGTGCTTTCTTTCGTTCTGAACAAGTGTTACTGTTTTCTGCACAAAAGCGATTCTGCGAAGCAATGTGAACACTTCTGCTTCCCAGGCACAGAGAAGGTGCTAACAAGGAATTCTCTGCCTGCCTTTCCCCAGTGCTCTGCAAGCTCTCCAGGACAACATAGAATCTGGGGCTCTGTGCTTTCTTTCCTTCTGAACAAGTGTTACTGTTTTCTGCACAAAAGCGATTCTGCGAAGCAATGTGAACACTTCTGCTTCCCAGGCACAGAGAAGGTGCTAGCAGGGAATTCTCTGCCTGCCTTTCCCCAGTGCTCTGCAAGCTCTCCAGGACAACATAGAATCTGGGGCTCTGTGCTTTCTTTCCTTCTGAACAAGTGTTACTGTTTTCTGCACAAAAGCGATTCTTGCGAAGCAATGTGAACAGGCACAGAGAAGGTGCTATCAGGGAATTCTCTGCCTGCCTTTCCCCAGTGCTCTGCAAGCTCTCCAGGACAACATAAAATCTGGGGCTCTGTGCTTTCTTTCCTTCTGAACAAGTGTTACTGTTTTCTGCACAAAAGCGATTCTGCGAAGCAATGTGAACACTTCTGCTTCCCAGGCACAGAGAAGGTGCTAACAAGGAATTCTCTGCCTGCCTTTCCCCAGTGCTCTGCAAGCTCTCCAGGACAACATAGAATCTGGGGCTCTGTGCTTTCTTTCGTTCTGAACAAGTGTTACTGTTTTCTGCACAAAAGCGATTCTTGCGAAGCAATGTGAACACTTCTGCTTCCCAGGCACAGAGAAGGTGCTAACAAGGAATTCTCTGCCTGCCTTTCCCCAGTGCTCTGCAAGCTCTCCAGGACAACATAGAATCTGGGGCTCTGTGCTTTCTTTCCTTCTGAACAAGTGTTACTGTTTTCTGCACAAAAGCGATTCTGCGAAGCAATGTGAACAGGCACAGAGAAGGTGCTAGCAAGGAATTCTCTGCCTGCCTCTCCCCAGTGCTCTGCAAGCTCTCCAGGACAACATAGAATCTGGGGCTCTGTGCTTTCTTTCCTTCTGAACAAGTGTTACTGTTTTCTGCACAAAAGTGATTCGCGAAGCAATGTGAACACTTCTGCTTCCCAGGCACAGAGAAGGTGCTAGCAGGGAATTCTCTGCCTGCCTTTCCCCAGTGCTCTGCAAGCTCTCCAGGACAACATAGAATCTGGGGCTCTGTGCTTTCTTTCGTTCTGAACAAGTGTTACTGTTTTCTGCACAAAAGCGATTCTGCGAAGCAATGTGAACAGGCACAGAGAAGGTGCTAGCAGGGAATTCTCTGCCTGCCTTTCCCCAGTGCTCTGCAAGCTCTCCAGGACAACATAGAATCTGGGGCTCTGTGCTTTCTTTCCTTCTGAACAAGTGTTACTGTTTTCTGCACAAAAGCGATTCTTGCGAAGCAATGTGAACACTTCTGCTTCCCAGGCACAGAGAAGGTGCTATCAGGGAATCTCTGCCTGCCTTTCCCCAGTGCTCTGCAAGCTCTCCAGGACAACATAAAATCTGGGGCTCTGTGCTTTCTTTCGTTCTGAACAAGTGTTAGCGTTTTCTGCACAAAAGCGATTCTGCGAAGCAATGTGAACAGGCACAGAGAAGGTGCTAGCAGGGAATTCTCTGCCTGCCTTTCCCCAGTGCTCTGCAAGCTCTCCAGGACAACATAGAATCTGGGGCTCTGTGCTTTCTTTCGTTCTGAACAAATGTTACTGTTTTCTGCACAAAAGCGATTCTTGCGAAGCAATGTGAACACTTCTGCTTCCCAGGCACAGAGAAGGTGCTAGCAGGGAATTCTCTGCCTGCCTTTCCCCAGTGCTCTGCAAGCTCTCCAGGACAACATAGAATCTGGGGCTCTGTGCTTTCTTTCCTTCTGAACAAGTGTTACTGTTTTCTGCACAAAAGCGATTCTTGCGAAGCAATGTGAACAGGCACAGAGAAGGTGCTATCAGGGAATTCTCTGCCTGCCTTTCCCCAGTGCTCTGCAAGCTCTCCAGGACAACATAAAATCTGGGGCTCTGTGCTTTCTTTCGTTCTGAACAAGTGTTACTGTTTTCTGCACAAAAGCGATTCTGCGAAGCAATGTGAACACTTCTGCTTCCCAGGCACAGAGAAGGTGCTAACAAGGAATTCTCTGCCTGCCTTTCCCCAGTGCTCTGCAAGCTCTCCAGGACAACATAGAATCTGGGGCTCTGTGCTTTCTTTCGTTCTGAACAAGTGTTACTGTTTTCTGCACAAAAGCGATTCTTGCGAAGCAATGTGAACACTTCTGCTTCCCAGGCACAGAGAAGGTGCTAACAAGGAATTCTCTGCCTGCCTTTCCCCAGTGCTCTGCAAGCTCTCCAGGACAACATAGAATCTGGGGCTCTGTGCTTTCTTTCCTTCTGAACAAGTGTTACTGTTTTCTGCACAAAAGCGATTCTGCGAAGCAATGTGAACACTTCTGCTTCCCAGGCACAGAGAAGGTGCTAGCAGGGAATTCTCTGCCTGCCTTTCCCCAGTGCTCTGCAAGCTCTCCAGGACAACATAGAATCTGGGGCTCTGTGCTTTCTTTCCTTCTGAACAAGTGTTACTGTTTTCTGCACAAAAGCGATTCTTGCGAAGCAATGTGAACAGGCACAGAGAAGGTGCTATCAGGGAATTCTCTGCCTGCCTTTCCCCAGTGCTCTGCAAGCTCTCCAGGACAACATAAAATCTGGGGCTCTGTGCTTTCTTTCGTTCTGAACAAGTGTTACTGTTTTCTGCACAAAAGCGATTCTGCGAAGCAATGTGAACACTTCTGCTTCCCAGGCACAGAGAAGGTGCTATCAGGGAATTCTCTGCCTGCCTTTCCCCAGTGCTCTGCAAGCTCTCCAGGACAACATAGAATCTGGGGCTCTGTGCTTTATTTCGTTCTGAACAAGTGTTACTGTTTTCTGCACAAAAGCGATTCTTGCGAAGCAATGTGAACACTTCTGCTTCCCAGGCACAGAGAAGGTGCTAACAAGGAATTCTCTGCCTGCCTTTCCCCAGTGCTCTGCAAGCTCTCCAGGACAACATAGAATCTGGGGCTCTGTGCTTTCTTTCCTTCTGAACAAGTGTTACTGTTTTCTGCACAAAAGCGATTCTGCGAAGCAATGTGAACAGGCACAGAGAAGGTGCTAGCAAGGAATTCTCTGCCTGCCTCTCCCCAGTGCTCTGCAAGCTCTCCAGGACAACATAGAATCTGGGGCTCTGTGCTTTCTTTCCTTCTGAACAAGTGTTACTGTTTTCTGCACAAAAGTGATTCGCGAAGCAATGTGAACACTTCTGCTTCCCAGGCACAGAGAAGGTGCTATCAGGGAATTCTCTGCCTGCCTTTCCCCAGTGCTCTGCAAGCTCTCCAGGACAACATAGAATCTGGGGCTCTGTGCTTTCTTTCGTTCTGAACAAGTGTTACTGTTTTCTGCACAAAAGCGATTCTGCGAAGCAATGTGAACAGGCACAGAGAAGGTGCTAGCAGGGAATTCTCTGCCTGCCTTTCCCCAGTGCTCTGCAAGCTCTCCAGGACAACATAGAATCTGGGGCTCTGTGCTTTCTTTCCTTCTGAACAAGTGTTACTGTTTTCTGCACAAAAGCGATTCTGCGAAGCAATGTGAACACTTCTGCTTCCCAGGCACAGAGAAGGTGCTAGCAGGGAATTCTCTGCCTGCCTTTCCCCAGTGCTCTGCAAGCTCTCCAGGACAACATAGAATCTGGGGCTCTGTGCTTTATTTCGTTCTGAACAAGTGTTACTGTTTTCTGCACAAAAGCGATTCTTGCGAAGCAATGTGAACAGGCACAGAGAAGGTGCTATCAGGGAATTCTCTGCCTGCCTTTCCCCAGTGCTCTGCAAGCTCTCCAGGACAACATAGAATCTGGGGCTCTGTGCTTTCTTTCCTTCTGAACAAGTGTTACTGTTTTCTGCACAAAAGCGATTCTGCGAAGCAATGTGAACACTTCTGCTTCCCAGGCACAGAGAAGGTGCTAGCAGGGAATTCTCTGCCTGCCTTTCCCCAGTGCTCTGCAAGCTCTCCAGGACAACAGCAAATCTGGGGCTCTGTGCTTTATTTCGTTCTGAACAAGTGTTACTGTTTTCTGCACAAAAGCGATTCTTGCGAAGCAATGTGAACACTTCTGCTTCCCAGGCACAGAGAAGGTGCTATCAGGGAATTCTCTGCCTGCCTTTCCCCAGTGCTCTGCAAGCTCTCCAGGACAACATAGAATCTGGGGCTCTGTGCTTTCTTTCCTTCTGAACAAGTGTTACTGTTTTCTGCACAAAAGCGATTCTTGCGAAGCAATGTGAACACTTCTGCTTCCCAGGCACAGAGAAGGTGCTAGCAGGGAATTCTCTGCCTGCCTTTCCCCAGTGCTCTGCAAGCTCTCCAGGACAACATAAAATCTGGGGCTCTGTGCTTTCTTTCCTTCTGAACAAGTGTTACTGTTTTCTGCACAAAAGCGATTCTGCGAAGCATTGTGAACAGGCACAGAGAAGGTGCTAGCAGGGAATTCTCTGCCTGCCTTTCCCCAGTGCTCTGCAAGCTCTCCAGGACAACATAGAATCTGGGGCTCTGTGCTTTCTTTCCTTCTGAACAAGTGTTACTGTTTTCTGCACAAAAGCGATTCTTGCGAAGCAATGTGAACACTTCTGCTTCCCAGGCACAGAGAAGGTGCTAGCAGGGAATTCTCTGCCTGCCTTTCCCCAGTGCTCTGCAAGCTCTCCAGGACAACATAAAATCTGGGGCTCTGTGCTTTCTTTCCTTCTGAACAAGTGTTACTGTTTTCTGCACAAAAGCGATTCTGCGAAGCAATGTGAACACTTGTGCTTCCCAGGCACAGAGAAGGTGCTAGCAGGGAATTCTCTGCCTGCCTTTCCCCAGTGCTCTGCAAGCTCTCCAGGACAACATAAAATCTGGGGCTCTGTGCTTTATTTCGTTCTGAACAAGTGTTAGTGTTTTCTGCACAAAAGCGATTCTGCGAAGCAATGTGAACAGGCACAGAGAAGGTGCTAGCAGGGAATTCTCTGCCTGCCTTTCCCCAGTGCTCTGCAAGCTCTCCAGGACAACATAGAATCTGGGCCTCTGGTCTTTCTTTCTTCTGAACAAATGTTACTGTTTTCTGCACAAAAGCGATTCTTGCGAAGCAATGTGAACACTTCTGCTTCCCAGGCACAGAGAAGGTGCTAGCAGGGAATTCTCTGCCTGCCTTTCCCCAGTGCTCTGCAAGCTCTCCAGGACAACATAGAATCTGGGGCTCTGTGCTTTCTTTCCTTCTGAACAAGTGTTACTGTTTTCTGCACAAAAGCGATTCTTGCGAAGCAATGTGAACAGGCACAGAGAAGGTGCTATCAGGGAATTCTCTGCCTGCCTTTCCCCAGTGCTCTGCAAGCTCTCCAGGACAACATAAAATCTGGGGCTCTGTGCTTTCTTTCGTTCTGAACAAGTGTTACTGTTTTCTGCACAAAAGCGATTCTGCGAAGCAATGTGAACACTTCTGCTTCCCAGGCACAGAGAAGGTGCTATCAGGGAATCTCTGCCTGCCTTTCCCCAGTGCTCTGCAAGCTCTCCAGGACAACATAAAATCTGGGGCTCTGTGCTTTCTTTCGTTCTGAACAAGTGTTAGCGTTTTCTGCACAAAAGCGATTCTGCGAAGCAATGTGAACAGGCACAGAGAAGGTGCTAGCAGGGAATTCTCTGCCTGCCTTTCCCCAGTGCTCTGCAAGCTCTCCAGGACAACATAGAATCTGGGGCTCTGTGCTTTCTTTCGTTCTGAACAAATGTTACTGTTTTCTGCACAAAAGCGATTCTTGCGAAGCAATGTGAACACTTCTGCTTCCCAGGCACAGAGAAGGTGCTAGCAGGGAATTCTCTGCCTGCCTTTCCCCAGTGCTCTGCAAGCTCTCCAGGACAACATAGAATCTGGGGCTCTGTGCTTTCTTTCCTTCTGAACAAGTGTTACTGTTTTCTGCACAAAAGCGATTCTTGCGAAGCAATGTGAACAGGCACAGAGAAGGTGCTATCAGGGAATTCTCTGCCTGCCTTTCCCCAGTGCTCTGCAAGCTCTCCAGGACAACATAAAATCTGGGGCTCTGTGCTTTCTTTCCTTCTGAACAAGTGTTACTGTTTTCTGCACAAAAGCGATTCTGCGAAGCAATGTGAACACTTCTGCTTCCCAGGCACAGAGAAGGTGCTAACAAGGAAATCTCTGCCTGCCTTTCCCCAGTGCTCTGCAAGCTCTCCAGGACAACATAGAATCTGGGGCTCTGTGCTTTCTTTCCTTCTGAACAAGTGTTACTGTTTTCTGCACAAAAGCGATTCTGCGAAGCAATGTGAACAGGCACAGAGAAGGTGCTAGCAAGGAATTCTCTGCCTGCCTTTCCCCAGTGCTCTGCAAGCTCTCCAGGACAACATAGAATCTGGGGCTCTGTGCTTTCTTTCCTTCTGAACAAGTGTTACTGTTTTCTGCACAAAAGCGATTCTTGCGAAGCAATGTGAACACTTCTGCTTCCCAGGCACAGAGAAGGTGCTATCAGGGAATTCTCTGCCTGCCTTTCCCCAGTGCTCTGCAAGCTCTCCAGGACAACATAAAATCTGGGGCTCTGTGCTTTCTTTCGTTCTGAACAAGTGTTAGTGTTTTCTGCACAAAAGCGATTCTGCGAAGCAATGTGAACAGGCACAGAGAAGGTGCTAGCAGGGAATTCTCTGCCTGCCTTTCCCCAGTGCTCTGCAAGCTCTCCAGGACAACATAGAATCTGGGGCTCTGTGCTTTCTTTCCTTCTGAACAAGTGTTACTGTTTTCTGCACAAAAGCGATTCTGCGAAGCAATGTGAACAGGCACAGAGAAGGTGCTAGCAAGGAATTCTCTGCCTGCCTTTCCCCAGTGCTCTGCAAGCTCTCCAGGACAACATAGAATCTGGGGCTCTGTGCTTTCTTTCCTTCTGAACAAGTGTTACTGTTTTCTGCACAAAAGTGATTCGCGAAGCAATGTGAACACTTCTGCTTCCCAGGCACAGAGAAGGTGCTAGCAGGGAATTCTCTGCCTGCCTTTCCCCAGTGCTCTGCAAGCTCTCCAGGACAACATAGAATCTGGGGCTCTGTGCTTTCTTTCCTTCTGAACAAGTGTTACTGTTTTCTGCACAAAAGCGATTCTGCGAAGCAATGTGAACAGGCACAGAGAAGGTGCTAGCAGGGAATTCTCTGCCTGCCTTTCCCAAGTGCTCTGCAAGCTCTCCAGGACAACATAGAATCTGGGGCTCTGTGCTTTCTTTCCTTCTGAACAAGTGTTACTGTTTTCTGCACAAAAGCGATTCTGCGAAGCAATGTGAACACTTCTGCTTCCCAGGCACAGAGAAGGTGCTAGCAGGGAATTCTCTGCCTGCCTTTCCCCAGTGCTCTGCAAGCTCTCCAGGACAACATAGAATCTGGGGCTCTGTGCTTTCTTTCGTTCTGAACAAGTGTTACAGTTTTCTGCACAAAAGCGATTCTGCGAAGCAATGTGAACAGGCACAGAGAAGGTGCTATCAGGGAATTCTCTGCCTGCCTTTCCCCAGTGCTCTGCAAGCTCTCCAGGACAACATAGAATCTGGGGCTCTGTGCTTTCTTTCCTTCTGAACAAGTGTTACTGTTTTCTGCACAAAAGCGATTCTTGCGAAGCAATGTAAACACTTCTGCTTCCCAGGCACAGAGAAGGTGCTAGCAGGGAATTCTCTGCCTGCCTTTCCCCAGTGCTCTGCAAGCTCTCCAGGACAACATAAAATCTGGGGCTCTGTGCTTTCTTTCGTTCTGAACAAGTGTTACTGTTTTCTGCACAAAAGCGATTCTTGCGAATCAATGTGAACACTTCTGCTTCCCAGGCACAGAGAAGGTGCTAGCAGGGAATTCTCTGCCTGCCTTTCCCCAGTGCTCTGCAAGCTCTCCAGGACAACATAAAATCTGGGGCTCTGTGCTTTCTTTCCTTCTGAACAAGTGTTACTGTTTTCTGCACAAAAGCGATTCTGCGAAGCAATGTGAACACTTGTGCTTCCCAGGCACAGAGAAGGTGCTAGCAGGGAATTCTCTGCCTGCCTTTCCCCAGTGCTCTGCAAGCTCTCCAGGACAACATAAAATCTGGGGCTCTGTGCTTTATTTCGTTCTGAACAAGTGTTAGTGTTTTCTGCACAAAAGCGATTCTGCGAAGCAATGTGAACAGGCACAGAGAAGGTGCTAGCAGGGAATTCTCTGCCTGCCTTTCCCCAGTGCTCTGCAAGCTCTCCAGGACAACATAGAATCTGGGGCTCTGTGCTTTCTTTCCTTCTGAACAAGTGTTACTGTTTTCTGCACAAAAGCGATTCTGCGAAGCAATGTGAACACTTCTGCTTCCCAGGCACAGAGAAGGTGCTAGCAAGGAATTCTCTGCCTGCCTTTCCCCAGTGCTCTGCAAGCTCTCCAGGACAACATAGAATCTGGGGCTCTGTGCTTTCTTTCGTTCTGAACAAGTGTTACTGTTTTCTGCACACAAGCGATTCTTGCGAAGCAATGTGAACAGGCACAGAGAAGGTGCTATCAGGGAATTCTCTGCCTGCCTTTCCCCAGTGCTCTGCAAGCTCTCCAGGACAACATAAAATCTGGGGCTCTGTGCTTTCTTTCGTTCTGAACAAGTGTTAGCGTTTTCTGCACAAAAGCGATTCTGCGAAGCAATGTGAACAGGCACAGAGAAGGTGCTAGCAGGGAATTCTCTGCCTGCCTTTCCCCAGTGCTCTGCAAGCTCTCCAGGACAACATAGAATCTGGGGCTCTGTGCTTTCTTTCGTTCTGAACAAGTGTTACTGTTTTCTGCACAAAAGCGATTCTGCGAAGCAATGTGAACACTTCTGCTTCCCAGGCACAGAGAAGGTGCTAACAAGGAATTCTCTGCCTGCCTTTCCCCAGTGCTCTGCAAGCTCTCCAGGGCAACATAGAATCTGGGGCTCTGTGCTTTCTTTCGTTCTGAACAAATGTTACTGTTTTCTGCACAAAAGCGATTCTTGCGAAGCAATGTGAACACTTCTGCTTCCCAGGCACAGAGAAGGTGCTAGCAGGGAATTCTCTGCCTGCCTTTCCCCAGTGCTCTGCAAGCTCTCCAGGACAACATAGAATCTGGGGCTCTGTGCTTTCTTTCGTTCTGAACAAGTGTTACTGTTTTCTGCACAAAAGCGATTCTTGCGAAGCAATGTGAACAGGCACAGAGAAGGTGCTATCAGGGAATTCTCTGCCTGCCTTTCCCCAGTGCTCTGCAAGCTCTCCAGGACAACATAAAATCTGGGGCTCTGTGCTTTCTTTCCTTCTGAACAAGTGTTACTGTTTTCTGCACAAAAGCGATTCTGCGAAGCAATGTGAACACTTCTGCTTCCCAGGCACAGAGAAGGTGCTAACAAGGAAATCTCTGCCTGCCTTTCCCCAGTGCTCTGCAAGCTCTCCAGGACAACATAGAATCTGGGGCTCTGTGCTTTCTTTCCTTCTGAACAACTGTTACTGTTTTCTGCACAAAAGCGATTCTGCGAAGCAATGTGAACAGGCACAGAGAAGGTGCTAGCAAGGAATTCTCTGCCTGCCTTTCCCCAGTGCTCTGCAAGCTCTCCAGGACAACATAGAATCTGGGGCTCTGTGCTTTCTTTCCTTCTGAACAAGTGTTACTGTTTTCTGCACAAAAGCGATTCTTGCGAAGCAATGTGAACACTTCTGCTTCCCAGGCACAGAGAAGGTGCTATCAGGGAATTCTCTGCCTGCCTTTCCCCAGTGCTCTGCAAGCTCTCCAGGACAACATAAAATCTGGGGCTCTGTGCTTTCTTTCGTTCTGAACAAGTGTTAGTGTTTTCTGCACAAAAGCGATTCTGCGAAGCAATGTGAACAGGCACAGAGAAGGTGCTAGCAGGGAATTCTCTGCCTGCCTTTCCCCAGTGCTCTGCAAGCTCTCCAGGACAACATAGAATCTGGGGCTCTGTGCTTTCTTTCCTTCTGAACAAGTGTTACTGTTTTCTGCACAAAAGCGATTCTGCGAAGCAATGTGAACAGGCACAGAGAAGGTGCTAGCAAGGAATTCTCTGCCTGCCTTTCCCCAGTGCTCTGCAAGCTCTCCAGGACAACATAGAATCTGGGGCTCTGTGCTTTCTTTCCTTCTGAACAAGTGTTACTGTTTTCTGCACAAAAGTGATTCGCGAAGCAATGTGAACACTTCTGCTTCCCAGGCACAGAGAAGGTGCTAGCAGGGAATTCTCTGCCTGCCTTTCCCCAGTGCTCTGCAAGCTCTCCAGGACAACATAGAATCTGGGGCTCTGTGCTTTCTTTCCTTCTGAACAAGTGTTACTGTTTTCTGCACAAAAGCGATTCTGCGAAGCAATGTGAACAGGCACAGAGAAGGTGCTAGCAGGGAATTCTCTGCCTGCCTTTCCCAAGTGCTCTGCAAGCTCTCCAGGACAACATAGAATCTGGGGCTCTGTGCTTTCTTTCCTTCTGAACAAGTGTTAGTGTTTTCTGCACAAAAGCGATTCTGCGAAGCAATGTGAACACTTCTGCTTCCCAGGCACAGAGAAGGTGCTAGCAGGGAATTCTCTGCCTGCCTTTCCCCAGTGCTCTGCAAGCTCTCCAGGACAACATAGAATCTGGGGCTCTGTGCTTTCTTTCCTTCTGAACAAGTGTTACTGTTTTCTGCACAAAAGCGATTCTTGCGAAGCAATGTGAACAGGCACAGAGAAGGTGCTATCAGGGAATTCTCTGCCTGCCTTTCCCCAGTGCTCTGCAAGCTCTCCAGGACAACATAGAATCTGGGGCTCTGTGCTTTCTTTCCTTCTGAACAAGTGTTACTGTTTTCTGCACAAAAGCGATTCTGCGAAGCAATGTGAACACTTCTGCTTCCCAGGCACAGAGAAGGTGCTAGCAGGGAATTCTCTGCCTGCCTTTCCCCAGTGCTCTGCAAGCTCTCCAGGACAACATAGAATCTGGGGCTCTGTGCTTTATTTCGTTCTGAACAAGTGTTACTGTTTTCTGCACAAAAGCGATTCTGCGAAGCAACGTGAACACTTCTGCTTCCCAGGCACAGAGAAGGTGCTAACAAGGAATTCTCTGCCTGCCTTTCCCCAGTGCTCTGCAAGCTCTCCAGGACAACATAGAATCTGGGGCTCTGTGCTTTCTTTCCTTCTGAACAAGTGTTACTGTTTTCTGCACAAAAGCGATTCTTGCGAAGCAATGTGAACACTTCTGCTTCCCAGGCACAGAGAAGGTGCTAGCAGGGAATTCTCTGCCTGCCTTTCCCCAGTGCTCTGCAAGCTCTCCAGGACAACATAAAATCTGGGGCTCTGTGCTTTCTTTCGTTCTGAACAAGTGTTACTGTTTTCTGCACAAAAGCGATTCTTGCGAAGCAATGTGAACAGGCACAGAGAAGGTGCTAGCAGGGAATTCTCTGCCTGCCTTTCCCCAGTGCTCTGCAAGCTCTCCAGGACAACATAGAATCTGGGGCTCTGTGCTTTCTTTCGTTCTGAACAAGTGTTACTGTTTTCTGCACAAAAGCGATTCGCGAAGCAATGTGAACACTTCTGCTTCCCAGGCACAGAGAAGGTGCTAGCAGGGAATTCTCTGCCTGCCTTTCCCCAGTGCTCTGCAAGCTCTCCAGGACAACATAAAATCTGGGGCTCTGTGCTTTCTTTCCTTCTGAACAAGTGTTACTGTTTTCTGCACAAAAGCGATTCTTGCGAAGCAATGTGAACACTTCTGCTTCCCAGGCACAGAGAAGGTGCTATCAGGGAATTCTCTGCCTGCCTTTCCCCAGTGCTCTGCAAGCTCTCCAGGACAACATAAAATCTGGGGCTCTGTGCTTTCTTTCCTTCTGAACAAGTGTTACTGTTTTCTGCACAAAAGCGATTCTGCGAAGCAATGTGAACAGGCACAGAGAAGGTGCTATCAGGGAATTCTCTGCCTGCCTTTCCCCAGTGCTCTGCAAGCTCTCCAGGACAACATAGAATCTGGGGCTCTGTGCTTTCTTTCCTTCTGAACAAGTGTTACTGTTTTCTGCACACAAGCGATTCTTGCGAAGCAATGTGAACACTTCTGCTTCCCAGGCACAGAGAAGGTGCTAACAAGGAATTCTCTGCCTGCCTTTCCCCAGTGCTCTGCAAGCTCTCCAGGACAACATAGAATCTGGGGCTCTGTGCTTTCTTTCCTTCTGAACAAGTGTTACTGTTTTCTGCACACAAGCGATTCTTGCGAAGCAATGTGAACACTTCTGCTTCCCAGGCACAGAGAAGGTGCTAGCAGGGAATTCTCTGCCTGCCTTTCCCCAGTGCTCTGCAAGCTCTCCAGGACAACATAGAATCTGGGGCTCTGTGCTTTCTTTCCTTCTGAACAAGTGTTACTGTTTTCTGCACAAAAGCGATTCTGCGAAGCAATGTGAACACTTCTGCTTCCCAGGCACAGAGAAGGTGCTAGCAGGGAATTCTCTGCCTGCCTTTCCCCAGTGCTCTGCAAGCTCTCCAGGACAACATAGAATCTGGGGCTCTGTGCTTTCTTTCCTTCTGAACAAGTGTTACTGTTTTCTGCACAAAAGCGATTCTGCGAAGCAATGTGAACACTTCTGCTTCCCAGGCACAGAGAAGGTGCTAGCAGGGAAATCTCTGCCTGCCTTTCCCCAGTGCTCTGCAAGCTCTCCAGGACAACATAGAATCTGGGGCTCTGTGCTTTCTTTCGTTCTGAACAAGTGTTACTGTTTTCTGCACAAAAGCGATTCTTGCGAAGCAATGTGAACACTTCTGCTTCCCAGGCACAGAGAAGGTGCTATCAGGGAATCTCTGCCTGCCTTTCCCCAGTGCTCTGCAAGCTCTCCAGGACAACATAAAATCTGGGGCTCTGTGCTTTCTTTCGTTCTGAACAAGTGTTAGCGTTTTCTGCACAAAAGCGATTCTTGCGAAGCAATGTGAACAGGCACAGAGAAGGTGCTAGCAGGGAATTCTCTGCCTGCCTTTCCCCAGTGCTCTGCAAGCTCTCCAGGACAACATAGAATCTGGGGCTCTGTGCTTTCTTTCGTTCTGAACAAATGTTACTGTTTTCTGCACAAAAGCGATTCTTGCGAAGCAATGTGAACACTTCTGCTTCCCAGGCACAGAGAAGGTGCTAGCAGGGAATTCTCTGCCTGCCTTTCCCCAGTGCTCTGCAAGCTCTCCAGGACAACATAGAATCTGGGGCTCTGTGCTTTCTTTCCTTCTGAACAAGTGTTACTGTTTTCTGCACAAAAGCGATTCTTGCGAAGCAATGTGAACAGGCACAGAGAAGGTGCTATCAGGGAATTCTCTGCCTGCCTTTCCCCAGTGCTCTGCAAGCTCTCCAGGACAACATAAAATCTGGGGCTCTGTGCTTTCTTTCCTTCTGAACAAGTGTTACTGTTTTCTGCACAAAAGCGATTCTGCGAAGCAATGTGAACAGGCACAGAGAAGGTGCTAGCAAGGAATTCTCTGCCTGCCTTTCCCCAGTGCTCTGCAAGCTCTCCAGGACAACATAGAATCTGGGGCTCTGTGCTTTCTTTCCTTCTGAACAAGTGTTACTGTTTTCTGCACAAAAGCGATTCTTGCGAAGCAATGTGAACACTTCTGCTTCCCAGGCACAGAGAAGGTGCTATCAGGGAATTCTCTGCCTGCCTTTCCCCAGTGCTCTGCAAGCTCTCCAGGACAACATAAAATCTGGGGCTCTGTGCTTTCTTTCGTTCTGAACAAGTGTTAGTGTTTTCTGCACAAAAGCGATTCTGCGAAGCAATGTGAAGAGGCACAGAGAAGGTGCTAGCAGGGAATTCTCTGCCTGCCTTTCCCAAGTGCTCTGCAAGCTCTCCAGGACAACATAGAATCTGGGGCTCTGTGCTTTCTTTCGTTCTGAACAAGTGTTACTGTTTTCTGCACAAAAGCGATTCTGCGAAGCAATGTGAACACTTCTGCTTCCCAGGCACAGAGAAGGTGCTAGCAGGGAATTCTCTGCCTGCCTTTCCCCAGTGCTCTGCAAGCTCTCCAGGACAACATAGAATCTGGGGCTCTGTGCTTTCTTTCCTTCTGAACAAGTGTTACTGTTTTCTGCACAAAAGCGATTCTTGCGAAGCAATGTGAACAGGCACAGAGAAGGTGCTATCAGGGAATTCTCTGCCTGCCTTTCCCCAGTGCTCTGCAAGCTCTCCAGGACAACATAGAATCTGGGGCTCTGTGCTTTCTTTCGTTCTGAACAAGTGTTACTGTTTTCTGCACAAAAGCGATTCTGCGAAGCAATGTGAACACTTCTGCTTCCCAGGCACAGAGAAGGTGCTAGCAGGGAATTCTCTGCCTGCCTTTCCCCAGTGCTCTGCAAGCTCTCCAGGACAACATAGAATCTGGGGCTCTGTGCTTTATTTCGTTCTGAACAAGTGTTACTGTTTTCTGCACAAAAGCGATTCTGCGAAGCAATGTGAACACTTCTGCTTCCCAGGCACAGAGAAGGTGCTAGCAGGGAATTCTCTGCCTGCCTTTCCCCAGTGCTCTGCAAGCTCTCCAGGACAACATAGAATCTGGGGCTCTGTGCTTTCTTTCCTTCTGAACAAGTGTTACTGTTTTCTGCACAAAAGCGATTCTTGCGAAGCAATGTGAACACTTCTGCTTCCCAGGCACAGAGAAGGTGCTAGCAGGGAATTCTCTGCCTGCCTTTCCCCAGTGCTCTGCAAGCTCTCCAGGACAACATAAAATCTGGGGCTCTGTGCTTTCTTTCCTTCTGAACAAGTGTTACTGTTTTCTGCACAAAAGCGATTCTGCGAAGCAATGTGAACAGGCACAGAGAAGGTGCTAGCAGGGAATTCTCTGCCTGCCTTTCCCCAGTGCTCTGCAAGCTCTCCAGGACAACATAGAATCTGGGGCTCTGTGCTTTCTTTCGTTCTGAACAAGTGTTACTGTTTTCTGCACAAAAGCGATTCGCGAAGCAATGTGAACACTTCTGCTTCCCAGGCACAGAGAAGGTGCTAGCAGGGAATTCTCTGCCTGCCTTTCCCCAGTGCTCTGCAAGCTCTCCAGGACAACATAAAATCTGGGGCTCTGTGCTTTCTTTCCTTCTGAACAAGTGTTACTGTTTTCTGCACAAAAGCGATTCTTGCGAAGCAATGTGAACACTTCTGCTTCCCAGGCACAGAGAAGGTGCTATCAGGGAATTCTCTGCCTGCCTTTCCCCAGTGCTCTGCAAGCTCTCCAGGACAACATAAAATCTGGGGCTCTGTGCTTTCTTTCGTTCTGAACAAGTGTTACTGTTTTCTGCACAAAAGCGATTCTGCGAAGCAATGTGAACAGGCACAGAGAAGGTGCTATCAGGGAATTCTCTGCCTGCCTTTCCCCAGTGCTCTGCAAGCTCTCCAGGACAACATAGAATCTGGGGCTCTGTGCTTTCTTTCCTTCTGAACAAGTGTTAGTGTTTTCTGCACAAAAGCGATTCTTGCGAAGCAATGTGAACACTTCTGCTTCCCAGGCACAGAGAAGGTGCTAACAAGGAATTCTCTGCCTGCCTTTCCCCAGTGCTCTGCAAGCTCTCCAGGACAACATAGAATCTGGGGCTCTGTGCTTTCTTTCCTTCTGAACAAGTGTTACTGTTTTCTGCACACAAGCGATTCTTGCGAAGCAATGTGAACACTTCTGCTTCCCAGGCACAGAGAAGGTGCTAGCAGGGAATTCTCTGCCTGCCTTTCCCCAGTGCTCTGCAAGCTCTCCAGGACAACATAGAATCTGGGGCTCTGTGCTTTCTTTCCTTCTGAACAAGTGTTACTGTTTTCTGCACAAAAGCGATTCTGCGAAGCAATGTGAACACTTCTGCTTCCCAGGCACAGAGAAGGTGCTAGCAGGGAATTCTCTGCCTGCCTTTCCCCAGTGCTCTGCAAGCTCTCCAGGACAACATAGAATCTGGGGCTCTGTGCTTTCTTTCCTTCTGAACAAGTGTTACTGTTTTCTGCACAAAAGCGATTCTGCGAAGCAATGTGAACACTTCTGCTTCCCAGGCACAGAGAAGGTGCTAACAAGGAAATCTCTGCCTGCCTTTCCCCAGTGCTCTGCAAGCTCTCCAGGACAACATAGAATCTGGGGCTCTGTGCTTTCTTTCCTTCTGAACAAGTGTTACTGTTTTCTGCACAAAAGCGATTCTGCGAAGCAATGTGAACAGGCACAGAGAAGGTGCTAGCAGGGAATTCTCTGCCTGCCTTTCCCAAGTGCTCTGCAAGCTCTCCAGGACAACATAGAATCTGGGGCTCTGTGCTTTCTTTCCTTCTGAACAAGTGTTACTGTTTTCTGCACAAAAGCGATTCTGCGAAGCAATGTGAACACTTCTGCTTCCCAGGCACAGAGAAGGTGCTAGCAGGGAATTCTCTGCCTGCCTTTCCCCAGTGCTCTGCAAGCTCTCCAGGACAACATAGAATCTGGGGCTCTGTGCTTTCTTTCCTTCTGAACAAGTGTTACTGTTTTCTGCACAAAAGCGATTCTGCGAAGCAATGTGAACAGGCACAGAGAAGGTGCTATCAGGGAATTCTCTGCCTGCCTTTCCCCAGTGCTCTGCAAGCTCTCCAGGACAACATAGAATCTGGGGCTCTGTGCTTTCTTTCCTTCTGAACAAGTGTTACTGTTTTCTGCACAAAAGCGATTCTGCGAAGCAATGTGAACACTTCTGCTTCCCAGGCACAGAGAAGGTGCTAGCAGGGAATTCTCTGCCTGCCTTTCCCCAGTGCTCTGCAAGCTCTCCAGGACAACATAGAATCTGGGGCTCTGTGCTTTATTTCGTTCTGAACAAGTGTTACTGTTTTCTGCACAAAAGCGATTCTGCGAAGCAACGTGAACACTTCTGCTTCCCAGGCACAGAGAACGTGCTAACAAGGAATTCTCTGCCTGCCTTTCCCCAGTGCTCTGCAAGCTCTCCAGGACAACATAGAATCTGGGGCTCTGTGCTTTCTTTCCTTCTGAACAAGTGTTACTGTTTTCTGCACAAAAGCTATTCTTGCGAAGCAATGTAAACACTTCTGCTTCCCAGGCACAGAGAAGG
Source organism: Strix aluco (assembly GCF_031877795.1). Taxonomy (NCBI): domain Eukaryota; kingdom Metazoa; phylum Chordata; class Aves; order Strigiformes; family Strigidae; genus Strix; species Strix aluco. Next base: position 1,507,368 of record NC_133954.1, on the reverse strand, counting down.
TGCTAGCAGGGAATTCTCTGCCTGCCTTTCCCCAGTGCTCTGCAAGCTCTCCAGGACAACATAAAATCTGGGGCTCTGTGCTTTCTTTCGTTCTGAACAAGTGTTACTGTTTTCTGCACAAAAGCGATTCTTGCGAAGCAATGTGAACACTTCTGCTTCCCAGGCACAGAGAAGGTGCTAGCAGGGAATTCTCTGCCTGCCTTTCCCCAGTGCTCTGCAAGCTCTCCAGGACAACATAGAATCTGGGGCTCTGTGCTTTCTTTCCTTCTGAACAAGTGTTACTGTTTTCTGCACAAAAGCGATTCTGCGAAGCAATGTGAACACTTGTGCTTCCCAGGCACAGAGAAGGTGCTAGCAGGGAATTCTCTGCCTGCCTTTCCCCAGTGCTCTGCAAGCTCTCCAGGACAACATAAAATCTGGGGCTCTGTGCTTTATTTCGTTCTGAACAAGTGTTAGTGTTTTCTGCACAAAAGCGATTCTGCGAAGCAATGTGAACAGGCACAGAGAAGGTGCTAGCAGGGAATTCTCTGCCTGCCTTTCCCCAGTGCTCTGCAAGCTCTCCAGGACAACATAGAATCTGGGGCTCTGTGCTTTCTTTCCTTCTGAACAAGTGTTACTGTTTTCTGCACAAAAGCGATTCTGCGAAGCAATGTGAACACTTCTGCTTCCCAGGCACAGAGAAGGTGCTAGCAAGGAATTCTCTGCCTGCCTTTCCCCAGTGCTCTGCAAGCTCTCCAGGACAACATAGAATCTGGGGCTCTGTGCTTTCTTTCCTTCTGAACAAGTGTTACTGTTTTCTGCACACAAGCGATTCTTGCGAAGCAATGTGAACAGGCACAGAGAAGGTGCTATCAGGGAATTCTCTGCCTGCCTTTCCCCAGTGCTCTGCAAGCTCTCCAGGACAACATAAAATCTGGGGCTCTGTGCTTTCTTTCGTTCTGAACAAGTGTTAGCGTTTTCTGCACAAAAGCGATTCTGCGAAGCAATGTGAACAGGCACAGAGAAGGTGCTAGCAGGGAATTCTCTGCCTGCCTTTCCCCAGTGCTCTGCAAGCTCTCCAGGACAACATAGAATCTGGGGCTCTGTGCTTTCTTTCGTTCTGAACAAGTGTTACTGTTTTCTGCACAAAAGCGATTCTGCGAAGCAATGTGAACACTTCTGCTTCCCAGGCACAGAGAAGGTGCTAACAAGGAATTCTCTGCCTGCCTTTCCCCAGTGCTCTGCAAGCTCTCCAGGGCAACATAGAATCTGGGGCTCTGTGCTTTCTTTCGTTCTGAACAAATGTTACTGTTTTCTGCACAAAAGCGATTCTTGCGAAGCAATGTGAACACTTCTGCTTCCCAGGCACAGAGAAGGTGCTAGCAGGGAATTCTCTGCCTGCCTTTCCCCAGTGCTCTGCAAGCTCTCCAGGACAACATAGAATCTGGGGCTCTGTGCTTTCTTTCGTTCTGAACAAGTGTTACTGTTTTCTGCACAAAAGCGATTCTTGCGAAGCAATGTGAACAGGCACAGAGAAGGTGCTATCAGGGAATTCTCTGCCTGCCTTTCCCCAGTGCTCTGCAAGCTCTCCAGGACAACATAAAATCTGGGGCTCTGTGCTTTCTTTCCTTCTGAACAAGTGTTACTGTTTTCTGCACAAAAGCGATTCTGCGAAGCAATGTGAACACTTCTGCTTCCCAGGCACAGAGAAGGTGCTAACAAGGAAATCTCTGCCTGCCTTTCCCCAGTGCTCTGCAAGCTCTCCAGGACAACATAGAATCTGGGGCTCTGTGCTTTCTTTCCTTCTGAACAAGTGTTACTGTTTTCTGCACAAAAGCGATTCTGCGAAGCAATGTGAACAGGCACAGAGAAGGTGCTAGCAGGGAATTCTCTGCCTGCCTTTCCCCAGTGCTCTGCAAGCTCTCCAGGACAACATAGAATCTGGGGCTCTGTGCTTTCTTTCCTTCTGAACAAGTGTTACTGTTTTCTGCACAAAAGCGATTCTTGCGAAGCAATGTGAACACTTCTGCTTCCCAGGCACAGAGAAGGTGCTATCAGGGAATTCTCTGCCTGCCTTTCCCCAGTGCTCTGCAAGCTCTCCAGGACAACATAAAATCTGGGGCTCTGTGCTTTCTTTCGTTCTGAACAAGTGTTACTGTTTTCTGCACAAAAGCGATTCTGCGAAGCAATGTGAACAGGCACAGAGAAGGTGCTAGCAGGGAATTCTCTGCCTGCCTTTCCCCAGTGCTCTGCAAGCTCTCCAGGACAACATAGAATCTGGGGCTCTGTGCTTTCTTTCCTTCTGAACAAGTGTTACTGTTTTCTGCACAAAAGCGATTCTGCGAAGCAATGTGAACAGGCACAGAGAAGGTGCTAGCAAGGAATTCTCTGCCTGCCTTTCCCCAGTGCTCTGCAAGCTCTCCAGGACAACATAGAATCTGGGGCTCTGTGCTTTCTTTCCTTCTGAACAAGTGTTACTGTTTTCTGCACAAAAGTGATTCGCGAAGCAATGTGAACACTTCTGCTTCCCAGGCACAGAGAAGGTGCTATCAGGGAATCTCTGCCTGCCTTTCCCCAGTGCTCTGCAAGCTCTCCAGGACAACATAGAATCTGGGGCTCTGTGCTTTCTTTCCTTCTGAACAAGTGTTACTGTTTTCTGCACAAAAGCGATTCTGCGAAGCAATGTGAACAGGCACAGAGAAGGTGCTAGCAGGGAATTCTCTGCCTGCCTTTCCCAAGTGCTCTGCAAGCTCTCCAGGACAACATAGAATCTGGGGCTCTGTGCTTTCTTTCCTTCTGAACAAGTGTTAGTGTTTTCTGCACAAAAGCGATTCTGCGAAGCAATGTGAACACTTCTGCTTCCCAGGCACAGAGAAGGTGCTAGCAGGGAATTCTCTGCCTGCCTTTCCCCAGTGCTCTGCAAGCTCTCCAGGACAACATAGAATCTGGGGCTCTGTGCTTTCTTTCCTTCTGAACAAGTGTTACTGTTTTCTGCACAAAAGCGATTCTTGCGAAGCAATGTGAACAGGCACAGAGAAGGTGCTATCAGGGAATTCTCTGCCTGCCTTTCCCCAGTGCTCTGCAAGCTCTCCAGGACAACATAGAATCTGGGGCTCTGTGCTTTCTTTCCTTCTGAACAAGTGTTACTGTTTTCTGCACAAAAGCGATTCTGCGAAGCAATGTGAACACTTCTGCTTCCCAGGCACAGAGAAGGTGCTAGCAGGGAATTCTCTGCCTGCCTTTCCCCAGTGCTCTGCAAGCTCTCCAGGACAACATAGAATCTGGGGCTCTGTGCTTTATTTCGTTCTGAACAAGTGTTACTGTTTTCTGCACAAAAGCGATTCTGCGAAGCAACGTGAACACTTCTGCTTCCCAGGCACAGAGAAGGTGCTAACAAGGAATTCTCTGCCTGCCTTTCCCCAGTGCTCTGCAAGCTCTCCAGGACAACATAGAATCTGGGGCTCTGTGCTTTCTTTCCTTCTGAACAAGTGTTACTGTTTTCTGCACAAAAGCGATTCTTGCGAAGCAATGTGAACACTTCTGCTTCCCAGGCACAGAGAAGGTGCTAGCAGGGAATTCTCTGCCTGCCTTTCCCCAGTGCTCTGCAAGCTCTCCAGGACAACATAAAATCTGGGGCTCTGTGCTTTCTTTCGTTCTGAACAAGTGTTACTGTTTTCTGCACAAAAGCGATTCTTGCGAAGCAATGTGAACAGGCACAGAGAAGGTGCTAGCAGGGAATTCTCTGCCTGCCTTTCCCCAGTGCTCTGCAAGCTCTCCAGGACAACATAGAATCTGGGGCTCTGTGCTTTCTTTCGTTCTGAACAAGTGTTACTGTTTTCTGCACAAAAGCGATTCGCGAAGCAATGTGAACACTTCTGCTTCCCAGGCACAGAGAAGGTGCTAGCAGGGAATTCTCTGCCTGCCTTTCCCCAGTGCTCTGCAAGCTCTCCAGGACAACATAAAATCTGGGGCTCTGTGCTTTCTTTCCTTCTGAACAAGTGTTACTGTTTTCTGCACAAAAGCGATTCTGCGAAGCAATGTGAACACTTCTGCTTCCCAGGCACAGAGAAGGTGCTATCAGGGAATTCTCTGCCTGCCTTTCCCCAGTGCTCTGCAAGCTCTCCAGGACAACATAAAATCTGGGGCTCTGTGCTTTCTTTCGTTCTGAACAAGTGTTACTGTTTTCTGCACAAAAGCGATTCTGCGAAGCAATGTGAACAGGCACAGAGAAGGTGCTATCAGGGAATTCTCTGCCTGCCTTTCCCCAGTGCTCTGCAAGCTCTCCAGGACAACATAGAATCTGGGGCTCTGTGCTTTCTTTCCTTCTGAACAAGTGTTACTGTTTTCTGCACACAAGCGATTCTTGCGAAGCAATGTGAACACTTCTGCTTCCCAGGCACAGAGAAGGTGCTAACAAGGAATTCTCTGCCTGCCTTTCCCCAGTGCTCTGCAAGCTCTCCAGGACAACATAGAATCTGGGGCTCTGTGCTTTCTTTCCTTCTGAACAAGTGTTAATGTTTTCTGCACACAAGCGATTCTTGCGAAGCAATGTGAACACTTCTGCTTCCCAGGCACAGAGAAGGTGCTAGCAGGGAATTCTCTGCCTGCCTTTCCCCAGTGCTCTGCAAGCTCTCCAGGACAACATAGAATCTGGGGCTCTGTGCTTTCTTTCCTTCTGAACAAGTGTTACTGTTTTCTGCACAAAAGCGATTCTGCGAAGCAATGTGAACACTTCTGCTTCCCAGGCACAGAGAAGGTGCTATCAGGGAATTCTCTGCCTGCCTTTCCCCAGTGCTCTGCAAGCTCTCCAGGACAACATAGAATCTGGGGCTCTGTGCTTTCTTTCCTTCTGAACAAGTGTTACTGTTTTCTGCACAAAAGCGATTCTGCGAAGCAATGTGAACACTTCTGCTTCCCAGGCACAGAGAAGGTGCTAACAAGGAAATCTCTGCCTGCCTTTCCCCAGTGCTCTGCAAGCTCTCCAGGACAACATAGAATCTGGGGCTCTGTGCTTTCTTTCGTTCTGAACAAGTGTTACTGTTTTCTGCACAAAAGCGATTCTTGCGAAGCAATGTGAACACTTCTGCTTCCCAGGCACAGAGAAGGTGCTATCAGGGAATCTCTGCCTGCCTTTCCCCAGTGCTCTGCAAGCTCTCCAGGACAACATAAAATCTGGGGCTCTGTGCTTTCTTTCGTTCTGAACAAGTGTTAGCGTTTTCTGCACAAAAGCGATTCTTGCGAAGCAATGTGAACAGGCACAGAGAAGGTGCTAGCAGGGAATTCTCTGCCTGCCTTTCCCCAGTGCTCTGCAAGCTCTCCAGGACAACATAGAATCTGGGGCTCTGTGCTTTCTTTCCTTCTGAACAAGTGTTACTGTTTTCTGCACAAAAGCGATTCTGCGAAGCAATGTGAACACTTCTGCTTCCCAGGCACAGAGAAGGTGCTAGCAGGGAATTCTCTGCCTGCCTTTCCCCAGTGCTCTGCAAGCTCTCCAGGACAACATAGAATCTGGGGCTCTGTGCTTTATTTCGTTCTGAACAAGTGTTACTGTTTTCTGCACAAAAGCGATTCTGCGAAGCAACGTGAACACTTCTGCTTCCCAGGCACAGAGAAGGTGCTAACAAGGAATTCTCTGCCTGCCTTTCCCCAGTGCTCTGCAAGCTCTCCAGGACAACATAGAATCTGGGGCTCTGTGCTTTCTTTCCTTCTGAACAAGTGTTACTGTTTTCTGCACAAAAGCGATTCTTGCGAAGCAATGTGAACACTTCTGCTTCCCAGGCACAGAGAAGGTGCTAGCAGGGAATTCTCTGCCTGCCTTTCCCCAGTGCTCTGCAAGCTCTCCAGGACAACATAGAATCTGGGGCTCTGTGCTTTCTTTCCTTCTGAACAAGTGTTACTGTTTTCTGCACAAAAGCGATTCTGCGAAGCAATGTGAACACTTCTGCTTCCCAGGCACAGAGAAGGTGCTAACAAGGAAATCTCTGCCTGCCTTTCCCCAGTGCTCTGCAAGCTCTCCAGGACAACATAGAATCTGGGGCTCTGTGCTTTCTTTCGTTCTGAACAAGTGTTACTGTTTTCTGCACAAAAGCGATTCTTGCGAAGCAATGTGAACACTTCTGCTTCCCAGGCACAGAGAAGGTGCTATCAGGGAATCTCTGCCTGCCTTTCCCCAGTGCTCTGCAAGCTCTCCAGGACAACATAAAATCTGGGGCTCTGTGCTTTCTTTCGTTCTGAACAAGTGTTACTGTTTTCTGCACAAAAGCGATTCTTGCGAAGCAATGTGAACAGGCACAGAGAAGGTGCTATCAGGGAATTCTCTGCCTGCCTTTCCCCAGTGCTCTGCAAGCTCTCCAGGACAACATAGAATCTGGGGCTCTGTGCTTTCTTTCCTTCTGAACAAGTGTTACTGTTTTCTGCACAAAAGCGATTCTGCGAAGCAATGTGAACACTTCTGCTTCCCAGGCACAGAGAAGGTGCTAGCAGGGAATTCTCTGCCTGCCTTTCCCCAGTGCTCTGCAAGCTCTCCAGGACAACATAGAATCTGGGGCTCTGTGCTTTATTTCGTTCTGAACAAGTGTTACTGTTTTCTGCACAAAAGCGATTCTGCGAAGCAACGTGAACACTTCTGCTTCCCAGGCACAGAGAAGGTGCTAACAAGGAATTCTCTGCCTGCCTTTCCCCAGTGCTCTGCAAGCTCTCCAGGACAACATAGAATCTGGGGCTCTGTGCTTTCTTTCCTTCTGAACAAGTGTTACTGTTTTCTGCACAAAAGCGATTCTTGCGAAGCAATGTGAACACTTCTGCTTCCCAGGCACAGAGAAGGTGCTAGCAGGGAATTCTCTGCCTGCCTTTCCCCAGTGCTCTGCAAGCTCTCCAGGACAACATAAAATCTGGGGCTCTGTGCTTTCTTTCCTTCTGAACAAGTGTTACTGTTTTCTGCACAAAAGCGATTCTGCGAAGCAATGTGAACAGGCACAGAGAAGGTGCTAGCAGGGAATTCTCTGCCTGCCTTTCCCCAGTGCTCTGCAAGCTCTCCAGGACAACATAGAATCTGGGGCTCTGTGCTTTCTTTCGTTCTGAACAAGTGTTACTGTTTTCTGCACAAAAGCGATTCGCGAAGCAATGTGAACACTTCTGCTTCCCAGGCACAGAGAAGGTGCTAGCAGGGAATTCTCTGCCTGCCTTTCCCCAGTGCTCTGAAAGCTCTCCAGGACAACATAAAATCTGGGGCTCTGTGCTTTCTTTCCTTCTGAACAAGTGTTACTGTTTTCTGCACAAAAGCGATTCTTGCGAAGCAATGTGAACACTTCTGCTTCCCAGGCACAGAGAAGGTGCTATCAGGGAATTCTCTGCCTGCCTTTCCCCAGTGCTCTGCAAGCTCTCCAGGACAACATAAAATCTGGGGCTCTGTGCTTTCTTTCGTTCTGAACAAGTGTTAGCGTTTTCTGCACAAAAGCGATTCTGCGAAGCAATGTGAACAGGCACAGAGAAGGTGCTAGCAAGGAATTCTCTGCCTGCCTTTCCCCAGTGCTCTGCAAGCTCTCCAGGACAACATAGAATCTGGGGCTCTGTGCTTTCTTTCCTTCTGAACAAGTGTTACTGTTTTCTGCACAAAAGCGATTCTGCGAAGCAATGTGAACAGGCACAGAGAAGGTGCTAGCAAGGAATTCTCTGCCTGCCTTTCCCCAGTGCTCTGCAAGCTCTCCAGGACAACATAGAATCTGGGGCTCTGTGCTTTCTTTCCTTCTAAACAAGTGTTACTGTTTTCTGCACAAAAGTGATTCGCAAAGCAATGTGAACACTTCTGCTTCCCAGGCACAGAGAAGGTGCTAGCAGGGAATTCTCTGCCTGCCTTTCCCCAGTGCTCTGCAAGCTCTCCAGGACAACATAGAATCTGGGGCTCTGTGCTTTCTTTCCTTCTGAACAAGTGTTACTGTTTTCTGCACAAAAGCGATTCTGCGAAGCAATGTGAACACTTCTGCTTCCCAGGCACAGAGAAGGTGCTAGCAGGGAATTCTCTGCCTGCCTTTCCCCAGTGCTCTGCAAGCTCTCCAGGACAACATAGAATCTGGGGCTCTGTGCTTTCTTTCGTTCTGAACAAGTGTTACTGTTTTCTGCACAAAAGCGATTCTTGCGAAGCAATGTGAACAGGCACAGAGAAGGTGCTATCAGGGAATTCTCTGCCTGCCTTTCCCCAGTGCTCTGCAAGCTCTCCAGGACAACATAGAATCTGGGGCTCTGTGCTTTCTTTCCTTCTGAACAAGTGTTACTGTTTTCTGCACAAAAGCGATTCTGCGAAGCAATGTGAACACTTCTGCTTCCCAGGCACAGAGAAGGTGCTAGCAGGGAATTCTCTGCCTGCCTTTCCCCAGTGCTCTGCAAGCTCTCCAGGACAACATAGAATCTGGGGCTCTGTGCTTTATTTCGTTCTGAACAAGTGTTACTGTTTTCTGCACAAAAGCGATTCTGCGAAGCAACGTGAACACTTCTGCTTCCCAGGCACAGAGAAGGTGCTAACAAGGAATTCTCTGCCTGCCTTTCCCCAGTGCTCTGCAAGCTCTCCAGGACAACATAGAATCTGGGGCTCTGTGCTTTCTTTCCTTCTGAACAAGTGTTACTGTTTTCTGCACAAAAGCGATTCTTGCGAAGCAATGTGAACACTTCTGCTTCCCAGGCACAGAGAAGGTGCTAGCAGGGAATTCTCTGCCTGCCTTTCCCCAGTGCTCTGCAAGCTCTCCAGGACAACATAAAATCTGGGGCTCTGTGCTTTCTTTCGTTCTGAACAAGTGTTACTGTTTTCTGCACAAAAGCGATTCTTGCGAAGCAATGTGAACACTTCTGCTTCCCAGGCACAGAGAAGGTGCTAGCAGGGAATTCTCTGCCTGCCTTTCCCCAGTGCTCTGCAAGCTCTCCAGGACAACATAAAATCTGGGGCTCTGTGCTTTCTTTCCTTCTGAACAAGTGTTACTGTTTTCTGCACAAAAGCGATTCTGCGAAGCAATGTGAACACTTGTGCTTCCCAGGCACAGAGAAGGTGCTAGCAGGGAATTCTCTGCCTGCCTTTCCCCAGTGCTCTGCAAGCTCTCCAGGACAACATAAAATCTGGGGCTCTGTGCTTTATTTCGTTCTGAACAAGTGTTAGTGTTTTCTGCACAAAAGCGATTCTGCGAAGCAATGTGAACAGGCACAGAGAAGGTGCTAGCAGGGAATTCTCTGCCTGCCTTTCCCCAGTGCTCTGCAAGCTCTCCAGGACAACATAGAATCTGGGCCTCTGGTCTTTCTTTCTTCTGAACAAATGTTACTGTTTTCTGCACAAAAGCGATTCTTGCGAATCAATGTGAACATTTCTGCTTCCCAGGCACAGAGAAGGTGCTAGCAGGGAATTCTCTGCCTGCCTTTCCCCAGTGCTCTGCAAGCTCTCCAGGACAACATAGAATCTGGGGCTCTGTGCTTTCTTTCGTTCTGAACAAGTGTTACTGTTTTCTGCACAAAAGCGATTCTGCGAAGCAATGTGAACACTTCTGCTTCCCAGGCACAGAGAAGGTGCTAGCAAGGAATTCTCTGCCTGCCTTTCCCCAGTGCTCTGCAAGCTCTCCAGGACAACATAGAATCTGGGGCTCTGTGCTTTCTTTCCTTCTGAACAAGTGTTACTGTTTTCTGCACAAAAGCGATTCTTGCGAAGCAATGTGAACAGGCACAGAGAAGGTGCTATCAGGGAATTCTCTGCCTGCCTTTCCCCAGTGCTCTGCAAGCTCTCCAGGACAACATAAAATCTGGGGCTCTGTGCTTTCTTTCGTTCTGAACAAGTGTTACTGTTTTCTGCACAAAAGCGATTCTGCGAAGCAATGTGAACACTTCTGCTTCCCAGGCACAGAGAAGGTGCTAACAAGGAAATCTCTGCCTGCCTTTCCCCAGTGCTCTGCAAGCTCTCCAGGACAACATAGAATCTGGGGCTCTGTGCTTTCTTTCGTTCTGAACAAGTGTTACTGTTTTCTGCACAAAAGCGATTCTTGCGAAGCAATGTGAACACTTCTGCTTCCCAGGCACAGAGAAGGTGCTATCAGGGAATCTCTGCCTGCCTTTCCCCAGTGCTCTGCAAGCTCTCCAGGACAACATAAAATCTGGGGCTCTGTGCTTTCTTTCGTTCTGAACAAGTGTTAGCGTTTTCTGCACAAAAGCGATTCTTGCGAAGCAATGTGAACAGGCACAGAGAAGGTGCTAGCAGGGAATTCTCTGCCTGCCTTTCCCCAGTGCTCTGCAAGCTCTCCAGGACAACATAGAATCTGGGGCTCTGTGCTTTCTTTCGTTCTGAACAAATGTTACTGTTTTCTGCACAAAAGCGATTCTTGCGAAGCAATGTGAACACTTCTGCTTCCCAGGCACAGAGAAGGTGCTAGCAGGGAATTCTCTGCCTGCCTTTCCCCAGTGCTCTGCAAGCTCTCCAGGACAACATAGAATCTGGGGCTCTGTGCTTTCTTTCCTTCTGAACAAGTGTTACTGTTTTCTGCACAAAAGCGATTCTTGCGAAGCAATGTGAACAGGCACAGAGAAGGTGCTATCAGGGAATTCTCTGCCTGCCTTTCCCCAGTGCTCTGCAAGCTCTCCAGGACAACATAGAATCTGGGGCTCTGTGCTTTCTTTCCTTCTGAACAAGTGTTACTGTTTTCTGCACAAAAGCGATTCTGCGAAGCAATGTGAACAGGCACAGAGAAGGTGCTAGCAAGGAATTCTCTGCCTGCCTTTCCCCAGTGCTCTGCAAGCTCTCCAGGACAACATAGAATCTGGGGCTCTGTGCTTTCTTTCCTTCTGAACAAGTGTTACTGTTTTCTGCACAAAAGCGATTCTTGCGAAGCAATGTGAACACTTCTGCTTCCCAGGCACAGAGAAGGTGCTATCAGGGAATTCTCTGCCTGCCTTTCCCCAGTGCTCTGCAAGCTCTCCAGGACAACATAAAATCTGGGGCTCTGTGCTTTCTTTCGTTCTGAACAAGTGTTAGTGTTTTCTGCACAAAAGCGATTCTGCGAAGCAATGTGAACAGGCACAGAGAAGGTACTAGCAGGGAATTCTCTGCCTGCCTTTCCCCAGTGCTCTGCAAGCTCTCCAGGACAACATAGAATCTGGGGCTCTGTGCTTTCTTTCCTTCTGAACAAGTGTTACTGTTTTCTGCACAAAAGCGATTCTGCGAAGCAATGTGAACAGGCACAGAGAAGGTGCTAGCAAGGAATTCTCTGCCTGCCTTTCCCCAGTGCTCTGCAAGCTCTCCAGGACAACATAGAATCTGGGGCTCTGTGCTTTCTTTCCTTCTGAACAAGTGTTACTGTTTTCTGCACAAAAGCGATTCTGCGAAGCAATGTGAACACTTCTGCTTCCCAGGCACAGAGAAGGTGCTAGCAGGGAATTCTCTGCCTGCCTTTCCCAAGTGCTCTGCAAGCTCTCCAGGACAACATAGAATCTGGGGCTCTGTGCTTTCTTTCCTTCTGAACAAGTGTTACTGTTTTCTGCACAAAAGCGATTCTGCGAAGCAATGTGAACACTTCTGCTTCCCAGGCACAGAGAAGGTGCTAGCAGGGAATTCTCTGCCTGCCTTTCCCCAGTGCTCTGCAAGCTCTCCAGGACAACATAGAATCTGGGGCTCTGTGCTTTCTTTCCTTCTGAACAAGTGTTACTGTTTTCTGCACAAAAGCGATTCTTGCGAAGCAATGTGAACAGGCACAGAGAAGGTGCTATCAGGGAATTCTCTGCCTGCCTTTCCCCAGTGCTCTGCAAGCTCTCCAGGACAACATAGAATCTGGGGCTCTGTGCTTTCTTTCCTTCTGAACAAGTGTTACTGTTTTCTGCACAAAAGCGATTCTGCGAAGCAATGTGAACACTTCTGCTTCCCAGGCACAGAGAAGGTGCTAGCAGGGAATTCTCTGCCTGCCTTTCCCCAGTGCTCTGCAAGCTCTCCAGGACAACATAGAATCTGGGGCTCTGTGCTTTATTTCGTTCTGAACAAGTGTTACTGTTTTCTGCACAAAAGCGATTCTGCGAAGCAACGTGAACACTTCTGCTTCCCAGGCACAGAGAAGGTGCTAACAAGGAATTCTCTGCCTGCCTTTCCCCAGTGCTCTGCAAGCTCTCCAGGACAACATAGAATCTGGGGCTCTGTGCTTTCTTTCCTTCTGAACAAGTGTTACTGTTTTCTGCACAAAAGCGATTCTTGCGAAGCAATGTGAACACTTCTGCTTCCCAGGCACAGAGAAGGTGCTAGCAGGGAATTCTCTGCCTGCCTTTCCCCAGTGCTCTGCAAGCTCTCCAGGACAACATAAAATCTGGGGCTCTGTGCTTTCTTTCCTTCTGAACAAGTGTTACTGTTTTCTGCACAAAAGCGATTCTGCGAAGCAATGTGAACAGGCACAGAGAAGGTGCTAGCAGGGAATTCTCTGCCTGCCTTTCCCCAGTGCTCTGCAAGCTCTCCAGGACAACATAAAATCTGGGGCTCTGTGCTTTCTTTCCTTCTGAACAAGTGTTACTGTTTTCTGCACAAAAGCGATTCGCGAAGCAATGTGAACACTTCTGCTTCCCAGGCACAGAGAAGGTGCTAGCAGGGAATTCTCTGCCTGCCTTTCCCCAGTGCTCTGCAAGCTCTCCAGGACAACATAAAATCTGGGGCTCTGTGCTTTCTTTCCTTCTGAACAAGTGTTACTGTTTTCTGCACACAAGCGATTCTTGCGAAGCAATGTGAACACTTCTGCTTCCCAGGCACAGAGAAGGTGCTATCAGGGAATTCTCTGCCTGCCTTTCCCCAGTGCTCTGCAAGCTCTCCAGGACAACATAAAATCTGGGGCTCTGTGCTTTCTTTCGTTCTGAACAAGTGTTACTGTTTTCTGCACAAAAGCGATTCTGCGAAGCAATGTGAACAGGCACAGAGAAGGTGCTAGCAGGGAATTCTCTGCCTGCCTTTCCCCAGTGCTCTGCAAGCTCTCCAGGACAACATAGAATCTGGGGCTCTGTGCTTTCTTTCCTTCTGAACAAGTGTTACTGTTTTCTGCACACAAGCGATTCTTGCGAAGCAATGTGAACACTTCTGCTTCCCAGGCACAGAGAAGGTGCTAACAAGGAATTCTCTGCCTGCCTTTCCCCAGTGCTCTGCAAGCTCTCCAGGACAACATAGAATCTGGGGCTCTGTGCTTTCTTTCCTTCTGAACAAGTGTTACTGTTTTCTGCACAAAAGCGATTCTGCGAAGCAATGTGAACACTTCTGCTTCCCAGGCACAGAGAAGGTGCTAGCAGGGAATTCTCTGCCTGCCTTTCCCCAGTGCTCTGCAAGCTCTCCAGGACAACATAGAATCTGGGGCTCTGTGCTTTCTTTCCTTCTGAACAAGTGTTACTGTTTTCTGCACAAAAGCGATTCTGCGAAGCAACGTGAACACTTCTGCTTCCCAGGCACAGAGAAGGTGCTAGCAAGGAATTCTCTGCCTGCCTTTCCCCAGTGCTCTGCAAGCTCTCCAGGACAACATAGAATCTGGGGCTCTGTGCTTTCTTTCCTTCTGAACAAGTGTTAATGTTTTCTGCACAAAAGCGATTCTGCGAAGCAATGTGAACAGGCACAGAGAAGGTGCTAGCAGGGAATTCTCTGCCTGCCTTTCCCCAGTGCTCTGCAAGCTCTCCAGGACAACATAGAATCTGGGGCTCTGTGCTTTCTTTCGTTCTGAACAAGTGTTACTGTTTTCTGCACAAAAGCGATTCTTGCGAAGCAATGTGAACACTTCTGCTTCCCAGGCACAGAGAAGGTGCTAGCAAGGAATTCTCTGCCTGCCTTTCCCCAGTGCTCTGCAAGCTCTCCAGGACAACATAGAATCTGGGGCTCTGTGCTTTCTTTCCTTCTGAACAAGTGTTACTGTTTTCTGCACAAAAGCGATTCGCGAAGCAATGTGAACACTTCTGCTTCCCAGGCACAGAGAAGGTGCTAGCAGGGAATTCTCTGCCTGCCTTTCCCCAGTGCTCTGCAAGCTCTCCAGGACAACATAGAATCTGGGGCTCTGTGCTTTCTTTCCTTCTGAACAAGTGTTACTGTTTTCTGCACAAAAGCGATTCTGCGAAGCAATGTGAACAGGCACAGAGAAGGTGCTAGCAAGGAATTCTCTGCCTGCCTTTCCCCAGTGCTCTGCAAGCTCTCCAGGACAACATAGAATCTGGGGCTCTGTGCTTTCTTTCCTTCTGAACAAGTGTTACTGTTTTCTGCACAAAAGCGATTCTTGCGAAGCAATGTGAACACTTCTGCTTCCCAGGCACAGAGAAGGTGCTATCAGGGAATTCTCTGCCTGCCTTTCCCCAGTGCTCTGCAAGCTCTCCAGGACAACATAAAATCTGGGGCTCTGTGCTTTCTTTCGTTCTGAACAAGTGTTAGTGTTTTCTGCACAAAAGCGATTCTGCGAAGCAATGTGAACAGGCACAGAGAAGGTACTAGCAGGGAATTCTCTGCCTGCCTTTCCCCAGTGCTCTGCAAGCTCTCCAGGACAACATAGAATCTGGGGCTCTGTGCTTTCTTTCCTTCTGAACAAGTGTTACTGTTTTCTGCACAAAAGCGATTCTGCGAAGCAATGTGAACAGGCACAGAGAAGGTGCTAGCAAGGAATTCTCTGCCTGCCTTTCCCCAGTGCTCTGCAAGCTCTCCAGGACAACATAGAATCTGGGGCTCTGTGCTTTCTTTCCTTCTGAACAAGTGTTACTGTTTTCTGCACAAAAGTGATTCGCGAAGCAATGTGAACACTTCTGCTTCCCAGGCACAGAGAAGGTGCTAGCAGGGAATTCTCTGCCTGCCTTTCCCCAGTGCTCTGCAAGCTCTCCAGGACAACATAGAATCTGGGGCTCTGTGCTTTCTTTCCTTCTGAACAAGTGTTACTGTTTTCTGCACAAAAGCGATTCTTGCGAAGCAATGTGAACAGGCACAGAGAAGGTGCTATCAGGGAATTCTCTGCCTGCCTTTCCCCAGTGCTCTGCAAGCTCTCCAGGACAACATAAAATCTGGGGCTCTGTGCTTTCTTTCGTTCTGAACAAGTGTTACTGTTTTCTGCACAAAAGCGATTCTTGCGAAGCAATGTGAACACTTCTGCTTCCCAGGCACAGAGAAGGTGCTAGCAGGGAATCTCTGCCTGCCTTTCCCCAGTGCTCTGCAAGCTCTCCAGGACAACATAAAATCTGGGGCTCTGTGCTTTCTTTCGTTCTGAACAAGTGTTAGCGTTTTCTGCACAAAAGCGATTCTGCGAAGCAATGTGAACAGGCACAGAGAAGGTGCTAGCAGGGAATTCTCTGCCTGCCTTTCCCCAGTGCTCTGCAAGCTCTCCAGGACAACATAGAATCTGGGGCTCTGTGCTTTCTTTCGTTCTGAACAAATGTTACTGTTTTCTGCACAAAAGCGATTCTTGCGAAGCAATGTGAACACTTCTGCTTCCCAGGCACAGAGAAGGTGCTAGCAGGGAATTCTCTGCCTGCCTTTCCCCAGTGCTCTGCAAGCTCTCCAGGACAACATAGAATCTGGGGCTCTGTGCTTTCTTTCCTTCTGAACAAGTGTTACTGTTTTCTGCACAAAAGCGATTCTTGCGAAGCAATGTGAACAGGCACAGAGAAGGTGCTATCAGGGAATTCTCTGCCTGCCTTTCCCCAGTGCTCTGCAAGCTCTCCAGGACAACATAAAATCTGGGGCTCTGTGCTTTCTTTCCTTCTGAACAAGTGTTACTGTTTTCTGCACAAAAGCGATTCTGCGAAGCAATGTGAACACTTCTGCTTCCCAGGCACAGAGAAGGTGCTAACAAGGAAATCTCTGCCTGCCTTTCCCCAGTGCTCTGCAAGCTCTCCAGGACAACATAGAATCTGGGGCTCTGTGCTTTCTTTCCTTCTGAACAAGTGTTACTGTTTTCTGCACAAAAGCGATTCTGCGAAGCAATGTGAACAGGCACAGAGAAGGTGCTAGCAAGGAATTCTCTGCCTGCCTTTCCCCAGTGCTCTGCAAGCTCTCCAGGACAACATAGAATCTGGGGCTCTGTGCTTTCTTTCCTTCTGAACAAGTGTTACTGTTTTCTGCACAAAAGCGATTCTTGCGAAGCAATGTGAACACTTCTGCTTCCCAGGCACAGAGAAGGTGCTAGCAGGGAATTCTCTGCCTGCCTTTCCCCAGTGCTCTGCAAGCTCTCCAGGACAACATAAAATCTGGGGCTCTGTGCTTTCTTTCGTTCTGAACAAGTGTTAGTGTTTTCTGCACAAAAGCGATTCTGCGAAGCAATGTGAACAGGCACAGAGAAGGTGCTAGCAGGGAATTCTCTGCCTGCCTTTCCCCAGTGCTCTGCAAGCTCTCCAGGACAACATAGAATCTGGGGCTCTGTGCTTTCTTTCCTTCTGAACAAGTGTTACTGTTTTCTGCACAAAAGCGATTCTGCGAAGCAATGTGAACAGGCACAGAGAAGGTGCTAGCAAGGAATTCTCTGCCTGCCTTTCCCCAGTGCTCTGCAAGCTCTCCAGGACAACATAGAATCTGGGGCTCTGTGCTTTCTTTCCTTCTAAACAAGTGTTACTGTTTTCTGCACAAAAGTGATTCGCGAAGCAATGTGAACACTTGTGCTTCCCAGGCACAGAGAAGGTGCTAGCAGGGAATTCTCTGCCTGCCTTTCCCCAGTGCTCTGCAAGCTCTCCAGGACAACATAGAATCTGGGGCTCTGTGCTTTCTTTCCTTCTGAACAAGTGTTACTGTTTTCTGCACAAAAGCGATTCTGCGAAGCAATGTGAACAGACACAGAGAAGGTGCTAGCAGGGAATTCTCTGCCTGCCTTTCCCAAGTGCTCTGCAAGCTCTCCAGGACAACATAGAATCTGGGGCTCTGTGCTTTCTTTCCTTCTGAACAAGTGTTACTGTTTTCTGCACAAAAGCGATTCTGCGAAGCAATGTGAACACTTCTGCTTCCCAGGCACAGAGAAGGTGCTAGCAGGGAATTCTCTGCCTGCCTTTCCCCAGTGCTCTGCAAGCTCTCCAGGACAACATAGAATCTGGGGCTCTGTGCTTTCTTTCGTTCTGAACAAGTGTTACTGTTTTCTGCACAAAAGCGATTCTTGCGAAGCAATGTGAACAGGCACAGAGAAGGTGCTATCAGGGAATTCTCTGCCTGCCTTTCCCCAGTGCTCTGCAAGCTCTCCAGGACAACATAGAATCTGGGGCTCTGTGCTTTCTTTCCTTCTGAACAAGTGTTACTGTTTTCTGCACAAAAGCGATTCTGCGAAGCAATGTGAACACTTCTGCTTCCCAGGCACAGAGAAGGTGCTAGCAGGGAATTCTCTGCCTGCCTTTCCCCAGTGCTCTGCAAGCTCTCCAGGACAACATAGAATCTGGGGCTCTGTGCTTTCTTTCCTTCTGAACAAGTGTTACTGTTTTCTGCACAAAAGCGATTCTGCGAAGCAACGTGAACACTTCTGCTTCCCAGGCACAGAGAAGGTGCTAGCAGGGAATTCTCTGCCTGCCTTTCCCCAGTGCTCTGCAAGCTCTCCAGGACAACATAGAATCTGGGGCTCTGTGCTTTCTTTCCTTCTGAACAAGTGTTACTGTTTTCTGCACAAAAGCGATTCTTGCGAAGCAATGTGAACACTTCTGCTTCCCAGGCACAGAGAAGGTGCTAGCAGGGAATTCTCTGCCTGCCTTTCCCCAGTGCTCTGCAAGCTCTCCAGGACAACATAAAATCTGGGGCTCTGTGCTTTCTTTCGTTCTGAACAAGTGTTACTGTTTTCTGCACAAAAGCGATTCTTGCGAAGCAATGTGAACACTTCTGCTTCCCAGGCACAGAGAAGGTGCTAGCAGGGAATTCTCTGCCTGCCTTTCCCCAGTGCTCTGCAAGCTCTCCAGGACAACATAAAATCTGGGGCTCTGTGCTTTCTTTCCTTCTGAACAAGTGTTACTGTTTTCTGCACAAAAGCGATTCTGCGAAGCAATGTGAACACTTGTGCTTCCCAGGCACAGAGAAGGTGCTAGCAGGGAATTCTCTGCCTGCCTTTCCCCAGTGCTCTGCAAGCTCTCCAGGACAACATAAAATCTGGGGCTCTGTGCTTTATTTCGTTCTGAACAAGTGTTAGTGTTTTCTGCACAAAAGCGATTCTGCGAAGCAATGTGAACAGGCACAGAGAAGGTGCTAGCAGGGAATTCTCTGCCTGCCTTTCCCCAGTGCTCTGCAAGCTCTCCAGGACAACATAGAATCTGGGCCTCTGGTCTTTCTTTCTTCTGAACAAATGTTACTGTTTTCTGCACAAAAGCGATTCTTGCGAATCAATGTGAACATTTCTGCTTCCCAGGCACAGAGAAGGTGCTAGCAGGGAATTCTCTGCCTGCCTTTCCCCAGTGCTCTGCAAGCTCTCCAGGACAACATAGAATCTGGGGCTCTGTGCTTTCTTTCGTTCTGAACAAGTGTTACTGTTTTCTGCACAAAAGCGATTCTGCGAAGCAATGTGAACACTTCTGCTTCCCAGGCACAGAGAAGGTGCTAGCAAGGAATTCTCTGCCTGCCTTTCCCCAGTGCTCTGCAAGCTCTCCAGGACAACATAGAATCTGGGGCTCTGTGCTTTCTTTCCTTCTGAACAAGTGTTACTGTTTTCTGCACAAAAGCGATTCTTGCGAAGCAATGTGAACAGGCACAGAGAAGGTGCTAGCAAGGAATTCTCTGCCTGCCTTTCCCCAGTGCTCTGCAAGCTCTCCAGGACAACATAAAATCTGGGGCTCTGTGCTTTCTTTCCTTCTGAACAAGTGTTACTGTTTTCTGCACAAAAGCGATTCTGCGAAGCAATGTGAACACTTCTGCTTCCCAGGCACAGAGAAGGTGCTAACAAGGAAATCTCTGCCTGCCTTTCCCCAGTGCTCTGCAAGCTCTCCAGGACAACATAGAATCTGGGGCTCTGTGCTTTCTTTCCTTCTGAACAAGTGTTACTGTTTTCTGCACAAAAGCGATTCTTGCGAAGCAATGTGAACACTTCTGCTTCCCAGGCACAGAGAAGGTGCTATCAGGGAATCTCTGCCTGCCTTTCCCCAGTGCTCTGCAAGCTCTCCAGGACAACATAAAATCTGGGGCTCTGTGCTTTCTTTCGTTCTGAACAAGTGTTAGCGTTTTCTGCACAAAAGCGATTCTTGCGAAGCAATGTGAACAGGCACAGAGAAGGTGCTAGCAGGGAATTCTCTGCCTGCCTTTCCCCAGTGCTCTGCAAGCTCTCCAGGACAACATAGAATCTGGGGCTCTGTGCTTTCTTTCGTTCTGAACAAATGTTACTGTTTTCTGCACAAAAGCGATTCTTGCGAAGCAATGTGAACACTTCTGCTTCCCAGGCACAGAGAAGGTGCTAGCAGGGAATTCTCTGCCTGCCTTTCCCCAGTGCTCTGCAAGCTCTCCAGGACAACATAGAATCTGGGGCTCTGTGCTTTCTTTCCTTCTGAACAAGTGTTACTGTTTTCTGCACAAAAGCGATTCTGCGAAGCAATGTGAACAGGCACAGAGAAGGTGCTAGCAAGGAATTCTCTGCCTGCCTTTCCCCAGTGCTCTGCAAGCTCTCCAGGACAACATAGAATCTGGGGCTCTGTGCTTTCTTTCCTTCTGAACAAGTGTTACTGTTTTCTGCACAAAAGTGATTCGCGAAGCAATGTGAACACTTCTGCTTCCCAGGCACAGAGAAGGTGCTAGCAGGGAATTCTCTGCCTGCCTTTCCCCAGTGCTCTGCAAGCTCTCCAGGACAACATAGAATCTGGGGCTCTGTGCTTTCTTTCCTTCTGAACAAGTGTTACTGTTTTCTGCACAAAAGCGATTCTGCGAAGCAATGTGAACAGGCACAGAGAAGGTGCTAGCAGGGAATTCTCTGCCTGCCTTTCCCAAGTGCTCTGCAAGCTCTCCAGGACAACATAGAATCTGGGGCTCTGTGCTTTCTTTCCTTCTGAACAAGTGTTACTGTTTTCTGCACAAAAGCGATTCTGCGAAGCAATGTGAACACTTCTGCTTCCCAGGCACAGAGAAGGTGCTAGCAGGGAATTCTCTGCCTGCCTTTCCCCAGTGCTCTGCAAGCTCTCCAGGACAACATAGAATCTGGGGCTCTGTGCTTTCTTTCGTTCTGAACAAGTGTTACTGTTTTCTGCACAAAAGCGATTCTTGCGAAGCAATGTGAACAGGCACAGAGAAGGTGCTATCAGGGAATTCTCTGCCTGCCTTTCCCCAGTGCTCTGCAAGCTCTCCAGGACAACATAGAATCTGGGGCTCTGTGCTTTCTTTCCTTCTGAACAAGTGTTACTGTTTTCTGCACAAAAGCGATTCTGCGAAGCAATGTGAACACTTCTGCTTCCCAGGCACAGAGAAGGTGCTAGCAAGGAATTCTCTGCCTGCCTTTCCCCAGTGCTCTGCAAGCTCTCCAGGACAACATAGAATCTGGGGCTCTGTGCTTTATTTCGTTCTGAACAAGTGTTACTGTTTTCTGCACAAAAGCGATTCTGCGAAGCAACGTGAACACTTCTGCTTCCCAGGCACAGAGAAGGTGCTAACAAGGAATTCTCTGCCTGCCTTTCCCCAGTGCTCTGCAAGCTCTCCAGGACAACATAGAATCTGGGGCTCTGTGCTTTCTTTCCTTCTGAACAAGTGTTACTGTTTTCTGCACAAAAGCGATTCTTGCGAAGCAATGTGAACACTTCTGCTTCCCAGGCACAGAGAAGGTGCTATCAGGGAATTCTCTGCCTGCCTTTCCCCAGTGCTCTGCAAGCTCTCCAGGACAACATAAAATCTGGGGCTCTGTGCTTTCTTTTGTTCTGAACAAGTGTTACTGTTTTCTGCACAAAAGCGATTCTGCGAAGCAATGTGAACAGGCACAGAGAAGGTGCTAGCAGGGAATTCTCTGCCTGCCTTTCCCCAGTGCTCTGCAAGCTCTCCAGGACAACATAGAATCTGGGGCTCTGTGCTTTCTTTCCTTCTGAACAAGTGTTACTGTTTTCTGCACAAAAGCGATTCTTGCGAAGCAATGTGAACACTTCTGCTTCCCAGGCACAGAGAAGGTGCTAGCAGGGAATTCTCTGCCTGCCTTTCCCCAGTGCTCTGCAAGCTCTCCAGGACAACATAAAATCTGGGGCTCTGTGCTTTCTTTCCTTCTGAACAAGTGTTACTGTTTTCTGCACAAAAGCGATTCTTGCGAAGCAATGTGAACACTTCTGCTTCCCAGGCACAGAGAAGGTGCTATCAGGGAATTCTCTGCCTGCCTTTCCCCAGTGCTCTGCAAGCTCTCCAGGACAACATAAAATCTGGGGCTCTGTGCTTTCTTTCGTTCTGAACAAGTGTTACTGTTTTCTGCACAAAAGCGATTCTGCGAAGCAATGTGAACAGGCACAGAGAAGGTGCTAGCAGGGAATTCTCTGCCTGCCTTTCCCCAGTGCTCTGCAAGCTCTCCAGGACAACATAGAATCTGGGGCTCTGTGCTTTCTTTCCTTCTGAACAAGTGTTACTGTTTTCTGCACACAAGCGATTCTTGCGAAGCAATGTGAACACTTCTGCTTCCCAGGCACAGAGAAGGTGCTAACAAGGAATTCTCTGCCTGCCTTTCCCCAGTGCTCTGCAAGCTCTCCAGGACAACATAGAATCTGGGGCTCTGTGCTTTCTTTCCTTCTGAACAAGTGTTACTGTTTTCTGCACACAAGCGATTCTTGCGAAGCAATGTGAACACTTCTGCTTCCCAGGCACAGAGAAGGTGCTAGCAGGGAATTCTCTGCCTGCCTTTCCCCAGTGCTCTGCAAGCTCTCCAGGACAACATAGAATCTGGGGCTCTGTGCTTTCTTTCGTTCTGAACAAGTGTTACTGTTTTCTGCACAAAAGCGATTCTGCGAAGCAATGTGAACACTTGTGCTTCCCAGGCACAGAGAAGGTGCTAGCAGGGAATTCTCTGCCTGCCTTTCCCCAGTGCTCTGCAAGCTCTCCAGGACAACAGCAAATCTGGGGCTCTGTGCTTTCTTTCGTTCTGAACAAGTGTTACTGTTTTCTGCACAAAAGCGATTCTGCGAAGCAACGTGAACACTTCTGCTTCCGAGGCACAGAGAAGGTGCTAGCAAGGAATTCTCTGCCTGCCTTTCCCCAGTGCTCTGCAAGCTCTCCAGGACAACATAGAATCTGGGGCTCTGTGCTTTCTTTCCTTCTGAACAAGTGTTAATGTTTTCTGCACAAAAGCGATTCTGCGAAGCAATGTGAACAGGCACAGAGAAGGTGCTAGCAGGGAATTCTCTGCCTGCCTTTCCCCAGTGCTCTGCAAGCTCTCCAGGACAACATAGAATCTGGGGCTCTGTGCTTTCTTTCGTTCTGAACAAGTGTTACTGTTTTCTGCACAAAAGCGATTCTTGCGAAGCAATGTGATGACTTCTGCTTCCCAGGCACAGAGAAGGTGCTAGCAAGGAATTCTCTGCCTGCCTTTCCCCAGTGCTCTGCAAGCTCTCCAGGACAACATAAAATCTGGGGCTCTGTGCTTTCTTTCCTTCTGAACAAGTGTTACTGTTTTCTGCACAAAAGCGATTCGCGAAGCAATGTGAACACTTCTGCTTCCCAGGCACAGAGAAGGTGCTAGCAGGGAATTCTCTGCCTGCCTTTCCCCAGTGCTCTGCAAGCTCTCCAGGACAACATAGAATCTGGGGCTCTGTGCTTTCTTTCCTTCTGAACAAGTGTTACTGTTTTCTGCACAAAAGCGATTCTGCGAAGCAATGTGAACAGGCACAGAGAAGGTGCTAGCAGGGAATTCTCTGCCTGCCTTTCCCCAGTGCTCTGCAAGCTCTCCAGGACAACATAAAATCTGGGGCTCTGTGCTTTCTTTCCTTCTGAACAAGTGTTACTGTTTTCTGCACAAAAGCGATTCTGCGAAGCATTGTGAAGAGGCACAGAGAAGGTGCTATCAGGGAATTCTCTGCCTGCCTTTCCCCAGTGCTCTGCAAGCTCTCCAGGACAACATAGAATCTGGGGCTCTGTGCTTTCTTTCCTTCTGAACAAGTGTTACTGTTTTCTGCACAAAAGCGATTCTGCGAAGCAATGTGAACAGGCACAGAGAAGGTGCTAGCAGGGAATTCTCTGCCTGCCTTTCCCAAGTGCTCTGCAAGCTCTCCAGGACAACATAGAATCTGGGGCTCTGTGCTTTCTTTCCTTCTGAACAAGTGTTACTGTTTTCTGCACAAAAGCGATTCTGCGAAGCAATGTGAACACTTCTGCTTCCCAGGCACAGAGAAGGTGCTAGCAGGGAATTCTCTGCCTGCCTTTCCCCAGTGCTCTGCAAGCTCTCCAGGACAACATAGAATCTGGGGCTCTGTGCTTTCTTTCGTTCTGAACAAGTGTTACTGTTTTCTGCACAAAAGCGATTCTTGCGAAGCAATGTGAACAGGCACAGAGAAGGTGCTATCAGGGAATTCTCTGCCTGCCTTTCCCCAGTGCTCTGCAAGCTCTCCAGGACAACATAGAATCTGGGGCTCTGTGCTTTCTTTCCTTCTGAACAAGTGTTACTGTTTTCTGCACAAAAGCGATTCTTGCGAAGCAATGTGAACACTTCTGCTTCCCAGGCACAGAGAAGGTGCTAGCAGGGAATTCTCTGCCTGCCTTTCCCCAGTGCTCTGCAAGCTCTCCAGGACAACATAGAATCTGGGGCTCTGTGCTTTCTTTCGTTCTGAACAAGTGTTACTGTTTTCTGCACAAAAGCGATTCTGCGAAGCAACGTGAACACTTCTGCTTCCCAGGCACAGAGAAGGTGCTAACAAGGAATTCTCTGCCTGCCTTTCCCCAGTGCTCTGCAAGCTCTCCAGGACAACATAGAATCTGGGGCTCTGTGCTTTCTTTCCTTCTGAACAAGTGTTACTGTTTTCTGCACAAAAGCGATTCTTGCGAAGCAATGTGAACACTTCTGCTTCCCAGGCACAGAGAAGGTGCTAGCAGGGAATTCTCTGCCTGCCTTTCCCCAGTGCTCTGCAAGCTCTCCAGGACAACATAAAATCTGGGGCTCTGTGCTTTCTTTCGTTCTGAACAAGTGTTACTGTTTTCTGCACAAAAGCGATTCTTGCGAAGCAATGTGAACACTTCTGCTTCCCAGGCACAGAGAAGGTGCTAGCAGGGAATTCTCTGCCTGCCTTTCCCCAGTGCTCTGCAAGCTCTCCAGGACAACATAAAATCTGGGGCTCTGTGCTTTCTTTCGTTCTGAACAAGTGTTACTGTTTTCTGCACAAAAGCGATTCTGCGAAGCAATGTGAACACTTGTGCTTCCCAGGCACAGAGAAGGTGCTAGCAGGGAATTCTCTGCCTGCCTTTCCCCAGTGCTCTGCAAGCTCTCCAGGACAACATAAAATCTGGGGCTCTGTGCTTTCTTTCGTTCTGAACAAGTGTTACTGTTTTCTGCACAAAAGCGATTCTGCGAAGCAATGTGAACAGGCACAGAGAAGGTGCTAGCAGGGAATTCTCTGCCTGCCTTTCCCCAGTGCTCTGCAAGCTCTCCAGGACAACATAGAATCTGGGCCTCTGGTCTTTCTTTCTTCTGAACAAATGTTACTGTTTTCTGCACAAAAGCGATTCTTGCGAATCAATGTGAACATTTCTGCTTCCCAGGCACAGAGAAGGTGCTAGCAGGGAATTCTCTGCCTGCCTTTCCCCAGTGCTCTGCAAGCTCTCCAGGACAACATAGAATCTGGGGCTCTGTGCTTTCTTTCGTTCTGAACAAGTGTTACTGTTTTCTGCACAAAAGCGATTCTGCGAAGCAATGTGAACACTTCTGCTTCCCAGGCACAGAGAAGGTGCTAGCAAGGAATTCTCTGCCTGCCTTTCCCCAGTGCTCTGCAAGCTCTCCAGGACAACATAGAATCTGGGGCTCTGTGCTTTCTTTCCTTCTGAACAAGTGTTACTGTTTTCTGCACACAAGCGATTCTTGCGAAGCAATGTGAACAGGCACAGAGAAGGTGCTAGCAAGGAATTCTCTGCCTGCCTTTCCCCAGTGCTCTGCAAGCTCTCCAGGACAACATAAAATCTGGGGCTCTGTGCTTTCTTTCGTTCTGAACAAGTGTTACTGTTTTCTGCACAAAAGCGATTCTGCGAAGCAATGTGAACACTTCTGCTTCCCAGGCACAGAGAAGGTGCTAACAAGGAAATCTCTGCCTGCCTTTCCCCAGTGCTCTGCAAGCTCTCCAGGACAACATAGAATCTGGGGCTCTGTGCTTTCTTTCCTTCTGAACAAGTGTTACTGTTTTCTGCACAAAAGCGATTCTTGCGAAGCAATGTGAACACTTCTGCTTCCCAGGCACAGAGAAGGTGCTATCAGGGAATCTCTGCCTGCCTTTCCCCAGTGCTCTGCAAGCTCTCCAGGACAACATAGAATCTGGGGCTCTGTGCTTTCTTTCGTTCTGAACAAATGTTACTGTTTTCTGCACAAAAGCGATTCTAAGAAGCAATGTGAACACTTCTGCTTCCCAGGCACAGAGAAGGTGCTATCAGGGAATCTCTGCCTGCCTTTCCCCAGTGCTCTGCAAGCTCTCCAGGACAACATAGAATCTGGGGCTCTGTGCTTTCTTTCGTTCTGAACAAATGTTACTGTTTTCTGCACAAAAGCGATTCTTGCGAAGCAATGTGAACACTTCTGCTTCCCAGGCACAGAGAAGGTGCTAGCAGGGAATTCTCTGCCTGCCTTTCCCCAGTGCTCTGCAAGCTCTCCAGTACAACATAGAATCTGGGGCTCTGTGCTTTCTTTCCTTCTGAACAAGTGTTACTGTTTTCTGCACAAAAGCGATTCTTGCGAAGCAATGTGAACAGGCACAGAGAAGGTGCTATCAGGGAATTCTCTGCCTGCCTTTCCCCAGTGCTCTGCAAGCTCTCCAGGACAACATAAAATCTGGGGCTCTGTGCTTTCTTTCCTTCTGAACAAGTGTTACTGTTTTCTGCACAAAAGCGATTCTGCGAAGCAATGTGAACAGGCACAGAGAAGGTGCTAGCAAGGAATTCTCTGCCTGCCTTTCCCCAGTGCTCTGCAAGCTCTCCAGGACAACATAGAATCTGGGGCTCTGTGCTTTCTTTCCTTCTGAACAAGTGTTACTGTTTTCTGCACAAAAGCGATTCTTGCGAAGCAATGTGAACACTTCTGCTTCCCAGGCACAGAGAAGGTGCTAGCAGGGAATTCTCTGCCTGCCTTTCCCCAGTGCTCTGCAAGCTCTCCAGGACAACATAAAATCTGGGGCTCTGTGCTTTCTTTCGTTCTGAACAAGTGTTAGTGTTTTCTGCACAAAAGCGATTCTGCGAAGCAATGTGAACAGGCACAGAGAAGGTACTAGCAGGGAATTCTCTGCCTGCCTTTCCCCAGTGCTCTGCAAGCTCTCCAGGACAACATAGAATCTGGGGCTCTGTGCTTTCTTTCCTTCTGAACAAGTGTTACTGTTTTCTGCACAAAAGCGATTCTGCGAAGCAATGTGAACAGGCACAGAGAAGGTGCTAGCAAGGAATTCTCTGCCTGCCTTTCCCCAGTGCTCTGCAAGCTCTCCAGGACAACATAGAATCTGGGGCTCTGTGCTTTCTTTCCTTCTGAACAAGTGTTACTGTTTTCTGCACAAAAGTGATTCGCGAAGCAATGTGAACACTTCTGCTTCCCAGGCACAGAGAAGGTGCTAGCAGGGAATTCTCTGCCTGCCTTTCCCCAGTGCTCTGCAAGCTCTCCAGGACAACATAGAATCTGGGGCTCTGTGCTTTCTTTCCTTCTGAACAAGTGTTACTGTTTTCTGCACAAAAGCGATTCTGCGAAGCAATGTGAACAGGCACAGAGAAGGTGCTAGCAGGGAATTCTCTGCCTGCCTTTCCCAAGTGCTCTGCAAGCTCTCCAGGACAACATAGAATCTGGGGCTCTGTGCTTTCTTTCCTTCTGAACAAGTGTTACTGTTTTCTGCACAAAAGCGATTCTGCGAAGCAATGTGAACACTTCTGCTTCCCAGGCACAGAGAAGGTGCTAGCAGGGAATTCTCTGCCTGCCTTTCCCCAGTGCTCTGCAAGCTCTCCAGGACAACATAGAATCTGGGGCTCTGTGCTTTCTTTCGTTCTGAACAAGTGTTACTGTTTTCTGCACAAAAGCGATTCTTGCGAAGCAATGTGAACAGGCACAGAGAAGGTGCTATCAGGGAATTCTCTGCCTGCCTTTCCCCAGTGCTCTGCAAGCTCTCCAGGACAACATAGAATCTGGGGCTCTGTGCTTTCTTTCGTTCTGAACAAGTGTTACTGTTTTCTGCACAAAAGCGATTCTGCGAAGCAATGTGAACACTTCTGCTTCCCAGGCACAGAGAAGGTGCTAGCAGGGAATTCTCTGCCTGCCTTTCCCCAGTGCTCTGCAAGCTCTCCAGGACAACATAGAATCTGGGGCTCTGTGCTTTATTTCGTTCTGAACAAGTGTTACTGTTTTCTGCACAAAAGCGATTCTGCGAAGCAACGTGAACACTTCTGCTTCCCAGGCACAGAGAAGGTGCTAACAAGGAATTCTCTGCCTGCCTTTCCCCAGTGCTCTGCAAGCTCTCCAGGACAACATAGAATCTGGGGCTCTGTGCTTTCTTTCCTTCTGAACAAGTGTTACTGTTTTCTGCACAAAAGCGATTCTTGCGAAGCAATGTGAACACTTCTGCTTCCCAGGCACAGAGAAGGTGCTAGCAGGGAATTCTCTGCCTGCCTTTCCCCAGTGCTCTGCAAGCTCTCCAGGACAACATAAAATCTGGGGCTCTGTGCTTTCTTTCGTTCTGAACAAGTGTTACTGTTTTCTGCACAAAAGCGATTCTGCGAAGCAATGTGAACACTTCTGCTTCCCAGGCACAGAGAAGGTGCTATCAGGGAATTCTCTGCCTGCCTTTCCCCAGTGCTCTGCAAGCTCTCCAGGACAACATAAAATCTGGGGCTCTGTGCTTTCTTTCGTTCTGAACAAGTGTTACTGTTTTCTGCACAAAAGCGATTCTGCGAAGCAATGTGAACAGGCACAGAGAAGGTGCTAGCAGGGAATTCTCTGCCTGCCTTTCCCCAGTGCTCTGCAAGCTCTCCAGGACAACATAGAATCTGGGGCTCTGTGCTTTCTTTCCTTCTGAACAAGTGTTACTGTTTTCTGCACACAAGCGATTCTTGTGAAGCAATGTGAACACTTCTGCTTCCCAGGCACAGAGAAGGTGCTAACAAGGAATTCTCTGCCTGCCTTTCCCCAGTGCTCTGCAAGCTCTCCAGGACAACATAGAATCTGGGGCTCTGTGCTTTCTTTCCTTCTGAACAAGTGTTACTGTTTTCTGCACACAAGCGATTCTTGCGAAGCAATGTGAACACTTCTGCTTCCCAGGCACAGAGAAGGTGCTAGCAGGGAATTCTCTGCCTGCCTTTCCCCAGTGCTCTGCAAGCTCTCCAGGACAACATAGAATCTGGGGCTCTGTGCTTTCTTTCCTTCTGAACAAGTGTTACTGTTTTCTGCACAAAAGCGATTCTGCGAAGCAATGTGAACACTTCTGCTTCCCAGGCACAGAGAAGGTGCTAGCAGGGAATTCTCTGCCTGCCTTTCCCCAGTGCTCTGCAAGCTCTCCAGGACAACATAGAATCTGGGGCTCTGTGCTTTCTTTCCTTCTGAACAAGTGTTACTGTTTTCTGCACAAAAGCGATTCTGCGAAGCAACGTGAACACTTCTGCTTCCCAGGCACAGAGAAGGTGCTAGCAAGGAATTCTCTGCCTGCCTTTCCCCAGTGCTCTGCAAGCTCTCCAGGACAACATAGAATCTGGGGCTCTGTGCTTTCTTTCCTTCTGAACAAGTGTTACTGTTTTCTGCACAAAAGCGATTCTGCGAAGCAATGTGAACACTTCTGCTTCCCAGGCACAGAGAAGGTGCTAGCAGGGAATTCTCTGCCTGCCTTTCCCCAGTGCTCTGCAAGCTCTCCAGGACAACATAGAATCTGGGGCTCTGTGCTTTATTTCGTTCTGAACAAGTGTTACTGTTTTCTGCACAAAAGCGATTCTGCGAAGCAACGTGAACACTTCTGCTTCCCAGGCACAGAGAAGGTGCTAACAAGGAATTCTCTGCCTGCCTTTCCCCAGTGCTCTGCAAGCTCTCCAGGACAACATAGAATCTGGGGCTCTGTGCTTTCTTTCCTTCTGAACAAGTGTTACTGTTTTCTGCACAAAAGCGATTCTTGCGAAGCAATGTGAACACTTCTGCTTCCCAGGCACAGAGAAGGTGCTAGCAGGGAATTCTCTGCCTGCCTTTCCCCAGTGCTCTGCAAGCTCTCCAGGACAACATAAAATCTGGGGCTCTGTGCTTTCTTTCGTTCTGAACAAGTGTTACTGTTTTCTGCACAAAAGCGATTCTGCGAAGCAATGTGAACAGGCACAGAGAAGGTGCTAGCAGGGAATTCTCTGCCTGCCTTTCCCCAGTGCTCTGCAAGCTCTCCAGGACAACATAGAATCTGGGGCTCTGTGCTTTCTTTCGTTCTGAACAAGTGTTACTGTTTTCTGCACAAAAGCGATTCGCGAAGCAATGTGAACACTTCTGCTTCCCAGGCACAGAGAAGGTGCTAGCAGGGAATTCTCTGCCTGCCTTTCCCCAGTGCTCTGCAAGCTCTCCAGGACAACATAAAATCTGGGGCTCTGTGCTTTCTTTCGTTCTGAACAAGTGTTAGTGTTTTCTGCACAAAAGCGATTCTTGCGAAGCAATGTGAACACTTCTGCTTCCCAGGCACAGAGAAGGTGCTATCAGGGAATTCTCTGCCTGCCTTTCCCCAGTGCTCTGCAAGCTCTCCAGGACAACATAAAATCTGGGGCTCTGTGCTTTCTTTCGTTCTGAACAAGTGTTACTGTTTTCTGCACAAAAGCGATTCTGCGAAGCAATGTGAACAGGCACAGAGAAGGTGCTAGCAGGGAATTCTCTGCCTGCCTTTCCCCAGTGCTCTGCAAGCTCTCCAGGACAACATAGAATCTGGGGCTCTGTGCTTTCTTTCCTTCTGAACAAGTGTTACTGTTTTCTGCACACAAGCGATTCTTGCGAAGCAATGTGAACACTTCTGCTTCCCAGGCACAGAGAAGGTGCTAACAAGGAATTCTCTGCCTGCCTTTCCCCAGTGCTCTGCAAGCTCTCCAGGACAACATAGAATCTGGGGCTCTGTGCTTTCTTTCCTTCTGAACAAGTGTTACTGTTTTCTGCACACAAGCGATTCTTGCGAAGCAATGTGAACACTTCTGCTTCCCAGGCACAGAGAAGGTGCTAGCAGGGAATTCTCTGCCTGCCTTTCCCCAGTGCTCTGCAAGCTCTCCAGGACAACATAGAATCTGGGGCTCTGTGCTTTCTTTCCTTCTGAACAAGTGTTACTGTTTTCTGCACAAAAGCGATTCTGCGAAGCAATGTGAACACTTCTGCTTCCCAGGCACAGAGAAGGTGCTAGCAGGGAATTCTCTGCCTGCCTTTCCCCAGTGCTCTGCAAGCTCTCCAGGACAACATAGAATCTGGGGCTCTGTGCTTTCTTTCCTTCTGAACAAGTGTTACTGTTTTCTGCACAAAAGCGATTCTGCGAAGCAACGTGAACACTTCTGCTTCCCAGGCACAGAGAAGGTGCTAGCAAGGAATTCTCTGCCTGCCTTTCCCCAGTGCTCTGCAAGCTCTCCAGGACAACATAGAATCTGGGGCTCTGTGCTTTCTTTCCTTCTGAACAAGTGTTAATGTTTTCTGCACAAAAGCGATTCTGCGAAGCAATGTGAACAGGCACAGAGAAGGTGCTAGCAGGGAATTCTCTGCCTGCCTTTCCCCAGTGCTCTGCAAGCTCTCCAGGACAACATAGAATCTGGGGCTCTGTGCTTTCTTTCGTTCTGAACAAGTGTTACTGTTTTCTGCACAAAAGCGATTCTTGCGAAGCAATGTGAACACTTCTGCTTCCCAGGCACAGAGAAGGTGCTAGCAAGGAATTCTCTGCCTGCCTTTCCCCAGTGCTCTGCAAGCTCTCCAGGACAACATAGAATCTGGGGCTCTGTGCTTTCTTTCCTTCTGAACAAGTGTTACTGTTTTCTGCACAAAAGCGATTCGCGAAGCAATGTGAACACTTCTGCTTCCCAGGCACAGAGAAGGTGCTAGCAGGGAATTCTCTGCCTGCCTTTCCCCAGTGCTCTGCAAGCTCTCCAGGACAACATAGAATCTGGGGCTCTGTGCTTTCTTTCGTTCTGAACAAGTGTTACTGTTTTCTGCACAAAAGCGATTCTTGCGAAGCAATGTGAACACTTCTGCTTCCCAGGCACAGAGAAGGTGCTAGCAAGGAATTCTCTGCCTGCCTTTCCCCAGTGCTCTGCAAGCTCTCCAGGACAACATAGAATCTGGGGCTCTGTGCTTTCTTTCCTTCTGAACAAGTGTTACTGTTTTCTGCACAAAAGCGATTCTGCGAAGCAATGTGAACAGGCACAGAGAAGGTGCTAGCAGGGAATTCTCTGCCTGCCTTTCCCCAGTGCTCTGCAAGCTCTCCAGGACAACATAAAATCTGGGGCTCTGTGCTTTCTTTCCTTCTGAACAAGTGTTACTGTTTTCTGCACAAAAGCGATTCTGCGAAGCATTGTGAACAGGCACAGAGAAGGTGCTAGCAGGGAATTCTCTGCCTGCCTTTCCCCAGTGCTCTGCAAGCTCTCCAGGACAACATAGAATCTGGGGCTCTGTGCTTTCTTTCCTTCTGAACAAGTGTTACTGTTTTCTGCACAAAAGCGATTCTTGCGAAGCAATGTGAACACTTCTGCTTCCCAGGCACAGAGAAGGTGCTAGCAGGGAATTCTCTGCCTGCCTTTCCCCAGTGCTCTGCAAGCTCTCCAGGACAACATAAAATCTGGGGCTCTGTGCTTTCTTTCCTTCTGAACAAGTGTTACTGTTTTCTGCACAAAAGCGATTCTTGCGAAGCAATGTGAACAGGCACAGAGAAGGTGCTATCAGGGAATTCTCTGCCTGCCTTTCCCCAGTGCTCTGCAAGCTCTCCAGGACAACATAGAATCTGGGGCTCTGTGCTTTCTTTCGTTCTGAACAAGTGTTACTGTTTTCTGCACACAAGCGATTCTTGCGAAGCAATGTGAACACTTCTGCTTCCCAGGCACAGAGAAGGTGCTAACAAGGAATTCTCTGCCTGCCTTTCCCCAGTGCTCTGCAAGCTCTCCAGGACAACATAGAATCTGGGGCTCTGTGCTTTCTTTCCTTCTGAACAAGTGTTACTGTTTTCTGCACACAAGCGATTCTTGCGAAGCAATGTGAACACTTCTGCTTCCCAGGCACAGAGAAGGTGCTAGCAGGGAATTCTCTGCCTGCCTTTCCCCAGTGCTCTGCAAGCTCTCCAGGACAACATAGAATCTGGGGCTCTGTGCTTTCTTTCCTTCTGAACAAGTGTTACTGTTTTCTGCACACAAGCGATTCTTGCGAAGCAATGTGAACACTTCTGCTTCCCAGGCACAGAGAAGGTGCTAACAAGGAATTCTCTGCCTGCCTTTCCCCAGTGCTCTGCAAGCTCTCCAGGACAACATAGAATCTGGGGCTCTGTGCTTTCTTTCGTTCTGAACAAGTGTTACTGTTTTCTGCACAAAAGCGATTCTTGCGAAGCAATGTGAACACTTCTGCTTCCCAGGCACAGAGAAGGTGCTAACAAGGAATTCTCTGCCTGCCTTTCCCCAGTGCTCTGCAAGCTCTCCAGGACAACATAAAATCTGGGGCTCTGTGCTTTCTTTCGTTCTGAACAAGTGTTACTGTTTTCTGCACAAAAGCGATTCTGCGAAGCAATGTGAACACTTCTGCTTCCCAGGCACAGAGAAGGTGCTAGCAGGGAATTCTCTGCCTGCCTTTCCCCAGTGCTCTGCAAGCTCTCCAGGACAACATAGAATCTGGGGCTCTGTGCTTTCTTTCCTTCTGAACAAGTGTTACTGTTTTCTGCACAAAAGCGATTCTGCGAAGCAATGTGAACACTTCTGCTTCCCAGGCACAGAGAAGGTGCTAGCAGGGAATTCTCTGCCTGCCTTTCCCCAGTGCTCTGCAAGCTCTCCAGGACAACATAGAATCTGGGGCTCTGTGCTTTCTTTCCTTCTGAACAAGTGTTACTGTTTTCTGCACAAAAGCGATTCTTGCGAAGCAATGTGAACAGGCACAGAGAAGGTGCTATCAGGGAATTCTCTGCCTGCCTTTCCCCAGTGCTCTGCAAGCTCTCCAGGACAACATAAAATCTGGGGCTCTGTGCTTTCTTTCGTTCTGAACAAGTGTTACTGTTTTCTGCACAAAAGCGATTCTGCGAAGCAATGTGAACACTTGTGCTTCCCAGGCACAGAGAAGGTGCTAGCAGGGAATTCTCTGCCTGCCTTTCCCCAGTGCTCTGCAAGCTCTCCAGGACAACATAAAATCTGGGGCTCTGTGCTTTCTTTCGTTCTGAACAAGTGTTACTGTTTTCTGCACAAAAGCGATTCTGCGAAGCAATGTGAACACTTCTGCTTCCCAGGCACAGAGAAGGTGCTAGCAGGGAATTCTCTGCCTGCCTTTCCCCAGTGCTCTGCAAGCTCTCCAGGACAACATAAAATCTGGGGCTCTGTGCTTTCTTTCGTTCTGAACAAGTGTTACTGTTTTCTGCACACAAGCGATTCTTGCGAAGCAATGTGAACACTTCTGCTTCCCAGGCACAGAGAAGGTGCTAACAAGGAATTCTCTGCCTGCCTTTCCCCAGTGCTCTGCAAGCTCTCCAGGACAACATAGAATCTGGGGCTCTGTGCTTTCTTTCCTTCTGAACAAGTGTTACTGTTTTCTGCACACAAGCGATTCTTGCGAAGCAATGTGAACACTTCTGCTTCCCAGGCACAGAGAAGGTGCTAGCAGGGAATTCTCTGCCTGCCTTTCCCCAGTGCTCTGCAAGCTCTCCAGGACAACATAGAATCTGGGGCTCTGTGCTTTCTTTCGTTCTGAACAAGTCTTACTGTTTTCTGCACAAAAGCGATTCTGCGAAGCAATGTGAACAGGCACAGAGAAGGTGCTAGCAGGGAATTCTCTGCCTGCCTTTCCCCAGTGCTCTGCAAGCTCTCCAGGACAACATAGAATCTGGGGCTCTGTGCTTTCTTTCGTTCTGAACAAGTGTTACTGTTTTCTGCACAAAAGCGATTCTTGCGAAGCAACGTGAACACTTCTGCTTCCCAGGCACAGAGAAGGTGCTAGCAAGGAATTCTCTGCCTGCCTTTCCCCAGTGCTCTGCAAGCTCTCCAGGACAACATAGAATCTGGGGCTCTGTGCTTTCTTTCCTTCTGAACAAGTGTTACTGTTTTCTGCACAAAAGCGATTCTGCGAAGCAATGTGAACAGGCACAGAGAAGGTGCTAGCAGGGAATTCTCTGCCTGCCTTTCCCCAGTGCTCTGCAAGCTCTCCAGGACAACATAGAATCTGGGGCTCTGTGCTTTCTTTCCTTCTGAACAAGTGTTACTGTTTTCTGCACAAAAGCGATTCTTGCGAAGCAATGTGAACACTTCTGCTTCCCAGGCACAGAGAAGGTGCTATCAGGGAATTCTCTGCCTGCCTTTCCCCAGTGCTCTGCAAGCTCTCCAGGACAACATAAAATCTGGGGCTCTGTGCTTTCTTTCGTTCTGAACAAGTGTTACTGTTTTCTGCACAAAAGCGATTCTTGCGAAGCAATGTGAACAGGCACAGAGAAGGTGCTATCAGGGAATTCTCTGCCTGCCTTTCCCCAGTGCTCTGCAAGCTCTCCAGGACAACATAAAATCTGGGGCTCTGTGCTTTCTTTCGTTCTGAACAAGTGTTACTGTTTTCTGCACAAAAGCGATTCTGCGAAGCAATGTGAACACTTCTGCTTCCCAGGCACAGAGAAGGTGCTAGCAGGGAATTCTCTGCCTGCCTTTCCCCAGTGCTCTGCAAGCTCTCCAGGACAACATAGAATCTGGGGCTCTGTGCTTTCTTTCCTTCTGAACAAGTGTTACTGTTTTCTGCACAAAAGCGATTCTGCGAAGCAATGTGAACACTTCTGCTTCCCAGGCACAGAGAAGGTGCTAGCAGGGAATTCTCTGCCTGCCTTTCCCCAGTGCTCTGCAAGCTCTCCAGGACAACATAGAATCTGGGGCTCTGTGCTTTCTTTCCTTCTGAACAAGTGTTAATGTTTTCTGCACAAAAGCGATTCTGCGAAGCAATGTGAACAGGCACAGAGAAGGTGCTAGCAGGGAATTCTCTGCCTGCCTTTCCCCAGTGCTCTGCAAGCTCTCCAGGACAACATAGAATCTGGGGCTCTGTGCTTTCTTTCGTTCTGAACAAGTGTTACTGTTTTCTGCACAAAAGCGATTCTTGCGAAGCAATGTGAACACTTCTGCTTCCCAGGCACAGAGAAGGTGCTAGCAAGGAATTCTCTGCCTGCCTTTCCCCAGTGCTCTGCAAGCTCTCCAGGACAACAGCAAATCTGGGGCTCTGTGCTTTCTTTCCTTCTGAACAAGTGTTACTGTTTTCTGCACAAAAGCGATTCGCGAAGCAATGTGAACACTTCTGCTTCCCAGGCACAGAGAAGGTGCTAGCAGGGAATTCTCTGCCTGCCTTTCCCCAGTGCTCTGCAAGCTCTCCAGGACAACATAGAATCTGGGGCTCTGTGCTTTCTTTCGTTCTGAACAAGTGTTACTGTTTTCTGCACAAAAGCGATTCTTGCGAAGCAATGTGAACACTTCTGCTTCCCAGGCACAGAGAAGGTGCTAGCAAGGAATTCTCTGCCTGCCTTTCCCCAGTGCTCTGCAAGCTCTCCAGGACAACATAGAATCTGGGGCTCTGTGCTTTCTTTCCTTCTGAACAAGTGTTACTGTTTTCTGCACAAAAGCGATTCTGCGAAGCAATGTGAACAGGCACAGAGAAGGTGCTAGCAGGGAATTCTCTGCCTGCCTTTCCCCAGTGCTCTGCAAGCTCTCCAGGACAACATAGAATCTGGGGCTCTGTGCTTTCTTTCCTTCTGAACAAGTGTTACTGTTTTCTGCACAAAAGCGATTCTTGCGAAGCAATGTGAACACTTCTGCTTCCCAGGCACAGAGAAGGTGCTATCAGGGAATTCTCTGCCTGCCTTTCCCCAGTGCTCTGCAAGCTCTCCAGGACAACATAAAATCTGGGGCTCTGTGCTTTCTTTCGTTCTGAACAAGTGTTACTGTTTTCTGCACAAAAGCGATTCTTGCGAAGCAATGTGAACAGGCACAGAGAAGGTGCTATCAGGGAATTCTCTGCCTGCCTTTCCCCAGTGCTCTGCAAGCTCTCCAGGACAACATAAAATCTGGGGCTCTGTGCTTTCTTTCGTTCTGAACAAGTGTTACTGTTTTCTGCACAAAAGCGATTCTGCGAAGCAATGTGAACACTTCTGCTTCCCAGGCACAGAGAAGGTGCTATCAGGGAATTCTCTGCCTGCCTTTCCCCAGTGCTCTGCAAGCTCTCCAGGACAACATAGAATCTGGGGCTCTGTGCTTTATTTCGTTCTGAACAAGTGTTACTGTTTTCTGCACAAAAGCGATTCGCGAAGCAATGTGAACACTTCTGCTTCCCAGGCACAGAGAAGGTGCTAGCAGGGAATTCTCTGCCTGCCTTTCCCCAGTGCTCTGCAAGCTCTCCAGGACAACATAGAATCTGGGGCTCTGTGCTTTCTTTCGTTCTGAACAAGTGTTACTGTTTTCTGCACAAAAGCGATTCTTGCGAAGCAATGTGAACACTTCTGCTTCCCAGGCACAGAGAAGGTGCTAGCAAGGAATTCTCTGCCTGCCTTTCCCCAGTGCTCTGCAAGCTCTCCAGGACAACATAGAATCTGGGGCTCTGTGCTTTCTTTCCTTCTGAACAAGTGTTACTGTTTTCTGCACAAAAGCGATTCTGCGAAGCAATGTGAACAGGCACAGAGAAGGTGCTAGCAGGGAATTCTCTGCCTGCCTTTCCCCAGTGCTCTGCAAGCTCTCCAGGACAACATAGAATCTGGGGCTCTGTGCTTTCTTTCCTTCTGAACAAGTGTTACTGTTTTCTGCACAAAAGCGATTCTTGCGAAGCAATGTGAACACTTCTGCTTCCCAGGCACAGAGAAGGTGCTATCAGGGAATTCTCTGCCTGCCTTTCCCCAGTGCTCTGCAAGCTCTCCAGGACAACATAAAATCTGGGGCTCTGTGCTTTCTTTCGTTCTGAACAAGTGTTACTGTTTTCTGCACAAAAGCGATTCTTGCGAAGCAATGTGAACAGGCACAGAGAAGGTGCTATCAGGGAATTCTCTGCCTGCCTTTCCCCAGTGCTCTGCAAGCTCTCCAGGACAACATAAAATCTGGGGCTCTGTGCTTTCTTTCGTTCTGAACAAGTGTTACTGTTTTCTGCACAAAAGCGATTCTGCGAAGCAATGTGAACACTTCTGCTTCCCAGGCACAGAGAAGGTGCTATCAGGGAATTCTCTGCCTGCCTTTCCCCAGTGCTCTGCAAGCTCTCCAGGACAACATAGAATCTGGGGCTCTGTGCTTTATTTCGTTCTGAACAAGTGTTACTGTTTTCTGCACAAAAGCGATTCTTGCGAAGCAATGTGAACACTTCTGCTTCACAGGCACAGAGAAGGTGCTAGCAGGGAATTCTCTGCCTGCCTTTCCCCAGTGCTCTGCAAGCTCTCCAGGACAACATAGAATCTGGGGCTCTGTGCTTTCTTTCCTTCTGAACAAGTGTTACTGTTTTCTGCACACAAGCGATTCTTGCGAAGCAATGTGAACACTTCTGCTTCCCAGGCACAGAGAAGGTGCTAGCAGGGAATTCTCTGCCTGCCTTTCCCCAGTGCTCTGCAAGCTCTCCAGGACAACATAGAATCTGGGGCTCTGTGCTTTCTTTCCTTCTGAACAAGTGTTACTGTTTTCTGCACAAAAGCGATTCTGCGAAGCAATGTGAACACTTCTGCTTCCCAGGCACAGAGAAGGTGCTAGCAGGGAATTCTCTGCCTGCCTTTCCCCAGTGCTCTGCAAGCTCTCCAGGACAACATAGAATCTGGGGCTCTGTGCTTTCTTTCCTTCTGAACAAGTGTTAATGTTTTCTGCACAAAAGCGATTCTGCGAAGCAATGTGAACAGGCACAGAGAAGGTGCTAGCAGGGAATTCTCTGCCTGCCTTTCCCCAGTGCTCTGCAAGCTCTCCAGGACAACATAGAATCTGGGGCTCTGTGCTTTCTTTCGTTCTGAACAAGTGTTACTGTTTTCTGCACAAAAGCGATTCTTGCGAAGCAATGTGAACACTTCTGCTTCCCAGGCACAGAGAAGGTGCTAGCAAGGAATTCTCTGCCTGCCTTTCCCCAGTGCTCTGCAAGCTCTCCAGGACAACAGCAAATCTGGGGCTCTGTGCTTTCTTTCGTTCTGAACAAGTGTTACTGTTTTCTGCACACAAGCGATTCTTGCGAAGCAATGTGAACACTTCTGCTTCCCAGGCACAGAGAAGGTGCTAGCAGGGAATTCTCTTCCTGCCTTTCCCCAGTGCTCTGCAAGCTCTCCAGGACAACATAGAATCTGGGGCTCTGTGCTTTCTTTCCTTCTGAACAAGTGTTACTGTTTTCTGCACAAAAGCGATTCTGCGAAGCATTGTGAACAGGCACAGAGAAGGTGCTAGCAGGGAATTCTCTGCCTGCCTTTCCCCAGTGCTCTGCAAGCTCTCCAGGACAACATAGAATCTGGGGCTCTGTGCTTTCTTTCCTTCTGAACAAGTGTTACTGTTTTCTGCACAAAAGCGATTCTTGCGAAGCAATGTGAACACTTCTGCTTCCCAGGCACAGAGAAGGTGCTAGCAGGGAATTCTCTGCCTGCCTTTCCCCAGTGCTCTGCAAGCTCTCCAGGACAACATAAAATCTGGGGCTCTGTGCTTTCTTTCCTTCTGAACAAGTGTTACTGTTTTCTGCACAAAAGCGATTCTTGCGAAGCAATGTGAACAGGCACAGAGAAGGTGTTATCAGGGAATTCTCTGCCTGCCTTTCCCCAGTGCTCTGCAAGCTCTCCAGGACAACATAAAATCTGGGGCTCTGTGCTTTCTTTCCTTCTGAACAAGTGTTAGTGTTTTCTGCACAAAAGCGATTCTGCGAAGCAATGTGAACACTTCTGCTTCCCAGGCACAGAGAAGGTGCTAGCAGGGAATTCTCTGCCTGCCTTTCCCCAGTGCTCTGCAAGCTCTCCAGGACAACATAAAATCTGGGGCTCTGTGCTTTCTTTCGTTCTGAACAAGTGTTACTGTTTTCTGCACAAAAGCGATTCTGCGAAGCAATGTGAACACTTCTGCTTCCCAGGCACAGAGAAGGTGCTAGCAGGGAATTCTCTGCCTGCCTTTCCCCAGTGCTCTGCAAGCTCTCCAGGACAACATAGAATCTGGGGCTCTGTGCTTTATTTCGTTCTGAACAAGTGTTACTGTTTTCTGCACAAAAGCGATTCTTGCGAAGCAATGTGAACACTTCTGCTTCCCAGGCACAGAGAAGGTGCTAACAAGGAATTCTCTGCCTGCCTTTCCCCAGTGCTCTGCAAGCTCTCCAGGACAACATAGAATCTGGGGCTCTGTGCTTTATTTCGTTCTGAACAAGTGTTACTGTTTTCTGCACAAAAGCGATTCTTGCGAAGCAATGTGAACACTTCTGCTTCCCAGGCACAGAGAAGGTGCTAACAAGGAATTCTCTGCCTGCCTTTCCCCAGTGCTCTGCAAGCTCTCCAGGACAACATAGAATCTGGGGCTCTGTGCTTTCTTTCCTTCTGAACAAGTGTTACTGTTTTCTGCACAAAAGCGATTCTGCGAAGCAATGTGAACACTTCTGCTTCCCAGGCACAGAGAAGGTGCTAGCAGGGAATTCTCTGCCTGCCTTTCCCCAGTGCATTGCAAGCTCTCCAGGACAACATAGAATCTGGGGCTCTGTGCTTTCTTTCGTTCTGAACAAGTGTTACTGTTTTCTGCACAAAAGCGATTCTGCGAAGCAATGTGAACACTTCTGCTTCCCAGGCACAGAGAAGGTGCTAGCAGGGAATTCTCTGCCTGCCTTTCCCCAGTGCTCTGCAAGATCTCCAGGACAACATAGAATCTGGGGCTCTGTGCTTTCTTTCCTTCTGAACAAGTGTTACTGTTTTCTGCACAAAAGCGATTCTAAGAAGCAATGTGAACACTTCTGCTTCCCAGGCACAGAGAAGGTGCTAGCAGGGAATTCTCTGCCTGCCTTTCCCCAGTGCTCTGCAAGCTCTCCAGGACAACATAGAATCTGGGGCTCTGTGCTTTCTTTCGTTCTGAACAAGTGTTACTGTTTTCTGCACAAAAGCGATTCTTGCGAAGCAATGTGAACAGGCACAGAGAAGGTGCTATCAGGGAATTCTCTGCCTGCCTTTCCCCAGTGCTCTGCAAGCTCTCCAGGACAACATAAAATCTGGGGCTCTGTGCTTTCTTTCGTTCTGAACAAGTGTTACTGTTTTCTGCACAAAAGCGATTCTGCGAAGCAATGTGAACACTTCTGCTTCCCAGGCACAGAGAAGGTGCTAGCAGGGAATTCTCTGCCTGCCTTTCCCCAGTGCTCTGCAAGCTCTCCAGGACAACATAGAATCTGGGGCTCTGTGCTTTCTTTCCTTCTGAACAAGTGTTAGTGTTTTCTGCACAAAAGCGATTCTGCGAAGCAGTGTGAACACTTCTGCTTCCCAGGCACAGGTAAGGTGCTAGCAAGGAATTCTCTGCCTGCCTTTCCCCAGTGCTCTGCAAGCTCTCCAGGACAACAGCAAATCTGGGGCTCTGTGCTTTCTTTCGTTCTGAACAAGTGTTACTGTTTTCTGCACAAAAGCGATTCTTGCGAAGCAATGTGAACACTTCTGCTTCCCAGGCACAGAGAAGGTGCTAGCAAGGAATTCTCTGCCTGCCTTTCCCCAGTGCTCTGCAAGCTCTCCAGGACAACATAGAATCTGGGGCTCTGTGCTTTCTTTCCTTCTGAACAAGTGTTACTGTTTTCTGCACAAAAGCGATTCTGCGAAGCAATGTGAACAGGCACAGAGAAGGTGCTAGCAGGGAATTCTCTGCCTGCCTTTCCCCAGTGCTCTGCAAGCTCTCCAGGACAACATAGAATCTGGGGCTCTGTGCTTTCTTTCCTTCTGAACAAGTGTTACTGTTTTCTGCACAAAAGCGATTCTTGCGAAGCAATGTGAACACTTCTGCTTCCCAGGCACAGAGAAGGTGCTATCAGGGAATTCTCTGCCTGCCTTTCCCCAGTGCTCTGCAAGCTCTCCAGGACAACATAAAATCTGGGGCTCTGTGCTTTCTTTCGTTCTGAACAAGTGTTACTGTTTTCTGCACAAAAGCGATTCTGCGAAGCAATGTGAACAGGCACAGAGAAGGTGCTAGCAGGGAATTCTCTGCCTGCCTTTCCCCAGTGCTCTGCAAGCTCTCCAGGACAACAGCAAATCTGGGGCTCTGTGCTTTCTTTCCTTCTGAACAAGTGTTACTGTTTTCTGCACAAAAGCGATTCTTGCGAAGCAATGTGAACACTTCTGCTTCCCAGGCACAGAGAAGGTGCTATCAGGGAATTCTCTGCCTGCCTTTCCCCAGTGCTCTGCAAGCTCTCCAGGACAACATAAAATCTGGGGCTCTGTGCTTTCTTTCGTTCTGAACAAGTGTTACTGTTTTCTGCACAAAAGCGATTCTGCGAAGCAATGTGAACACTTCTGCTTCCCAGGCACAGAGAAGGTGCTAGCAGGGAATTCTCTGCCTGCCTTTCCCCAGTGCTCTGCAAGCTCTCCAGGACAACATAGAATCTGGGGCTCTGTGCTTTATTTCGTTCTGAACAAGTGTTACTGTTTTCTGCACAAAAGCGATTCTTGCGAAGCAATGTGAACACTTCTGCTTCCCAGGCACAGAGAAGGTGCTAACAAGGAATTCTCTGCCTGCCTTTCCCCAGTGCTCTGCAAGCTCTCCAGGACAACATAGAATCTGGGGCTCTGTGCTTTCTTTCCTTCTGAACAAGTGTTACTGTTTTCTGCACAAAAGCGATTCTGCGAAGCAATGTGAACACTTCTGCTTCCCAGGCACAGAGAAGGTGCTAGCAGGGAATTCTCTGCCTGCCTTTCCCCAGTGCTCTGCAAGCTCTCCAGGACAACATAGAATCTGGGGCTCTGTGCTTTCTTTCCTTCTGAACAAGTGTTACTGTTTTCTGCACAAAAGCGATTCTGCGAAGCAATGTGAACACTTCTGCTTCCCAGGCACAGAGAAGGTGCTAGCAGGGAATTCTCTGCCTGCCTTTCCCCAGTGCTCTGCAAGCTCTCCAGGACAACATAGAATCTGGGGCTCTGTGCTTTCTTTCCTTCTGAACAAGTGTTAATCTTTTCTGCACGAAAGCGATTCTGCGAAGCAATGTGAACAGGCACAGAGAAGGTGCTAGCAGGGAATTCTCTGCCTGCCTTTCCCCAGTGCTCTGCAAGCTCTCCAGGACAACATAGAATCTGGGGCTCTGTGCTTTCTTTCGTTCTGAACAAGTGTTACTGTTTTCTGCACAAAAGCGATTCTTGCGAAGCAATGTGAACACTTCTGCTTCCCAGGCACAGAGAAGGTGCTAGCAAGGAATTCTCTGCCTGCCTTTCCCCAGTGCTCTGCAAGCTCTCCAGGACAACATAGAATCTGGGGCTCTGTGCTTTCTTTCCTTCTGAACAAGTGTTACTGTTTTCTGCACAAAAGCGATTCGCGAAGCAATGTGAACACCTCTGCTTCCCAGGCACAGAGAAGGTGCTAGCAGGGAATTCTCTGCCTGCCTTTCCCCAGTGCTCTGCAAGCTCTCCAGGACAACATAGAATCTGGGGCTCTGTGCTTTCTTTCCTTCTGAACAAGTGTTACTGTTTTCTGCACAAAAGCGATTCTGCGAAGCAATGTGAACAGGCACAGAGAAGGTGCTAGCAGGGAATTCTCTGCCTGCCTTTCCCCAGTCCTCTGCAAGCTCTCCAGGGCAACATAAAATCTGGGGCTCTGTGCTTTCTTTCCTTCTGAACAAGTGTTACTGTTTTCTGCACAAAAGCGATTCTGCGAAGCATTGTGAACAGGCACAGAGAAGGTGCTAGCAGGGAATTCTCTGCCTGCCTTTCCCCAGTGCTCTGCAAGCTCTCCAGGACAACATAGAATCTGGGGCTCTGTGCTTTCTTTCCTTCTGAACAAGTGTTACTGTTTTCTGCACAAAAGCGATTCTAAGAAGCAATGTGAACACTTCTGCTTCCCAGGCACAGAGAAGGTGCTAGCAGGGAATTCTCTGCCTGCCTTTCCCCAGTGCTCTGCAAGCTCTCCAGGACAACATAAAATCTGGGGCTCTGTGCTTTCTTTCCTTCTGAACAAGTGTTACTGTTTTCTGCACAAAAGCGATTCTTGCGAAGCAATGTGAACAGGCACAGAGAAGGTGCTAGCAGGGAATTCTCTGCCTGCCTTTCCCCAGTGCTCTGCAAGCTCTCCAGGACAACATAAAATCTGGGGCTCTGTGCTTTCTTTCGTTCTGAACAAGTGTTATTGTTTTCTGCACAAAAGCGATTCTGCGAAGCAATGTGAACACTTCTGCTTCCCAGGCACAGAGAAGGTGCTATCAGGGAATTCTCTGCCTGCCTTTCCCCAGTGCTCTGCAAGCTCTCCAGGACAACATAGAATCTGGGGCTCTGTGCTTTATTTCGTTCTGAACAAGTGTTACTGTTTTCTGCACAAAAGCGATTCTTGCGAAGCAATGTGAACACTTCTGCTTCCCAGGCACAGAGAAGGTGCTAACAAGGAATTCTCTGCCTGCCTTTCCCCAGTGCTCTGCAAGCTCTCCAGGACAACATAGAATCTGGGGCTCTGTGCTTTATTTCGTTCTGAACAAGTGTTACTGTTTTCTGCACAAAAGCGATTCTTGCGAAGCAATGTGAACACTTCTGCTTCCCAGGCACAGAGAAGGTGCTAACAAGGAATTCTCTGCCTGCCTTTCCCCAGTGCTCTGCAAGCTCTCCAGGACAACATAGAATCTGGGGCTCTGTGCTTTCTTTCCTTCTGAACAAGTGTTACTGTTTTCTGCACAAAAGCGATTCTGCGAAGCAATGTGAACACTTCTGCTTCCCAGGCACAGAGAAGGTGCTAGCAGGGAATTCTCTGCCTGCCTTTCCCCAGTGCATTGCAAGCTCTCCAGGACAACATAGAATCTGGGGCTCTGTGCTTTCTTTCGTTCTGAACAAGTGTTACTGTTTTCTGCACAAAAGCGATTCTGCGAAGCAATGTGAACACTTCTGCTTCCCAGGCACAGAGAAGGTGCTAGCAGGGAATTCTCTGCCTGCCTTTCCCCAGTGCTCTGCAAGATCTCCAGGACAACATAGAATCTGGGGCTCTGTGC
The DNA here is from genome assembly GCF_031877795.1 of Strix aluco. Lineage (NCBI taxonomy): Eukaryota > Metazoa > Chordata > Aves > Strigiformes > Strigidae > Strix > Strix aluco. The sequence goes on along the minus strand of NC_133954.1, from coordinate 1,463,083 downwards.
TTTCTTTCCTTCTGAACAAGTGTTACTGTTTTCTGCACAAAAGCGATTCTAAGAAGCAATGTGAACACTTCTGCTTCCCAGGCACAGAGAAGGTGCTAGCAGGGAATTCTCTGCCTGCCTTTCCCCAGTGCTCTGCAAGCTCTCCAGGACAACATAGAATCTGGGGCTCTGTGCTTTCTTTCCTTCTGAACAAGTGTTACTGTTTTCTGCACAAAAGCGATTCTTGCGAAGCAATGTGAACAGGCACAGAGAAGGTGCTATCAGGGAATTCTCTGCCTGCCTTTCCCCAGTGCTCTGCAAGCTCTCCAGGACAACATAGAATCTGGGGCTCTGTGCTTTCTTTCCTTCTGAACAAGTGTTACTGTTTTCTGCACAAAAGCGATTCTGCGAAGCAATGTGAACACTTCTGCTTCCCAGGCACAGAGAAGGTGCTAGCAGGGAATTCTCTGCCTGCCTTTCCCCAGTGCTCTGCAAGCTCTCCAGGACAACATAGAATCTGGGGCTCTGTGCTTTCTTTCGTTCTGAACAAGTGTTAGTGTTTTCTGCACAAAAGCGATTCTGCGAAGCAGTGTGAACACTTCTGCTTCCCAGGCACAGAGAAGGTGCTAGCAAGGAATTCTCTGCCTGCCTTTCCCCAGTGCTCTGCAAGCTCTCCAGGACAACAGCAAATCTGGGGCTCTGTGCTTTCTTTCGTTCTGAACAAGTGTTACTGTTTTCTGCACAAAAGCGATTCTTGCGAAGCAATGTGAACACTTCTGCTTCCCAGGCACAGAGAAGGTGCTAGCAAGGAATTCTCTGCCTGCCTTTCCCCAGTGCTCTGCAAGCTCTCCAGGACAACATAGAATCTGGGGCTCTGTGCTTTCTTTCCTTCTGAACAAGTGTTACTGTTTTCTGCACAAAAGCGATTCTGCGAAGCAATGTGAACAGGCACAGAGAAGGTGCTAGCAGGGAATTCTCTGCCTGCCTTTCCCCAGTGCTCTGCAAGCTCTCCAGGACAACATAGAATCTGGGGCTCTGTGCTTTCTTTCCTTCTGAACAAGTGTTAGTGTTTTCTGCACAAAAGCGATTCTTGCGAAGCAATGTGAACACTTCTGCTTCCCAGGCACAGAGAAGGTGCTATCAGGGAATTCTCTGCCTGCCTTTCCCCAGTGCTCTGCAAGCTCTCCAGGACAACATAAAATCTGGGGCTCTGTGCTTTCTTTCGTTCTGAACAAGTGTTACTGTTTTCTGCACAAAAGCGATTCTGCGAAGCAATGTGAACAGGCACAGAGAAGGTGCTAGCAGGGAATTCTCTGCCTGCCTTTCCCCAGTGCTCTGCAAGCTCTCCAGGACAACAGCAAATCTGGGGCTCTGTGCTTTCTTTCCTTCTGAACAAGTGTTACTGTTTTCTGCACAAAAGCGATTCTTGCGAAGCAATGTGAACACTTCTGCTTCCCAGGCACAGAGAAGGTGCTATCAGGGAATTCTCTGCCTGCCTTTCCCCAGTGCTCTGCAAGCTCTCCAGGACAACATAAAATCTGGGGCTCTGTGCTTTCTTTCGTTCTGAACAAGTGTTACTGTTTTCTGCACAAAAGCGATTCTGCGAAGCAATGTGAACACTTCTGCTTCCCAGGCACAGAGAAGGTGCTAGCAGGGAATTCTCTGCCTGCCTTTCCCCAGTGCTCTGCAAGCTCTCCAGGACAACATAGAATCTGGGGCTCTGTGCTTTATTTCGTTCTGAACAAGTGTTACTGTTTTCTGCACAAAAGCGATTCTTGCGAAGCAATGTGAACACTTCTGCTTCCCAGGCACAGAGAAGGTGCTAACAAGGAATTCTCTGCCTGCCTTTCCCCAGTGCTCTGCAAGCTCTCCAGGACAACATAGAATCTGGGGCTCTGTGCTTTCTTTCCTTCTGAACAAGTGTTACTGTTTTCTGCACAAAAGCGATTCTGCGAAGCAATGTGAACACTTCTGCTTCCCAGGCACAGAGAAGGTGCTAGCAGGGAATTCTCTGCCTGCCTTTCCCCAGTGCTCTGCAAGCTCTCCAGGACAACATAGAATCTGGGGCTCTGTGCTTTCTTTCCTTCTGAACAAGTGTTACTGTTTTCTGCACAAAAGCGATTCTGCGAAGCAATGTGAACACTTCTGCTTCCCAGGCACAGAGAAGGTGCTAGCAGGGAATTCTCTGCCTGCCTTTCCCCAGTGCTCTGCAAGCTCTCCAGGACAACATAGAATCTGGGGCTCTGTGCTTTCTTTCCTTCTGAACAAGTGTTAATGTTTTCTGCACAAAAGCGATTCTGCGAAGCAATGTGAACAGGCACAGAGAAGGTGCTAGCAGGGAATTCTCTGCCTGCCTTTCCCCAGTGCTCTGCAAGCTCTCCAGGACAACATAGAATCTGGGGCTCTCTGCTTTCTTTCGTTCTGAACAAGTGTTACTGTTTTCTGCACAAAAGCGATTCTTGCGAAGCAATGTGAACACTTCTGCTTCCCAGGCACAGAGAAGGTGCTAGCAAGGAATTCTCTGCCTGCCTTTCCCCAGTGCTCTGCAAGCTCTCCAGGACAACAGCAAATCTGGGGCTCTGTGCTTTCTTTCCTTCTGAACAAGTGCTACTGTTTTCTGCACAAAAGCGATTCGCGAAGCAATGTGAACACTTCTGCTTCCCAGGCACAGAGAAGGTGCTAGCAGGGAATTCTCTGCCTGCCTTTCCCCAGTGCTCTGCAAGCTCTCCAGGACAACATAGAATCTGGGGCTCTGTGCTTTCTTTCCTTCTGAACAAGTGTTACTGTTTTCTGCACAAAAGCGATTCTGCGAAGCAATGTGAACAGGCACAGAGAAGGTGCTAGCAGGGAATTCTCTGCCTGCCTTTCCCCAGTCCTCTGCAAGCTCTCCAGGACAACATAAAATCTGGGGCTCTGTGCTTTCTTTCCTTCTGAACAAGTGTTACTGTTTTCTGCACAAAAGCGATTCTGCGAAGCATTGTGAACAGGCACAGAGAAGGTGCTAGCAGGGAATTCTCTGCCTGCCTTTCCCCAGTGCTCTGCAAGCTCTCCAGGACAACATAGAATCTGGGGCTCTGTGCTTTCTTTCCTTCTGAACAAGTGTTACTGTTTTCTGCACAAAAGCGATTCTTGCGAAGCAATGTGAACACTTCTGCTTCCCAGGCACAGAGAAGGTGCTATCAGGGAATTCTCTGCCTGCCTTTCCCCAGTGCTCTGCAAGCTCTCCAGGACAACATAAAATCTGGGGCTCTGTGCTTTCTTTCCTTCTGAACAAGTGTTACTGTTTTCTGCACAAAAGCGATTCTTGCGAAGCAATGTGAACAGGCACAGAGAAGGTGCTATCAGGGAATTCTCTGCCTGCCTTTCCCCAGTGCTCTGCAAGCTCTCCAGGACAACATAAAATCTGGGGCTCTGTGCTTTCTTTCGTTCTGAACAAGTGTTATTGTTTTCTGCACAAAAGCGATTCTGCGAAGCAATGTGAACACTTCTGCTTCCCAGGCACAGAGAAGGTGCTATCAGGGAATTCTCTGCCTGCCTTTCCCCAGTGCTCTGCAAGCTCTCCAGGACAACATAGAATCTGGGGCTCTGTGCTTTATTTCGTTCTGAACAAGTGTTACTGTTTTCTGCACAAAAGCGATTCTTGCGAAGCAATGTGAACACTTCTGCTTCCCAGGCACAGAGAAGGTGCTAACAAGGAATTCTCTGCCTGCCTTTCCCCAGTGCTCTGCAAGCTCTCCAGGACAACATAGAATCTGGGGCTCTGTGCTTTCTTTCGTTCTGAACAAGTGTTACTGTTTTCTGCACAAAAGCGATTCTTGCGAAGCAATGTGAACACTTCTGCTTCCCAGGCACAGAGAAGGTGCTAACAAGGAATTCTCTGCCTGCCTTTCCCCAGTGCTCTGCAAGCTCTCCAGGACAACATAGAATCTGGGGCTCTGTGCTTTCTTTCCTTCTGAACAAGTGTTACTGTTTTCTGCACAAAAGCGATTCTTGCGAAGCAATGTGAACACTTCTGCTTCCCAGGCACAGAGAAGGTGCTAGCAGGGAATTCTCTGCCTGCCTTTCCCCAGTGCTCTGCAAGCTCTCCAGGACAACATAGAATCTGGGGCTCTGTGCTTTCTTTCCTTCTGAACAAGTGTTACTGTTTTCTGCACAAAAGCGATTCTTGCGAAGCAATGTGAACACTTCTGCTTCCCAGGCACAGAGAAGGTGCTAACAAGGAATTCTCTGCCTGCCTTTCCCCAGTGCTCTGCAAGCTCTCCAGGACAACATAGAATCTGGGGCTCTGTGCTTTCTTTCCTTCTGAACAAGTGTTACTGTTTTCTGCACAAAAGCGATTCTTGCGAAGCAATGTGAACACTTCTGCTTCCCAGGCACAGAGAAGGTGCTAGCAGGGAATTCTCTGCCTGCCTTTCCCCAGTGCTCTGCAAGCTCTCCAGGACAACATAGAATCTGGGGCTCTGTGCTTTCTTTCCTTCTGAACAAGTGTTACTCTTTTCTGCACACAAGCGATTCTTGCGAAGCAATGTGAACACTTCTGCTTCCCAGGCACAGAGAAGGTGCTAGCAGGGAATTCTCTGCCTGCCTTTCCCCAGTGCTCTGCAAGCTCTCCAGGACAACATAGAATCTGGGGCTCTGTGCTTTCTTTCCTTCTGAACAAGTGTTACTGTTTTCTGCACAAAAGCGATTCTGCGAAGCAATGTGAACACTTGTGCTTCCCAGGCACAGAGAAGGTGCTAGCAGGGAATTCTCTGCCTGCCTTTCCCCAGTGCTCTGCAAGCTCTCCAGGACAACATAGAATCTGGGGCTCTGTGCTTTCTTTCGTTCTGAACAAGTGTTACTGTTTTCTGCACAAAAGCGATTCTTGCGAAGCAATGTGAACACTTCTGCTTCCCAGGCACAGAGAAGGTGCTAGCAGGGAATTCTCTGCCTGCCTTTCCCCAGTGCTCTGCAAGCTCTCCAGGACAACATAGAATCTGGGGCTCTGTGCTTTCTTTCCTTCTGAACAAGTGTTACTGTTTTCTGCACACAAGCGATTCTTGCGAAGCAATGTGAACACTTCTGCTTCCCAGGCACAGAGAAGGTGCTAGCAGGGAATTCTCTGCCTGCCTTTCCCCAGTGCTCTGCAAGCTCTCCAGGACAACATAGAATCTGGGGCTCTGTGCTTTCTTTCCTTCTGAACAAGTGTTACTGTTTTCTGCACAAAAGCAATTCTGCGAAGCAATGTGAACACTTGTGCTTCCCAGGCACAGAGAAGGTGCTAGCAGGGAATTCTCTGCCTGCCTTTCCCCAGTGCTCTGCAAGCTCTCCAGGACAACATAGAATCTGGGGCTCTGTGCTTTCTTTCGTTCTGAACAAGTGTTACTGTTTTCTGCACAAAAGCGATTCTTGCGAAGCAATGTGAACACTTCTGCTTCCCAGGCACAGAGAAGGTGCTAGCAGGGAATTCTCTGCCTGCCTTTCCCCAGTGCTCTGCAAGCTCTCCAGGACAACATAGAATCTGGGGCTCTGTGCTTTCTTTCCTTCTAAACAAGTGTTACTGTTTTCTGCACAAAAGCGATTCTGCGAAGCAATGTGAACAGGCACAGAGAAGGTGCTAGCAGGGAATTCTCTGCCTGCCTTTCCCCAGTGCTCTGCAAGCTCTCCAGGACAACATAAAATCTGGGGCTCTGTGCTTTCTTTCCTTCTGAACAAGTGTTACTGTTTTCTGCACAAAAGCGATTCTGCGAAGCATTGTGAACAGGCACAGAGAAGGTGCTAGCAGGGAATTCTCTGCTGCCTTTCCCCAGTGCTCTGCAAGCTCTCCAGGACAACATAGAATCTGGGGCTCTGTGCTTTCTTTCCTTCTGAACAAGTGTTACTGTTTTCTGCACAAAAGCGATTCTTGCGAAGCAATGTGAACACTTCTGCTTCCCAGGCACAGAGAAGGTGCTAGCAGGGAATTCTCTGCCTGCCTTTCCCCAGTGCTCTGCAAGCTCTCCAGGGCAACATAGAATCTGGGGCTCTGTGCTTTCTTTCCTTCTGAACAAGTGTTACTGTTTTCTGCACAAAAGCGATTCTTGCGAAGCAATGTGAACAGGCACAGAGAAGGTGCTAGCAGGGAATTCTCTGCCTGCCTTTCCCCAGTGCTCTGCAAGCTCTCCAGGACAACATAAAATCTGGGGCTCTGTGCTTTCTTTCGTTCTGAACAAGTGTTACTGTTTTCTGCACAAAAGCGATTCTGCGAAGCAATGTGAACACTTCTGCTTCCCAGGCACAGAGAAGGTGCTAGCAGGGAATTCTCTGCCTGCCTTTCCCCAGTGCTCTGCAAGCTCTCCAGGACAACATAAAATCTGGGGCTCTGTGCTTTCTTTCGTTCTGAACAAGTGTTACTGTTTTCTGCACAAAAGCGATTCTGCGAAGCAATGTGAACACTTCTGCTTCCCAGGCACAGAGAAGGTGCTATCAGGGAATTCTCTGCCTGCCTTTCCCCAGTGCTCTGCAAGCTCTCCAGGACAACATAGAATCTGGGGCTCTGTGCTTTATTTCGTTCTGAACAAGTGTTACTGTTTTCTGCACAAAAGCGATTCTTGCGAAGCAATGTGAACACTTCTGCTTCCCAGGCACAGAGAAGGTGCTAACAAGGAATTCTCTGCCTGCCTTTCCCCAGTGCTCTGCAAGCTCTCCAGGACAACATAGAATCTGGGGCTCTGTGCTTTCTTTCGTTCTGAACAAGTGTTACTGTTTTCTGCACAAAAGCGTTTCTTGCGAAGCAATGTGAACACTTCTGCTTCCCAGGCACAGAGAAGGTGCTAACAAGGAATTCTCTGCCTGCCTTTCCCCAGTGCTCTGCAAGCTCTCCAGGACAACATAGAATCTGGGGCTCTGTGCTTTCTTTCCTTCTGAACAAGTGTTACTGTTTTCTGCACAAAAGCGATTCTGCGAAGCAATGTGAACACTTCTGCTTCCCAGGCACAGAGAAGGTGCTAGCAGGGAATTCTCTGCCTGCCTTTCCCCAGTGCTCTGCAAGCTCTCCAGGACAACATAGAATCTGGGGCTCTGTGCTTTCTTTCCTTCTGAACAAGTGTTACTGTTTTCTGCACAAAAGCGATTCTGCGAAGCAATATGAACACTTCTGCTTCCCAGGCACAGAGAAGGTGCTAGCAGGGAATTCTCTGCCTGCCTTTCCCCAGTGCTCTGCAAGCTCTCCAGGACAACATAGAATCTGGGGCTCTGTGCTTTCTTTCCTTCTGAACAAGTGTTACTGTTTTCTGCACAAAAGCGATTCTAAGAAGCAATGTGAACACTTCTGCTTCCCAGGCACAGAGAAGGTGCTAGCAGGGAATTCTCTGCCTGCCTTTCCCCAGTGCTCTGCAAGCTCTCCAGGACAACATAGAATCTGGGGCTCTGTGCTTTCTTTCCTTCTGAACAAGTGTTACTGTTTTCTGCACAAAAGCGATTCTTGCGAAGCAATGTGAACAGGCACAGAGAAGGTGCTATCAGGGAATTCTCTGCCTGCCTTTCCCCAGTGCTCTGCAAGCTCTCCAGGACAACATAAAATCTGGGGCTCTGTGCTTTCTTTCGTTCTGAACAAGTGTTACTGTTTTCTGCACAAAAGCGATTCTGCGAAGCAATGTGAACACTTCTGCTTCCCAGGCACAGAGAAGGTGCTAGCAGGGAATTCTCTGCCTACCTTTCCCCAGTGCTCTGCAAGCTCTCCAGGACAACATAGAATCTGGGGCTCTGTGCTTTCTTTCCTTCTGAACAAGTGTTACTGTTTTCTGCACAAAAGCGATTCTGCGAAGCAATGTGAACACTTCTGCTTCCCAGACACAGACAAGGTGCTAGCAGGGAATTCTCTGCCTGCCTTTCCCCAGTGCATTGCAAGCTCTCCAGGACAACATAGAATCTGGGGCTCTGTGCTTTCTTTCGTTCTGAACAAGTGTTACTGTTTTCTGCACAAAAGCGATTCTGCGAAGCAATGTGAACACTTCTGCTTCCCAGGCACAGAGAAGGTGCTAGCAGGGAATTCTCTGCCTGCCTTTCCCCAGTGCTCTGCAAGCTCTCCAGGACAACATAGAATCTGGGGCTCTGTGCTTTCTTTCCTTCTGAACAAGTGTTACTGTTTTCTGCACAAAAGCGATTCTAAGAAGCAATGTGAACACTTCTGCTTCCCAGACACAGACAAGGTGCTAGCAGGGAATTCTCTGCCTGCCTTTCCCCAGTGCATTGCAAGCTCTCCAGGACAACATAGAATCTGGGGCTCTGTGCTTTCTTTCGTTCTGAACAAGTGTTACTGTTTTCTGCACAAAAGCGATTCTGCGAAGCAATGTGAACACTTCTGCTTCCCAGGCACAGAGAAGGTGCTAGCAGGGAATTCTCTGCCTGCCTTTCCCCAGTGCTCTGCAAGCTCTCCAGGACAACATAGAATCTGGGGCTCTGTGCTTTCTTTCCTTCTGAACAAGTGTTACTGTTTTCTGCACAAAAGCGATTCTAAGAAGCAATGTGAACACTTCTGCTTCCCAGGCACAGAGAAGGTGCTAGCAGGGAATTCTCTGCCTGCCTTTCCCCAGTGCTCTGCAAGCTCTCCAGGACAACATAGAATCTGGGGCTCTGTGCTTTCTTTCCTTCTGAACAAGTGTTACTGTTTTCTGCACAAAAGCGATTCTTGCGAAGCAATGTGAACAGGCACAGAGAAGGTGCTATCAGGGAATTCTCTGCCTGCCTTTCCCCAGTGCTCTGCAAGCTCTCCAGGACAACATAAAATCTGGGGCTCTGTGCTTTCTTTCGTTCTGAACAAGTGTTACTGTTTTCTGCACAAAAGCGATTCTGCGAAGCAATGTGAACACTTCTGCTTCCCAGGCACAGAGAAGGTGCTAGCAGGGAATTCTCTGCCTACCTTTCCCCAGTGCTCTGCAAGCTCTCCAGGACAACATAGAATCTGGGGCTCTGTGCTTTCTTTCGTTCTGAACAAGTGTTAGTGTTTTCTGCACAAAAGCGATTCTGCGAAGCAGTGTGAACACTTCTGCTTCCCAGGCACAGAGAAGGTGCTAGCAAGGAATTCTCTGCCTGCCTTTCCCCAGTGCTCTGCAAGCTCTCCAGGACAACAGCAAATCTGGGGCTCTGTGCTTTCTTTCGTTCTGAACAAGTGTTACTGTTTTCTGCACAAAAGCGATTCTTGCGAAGCAATGTGAACACTTCTGCTTCCCAGGCACAGAGAAGGTGCTAGCAGGGAATTCTCTGCCTGCCTTTCCCCAGTGCTCTGCAAGCTCTCCAGGACAACATAGAATCTGGGGCTCTGTGCTTTCTTTCGTTCTGAACAAGTGTTACTGTTTTCTGCACAAAAGCGATTCTTGCGAAGCAATGTGAACACTTCTGCTTGCCAGGCACAGAGAAGGTGCTAGCAAGGAATTCTCTGCCTGCCTTTCCCCAGTGCTCTGCAAGCTCTCCAGGACAACATAGAATCTGGGGCTCTGTGCTTTCTTTCCTTCTGACCAAGTGTTACTGTTTTCTGCACAAAAGCGATTCTGCGAAGCAATGTGAACAGGCACAGAGAAGGTGCTAGCAGGGAATTCTCTGCCTGCCTTTCCCCAGTGCTCTGCAAGCTCTCCAGGACAACATAAAATCTGGGGCTCTGTGCTTTCTTTCGTTCTGAACAAGTGTTACTGTTTTCTGCACAAAAGCGATTCTGCGAAGCATTGTGAACAGGCACAGAGAAGGTGCTAGCAGGGAATTCTCTGCCTGCCTTTCCCCAGTGCTCTGCAAGCTCTCCAGGACAACATAGAATCTGGGGCTCTGTGCTTTCTTTCCTTCTGAACAAGTGTTACTGTTTTCTGCACAAAAGCGATTCTTGCGAAGCAATGTGAACACTTCTGCTTCCCAGGCACAGAGAAGGTGCTATCAGGGAATTCTCTGCCTGCCTTTCCCCAGTGCTCTGCAAGCTCTCCAGGACAACATAAAATCTGGGGCTCTGTGCTTTCTTTCGTTCTGAACAAGTGTTACTGTTTTCTGCACAAAAGCGATTCTTGCGAAGCAATGTGAACAGGCACAGAGAAGGTGCTATCAGGGAATTCTCTGCCTGCCTTTCCCCAGTGCTCTGCAAGCTCTCCAGGACAACATAAAATCTGGGGCTCTGTGCTTTCTTTCGTTCTGAACAAGTGTTACTGTTTTCTGCACAAAAGCGATTCTGCGAAGCAATGTGAACACTTCTGCTTCCCAGGCACAGAGAAGGTGCTAGCAGGGAATTCTCTGCCTGCCTTTCCCCAGTGCTCTGCAAGCTCTCCAGGACAACATAGAATCTGGGGCTCTGTGCTTTATTTCGTTCTGAACAAGTGTTACTGTTTTCTGCACAAAAGCGATTCTTGCGAAGCAATGTGAACACTTCTGCTTCCCAGGCACAGAGAAGGTGCTAGCAGGGAATTCTCTGCCTGCCTTTCCCCAGTGCTCTGCAAGCTGTCCAGGACAACATAGAATCTGGGGCTCTGTGCTTTCTTTCCTTCTGAACAAGTGTTACTGTTTTCTGCACAAAAGCGATTCTTGCGAAGCAATGTGAACACTTCTGCTTCCCAGGCACAGAGAAGGTGCTAGCAGGGAATTCTCTGCCTGCCTTTCCCCAGTGCTCTGCAAGCTCTCCAGGACAACATAGAATCTGGGGCTCTGTGCTTTCTTTCGTTCTGAACAAATGTTACTGTTTTCTGCACAAAAGCGATTCTTGCGAAGCAATGTGAACACTTCTGCTTCCCAGGCACAGAGAAGGTGCTAGCAGGGAATTCTCTGCCTGCCTTTCCCCAGTGCTCTGCAAGCTCTCCAGGACAACATAGAATCTGGGGCTCTGTGCTTTCTTTCGTTCTGAACAAGTGTTACTGTTTTCTGCACAAAAGCGATTCTGCGAAGCAATGTGAACACTTCTGCTTCCCAGGCACAGAGAAGGTGCTATCAGGGAATTCTCTGCCTGCCTTTCCCCAGTGCTCTGCAAGCTCTCCAGGACAACATAAAATCTGGGGCTCTGTGCTTTCTTTCGTTCTGAACAAGTGTTACTGTTTTCTGCACAAAAGCGATTCTTGCGAAGCAATGTGAACAGGCACAGAGAAGGTGCTATCAGGGAATTCTCTGCCTGCCTTTCCCCAGTGCTCTGCAAGCTCTCCAGGACAACATAAAATCTGGGGCTCTGTGCTTTCTTTCGTTCTGAACAAGTGTTACTGTTTTCTGCACAAAAGCGATTCTGCGAAGCAATGTGAACACTTCTGCTTCCCAGGCACAGAGAAGGTGCTAGCAGGGAATTCTCTGCCTGCCTTTCCCCAGTGCTCTGCAAGCTCTCCAGGACAACATAGAATCTGGGGCTCTGTGCTTTATTTCGTTCTGAACAAGTGTTACTGTTTTCTGCACAAAAGCGATTCTTGCGAAGCAATGTGAACACTTCTGCTTCCCAGGCACAGAGAAGGTGCTAGCAGGGAATTCTCTGCCTGCCTTTCCCCAGTGCTCTGCAAGCTGTCCAGGACAACATAGAATCTGGGGCTCTGTGCTTTCTTTCCTTCTGAACAAGTGTTACTGTTTTCTGCACAAAAGCGATTCTTGCGAAGCAATGTGAACACTTCTGCTTCCCAGGCACAGAGAAGGTGCTAGCAGGGAATTCTCTGCCTGCCTTTCCCCAGTGCTCTGCAAGCTCTCCAGGACAACATAGAATCTGGGGCTCTGTGCTTTCTTTCGTTCTGAACAAATGTTACTGTTTTCTGCACAAAAGCGATTCTTGCGAAGCAATGTGAACACTTCTGCTTCCCAGGCACAGAGAAGGTGCTAGCAGGGAATTCTCTGCCTGCCTTTCCCCAGTGCTCTGCAAGCTCTCCAGGACAACATAGAATCTGGGGCTCTGTGCTTTCTTTCGTTCTGAACAAGTGTTACTGTTTTCTGCACAAAAGCGATTCTGCGAAGCAATGTGAACACTTCTGCTTCCCAGGCACAGAGAAGGTGCTAGCAAGGAATTCTCTGCCTGCCTTTCCCCAGTGCTCTGCAAGCTCTCCAGGACAACATAGAATCTGCGGCTCTGTGCTTTCTTTCCTTCTGAACAAGTGTTACTGTTTTCTGCACAAAAGCGATTCTTGCGAAGCAATGTGAACAGGCACAGAGAAGGTGCTATCAGGGAATTCTCTGCCTGCCTTTCCCCAGTGCTCTGCAAGCTCTCCAGGACAACATAGAATCTGGGGATCTGTGCTTTATTTCGTTCTGAACAAGTGTTACTGTTTTCTGCACAAAAGCGATTCTGCGAAGCAATGTGAACACTTCTGCTTCCCAGGCACAGAGAAGGTGCTAACAAGGAATTCTCTGCCTGCCTTTCCCCAGTGCTCTGCAAGCTCTCCAGGACAACATAGAATCTGGGGCTCTGTGCTTTCTTTCCTTCTGAACAAGTGTTAGTGTTTTCTGCACAAAAGCGATTCTTGCGAAGCAATGTGAACACTTCTGCTTCCCAGGCACAGAGAAGGTGCTATCAGGGAATCTCTGCCTGCCTTTCCCCAGTGCTCTGCAAGCTCTCCAGGACAACATAAAATCTGGGGCTCTGTGCTTTCTTTCGTTCTGAACAAGTGTTAGCGTTTTCTGCACAAAAGCGATTCTGCGAAGCAATGTGAACAGGCACAGAGAAGGTGCTAGCAGGGAATTCTCTGCCTGCCTTTCCCCAGTGCTCTGCAAGCTCTCCAGGACAAGATAGAATCTGGGGCTCTGTGCTTTCTTTCGTTCTGAACAAATGTTACTGTTTTCTGCACAAAAGCGATTCTTGCGAAGCAATGTGAACACTTCTGCTTCCCAGGCACAGAGAAGGTGCTAGCAGGGAATTCTCTGCCTGCCTTTCCCCAGTGCTCTGCAAGCTCTCCAGGACAACATAGAATCTGGGGCTCTGTGCTTTCTTTCGTTCTGAACAAGTGTTACTGTTTTCTGCACAAAAGCGATCCTGCGAAGCAATGTGAACACTTCTGCTTCCCAGGCACAGAGAAGGTGCTAGCAAGGAATTCTCTGCCTGCCTTTCCCCAGTGCTCTGCAAGCTCTCCAGGACAACATAGAATCTGGGGCTCTGTGCTTTCTTTCCTTCTGAACAAGTGTTACTGTTTTCTGCACAAAAGCGATTCTGCGAAGCAATGTGAACAGGCACAGAGAAGGTGCTATCAGGGAATTCTCTGCCTGCCTTTCCCCAGTGCTCTGCAAGCTCTCCAGGACAACATAAAATCTGGGGCTCTGTGCTTTCTTTCCTTCTGAACAAGTGTTACTGTTTTCTGCACAAAAGCGATTCTGCGAAGCAATGTGAACACTTCTGCTTCCCAGGCACAGAGAAGGTGCTAACAAGGAAATCTCTGCATGCCTTTCCCCAGTGCTCTGCAAGCTCTCCAGGACAACATAGAATCTGGGGCTCTGTGCTTTCTTTCCTTCTGAACAAGTGTTACTGTTTTCTGCACAAAAGCGATTCTGCGAAGCAATGTGAACAGGCACAGAGAAGGTGCTAGCAAGGAATTCTCTGCCTGCCTTTCCCCAGTGCTCTGCAAGCTCTCCAGGACAACATAGAATCTGGGGCTCTGTGCTTTCTTTCCTTCTGAACAAGTGTTACTGTTTTCTGCACAAAAGCGATTCTTGCGAAGCAATGTGAACACTTCTGCTTCCCAGGCACAGAGAAGGTGCTATCAGGGAATTCTCTGCCTGCCTTTCCCCAGTGCTCTGCAAGCTCTCCAGGACAACATAAAATCTGGGGCTCTGTGCTTTCTTTCGTTCTGAACAAGTGTTACTGTTTTCTGCACAAAAGCGATTCTGCGAAGCAATGTGAACACTTCTGCTTCCCAGGCACAGAGAAGGTGCTAGCAGGGAATTCTCTGCCTGCCTTTCCCCAGTGCTCTGCAAGCTCTCCAGGACAACATAGAATCTGGGGCTCTGTGCTTTCTTTCCTTCTGAACAAGTGTTACTGTTTTCTGCACAAAAGCGATTCTTGCGAAGCAATGTGAACACTTCTGCTTCCCAGGCACAGAGAAGGTGCTAGCAGGGAATTCTCTGCCTGCCTTTCCCCAGTGCTCTGCAAGCTGTCCAGGACAACATAGAATCTGGGGCTCTGTGCTTTCTTTCCTTCTGAACAAGTGTTACTGTTTTCTGCACAAAAGCGATTCTTGCGAAGCAATGTGAACACTTCTGCTTCCCAGGCACAGAGAAGGTGCTAGCAGGGAATTCTCTGCCTGCCTTTCCCCAGTGCTCTGCAAGCTCTCCAGGACAACATAGAATCTGGGGCTCTGTGCTTTCTTTCGTTCTGAACAAATGTTACTGTTTTCTGCACAAAAGCGATTCTTGCGAAGCAATGTGAACACTTCTGCTTCCCAGGCACAGAGAAGGTGCTAGCAGGGAATTCTCTGCCTGCCTTTCCCCAGTGCTCTGCAAGCTCTCCAGGACAACATAGAATCTGGGGCTCTGTGCTTTCTTTCGTTCTGAACAAGTGTTACTGTTTTCTGCACAAAAGCGATTCTGCGAAGCAATGTGAACACTTCTGCTTCCCAGGCACAGAGAAGGTGCTAGCAAGGAATTCTCTGCCTGCCTTTCCCCAGTGCTCTGCAAGCTCTCCAGGACAACATAGAATCTGCGGCTCTGTGCTTTCTTTCCTTCTGAACAAGTGTTACTGTTTTCTGCACAAAAGCGATTCTGCGAAGCAATGTGAACACTTCTGCTTCCCAGGCACAGAGAAGGTGCTAACAAGGAATTCTCTGCCTGCCTTTCCCCAGTGCTCTGCAAGCTCTCCAAGACAACATAGAATCTGGGGCTCTGTGCTTTCTTTCCTTCTGAACAAGTGTTAGTGTTTTCTGCACAAAAGCGATTCTTGCGAAGCAATGTGAACACTTCTGCTTCCCAGGCACAGAGAAGGTGCTATCAGGGAATCTCTGCCTGCCTTTCCCCAGTGCTCTGCAAGCTCTCCAGGACAACATAAAATCTGGGGCTCTGTGCTTTCTTTCGTTCTGAACAAGTGTTAGCGTTTTCTGCACAAAAGCGATTCTGCGAAGCAATGTGAACAGGCACAGAGAAGGTGCTAGCAGGGAATTCTCTGCCTGCCTTTCCCCAGTGCTCTGCAAGCTCTCCAGGACAACATAGAATCTGGGGCTCTGTGCTTTCTTTCGTTCTGAACAAATGTTACTGTTTTCTGCACAAAAGCGATTCTTGCGAAGCAATGTGAACACTTCTGCTTCCCAGGCACAGAGAAGGTGCTAGCAGGGAATTCTCTGCCTGCCTTTCCCCAGTGCTCTGCAAGCTCTCCAGGACAACATAGAATCTGGGGCTCTGTGCTTTCTTTCGTTCTGAACAAGTGTTACTGTTTTCTGCACAAAAGCGATCCTGCGAAGCAATGTGAACACTTCTGCTTCCCAGGCACAGAGAAGGTGCTAGCAAGGAATTCTCTGCCTGCCTTTCCCCAGTGCTCTGCAAGCTCTCCAGGACAACATAGAATCTGGGGCTCTGTGCTTTCTTTCCTTCTGAACAAGTGTTACTGTTTTCTGCACAAAAGCGATTCTGCGAAGCAATGTGAACAGGCACAGAGAAGGTGCTATCAGGGAATTCTCTGCCTGCCTTTCCCCAGTGCTCTGCAAGCTCTCCAGGACAACAGCAAATCTGGGGCTCTGTGCTTTCTTTCCTTCTGAACAAGTGTTACTGTTTTCTGCACAAAAGCGATTCTGCGAAGCAATGTGAACACTTCTGCTTCCCAGGCACAGAGAAGGTGCTAACAAGGAAATCTCTGCATGCCTTTCCCCAGTGCTCTGCAAGCTCTCCAGGACAACATAGAATCTGGGGCTCTGTGCTTTCTTTCCTTCTGAACAAGTGTTACTGTTTTCTGCACAAAAGCGATTCTGCGAAGCAATGTGAACAGGCACAGAGAAGGTGCTAGCAAGGAATTCTCTGCCTGCCTTTCCCCAGTGCTCTGCAAGCTCTCCAGGACAACATAGAATCTGGGGCTCTGTGCTTTCTTTCGTTCTGAACAAGTGTTACTGTTTTCTGCACAAAAGCGATTCTTGCGAAGCAATGTGAACACTTCTGCTTCCCAGGCACAGAGAAGGTGCTATCAGGGAATTCTCTGCCTGCCTTTCCCCAGTGCTCTGCAAGCTCTCCAGGACAACATAAAATCTGGGGCTCTGTGCTTTCTTTCCTTCTGAACAAGTGTTACTGTTTTCTGCACAAAAGCGATTCTGCGAAGCAATGTGAACAGGCACAGAGAAGGTGCTAGCAAGGAATTCTCTGCCTGCCTTTCCCCAGTGCTCTGCAAGCTCTCCAGGACAACATAGAATCTGGGGCTCTGTGCTTTCTTTCCTTCTGAACAAGTGTTACTGTTTTCTGCACAAAAGCGATTCTGCGAAGCAATGTGAACAGGCACAGAGAAGGTGCTAGCAGGGAATTCTCTGCCTGCCTTTCCCCAGTGCTCTGCAAGCTCTCCAGGACAACATAGAATCTGCGGCTCTGTGCTTTCTTTCCTTCTGAACAAGTGTTACTGTTTTCTGCACAAAAGCGATTCTGCGAAGCAATGTGAACACTTCTGCTTCCCAGGCACAGAGAAGGTGCTAGCAGGGAATTCTCTGCCTGCCTTTCCCCAGTGCTCTGCAAGCTCTCCAGGACAACATAGAATCTGGGGCTCTGTGCTTTCTTTCGTTCTGAACAAGTGTTACTGTTTTCTGCACAAAAGCGATTCTTGCGAAGCAATGTGAACAGGCACAGAGAAGGTGCTATCAGGGAATTCTCTGCCTGCCTTTCCCCAGTGCTCTGCAAGCTCTCCAGGACAACATAGAATCTGGGACTCTGTGCTTTCTTTCCTTCTGAACAAGTGTTACTGTTTTCTGCACAAAAGCGATTCTGCGAAGCAATGTGAACACTTCTGCTTCCCAGGCACAGAGAAGGTGCTAGCAGGGAATTCTCTGCCTGCCTTTCCCCAGTGCTCTGCAAGCTCTCCAGGACAACATAGAATCTGGGGCTCTGTGCTTTATTTCGTTCTGAACAAGTGTTACTGTTTTCTGCACAAAAGCGATTCTTGCGAAGCAACGTGAACACTTCTGCTTCCCAGGCACAGAGAAGGTGCTAGCAGGGAATTCTCTGCCTGCCTTTCCCCAGTGCTCTGCAAGCTCTCCAGGACAACATAAAATCTGGGGCTCTGTGCTTTCTTTCCTTCTGAACAAGTGTTACTGTTTTCTGCACAAAAGCGATTCTTGCGAAGCAATGTGAACAGGCACAGAGAAGGTGCTATCAGGGAATTCTCTGCCTGCCTTTCCCCAGTGCTCTGCAAGCTCTCCAGGACAACATAAAATCTGGGGCTCTGTGCTTTCTTTCGTTCTGAACAAGTGTTACTGTTTTCTGCACAAAAGCGATTCTGCGAAGCAATGTGAACACTTCTGCTTCCCAGGCACAGAGAAGGTGCTAGCAGGGAATTCTCTGCCTGCCTTTCCCCAGTGCTCTGCAAGCTGTCCAGGACAACATAGAATCTGGGGCTCTGTGCTTTCTTTCCTTCTGAACAAGTGTTACTGTTTTCTGCACAAAAGCGATTCTTGCGAAGCAATGTGAACACTTCTGCTTCCCAGGCACAGAGAAGGTGCTAGCAGGGAATTCTCTGCCTGCCTTTCCCCAGTGCTCTGCAAGCTCTCCAGGACAACATAGAATCTGGGGCTCTGTGCTTTCTTTCCTTCTGAACAAGTGTTACTGTTTTCTGCACAAAAGCGATTCTGCGAAGCAATGTGAACACTTCTGCTTCCCAGGCACAGAGAAGGTGCTAGCAAGGAATTCTCTGCCTGCCTTTCCCCAGTGCTCTGCAAGCTCTCCAGGACAACATAGAATCTGCGGCTCTGTGCTTTCTTTCCTTCTGAACAAGTGTTACTGTTTTCTGCACAAAAGCGATTCTTGCGAAGCAATGTGAACAGGCACAGAGAAGGTGCTATCAGGGAATTCTCTGCCTGCCTTTCCCCAGTGCTCTGCAAGCTCTCCAGGACAACATAAAATCTGGGGCTCTGTGCTTTCTTTCGTTCTGAACAAGTGTTACTGTTTTCTGCACAAAAGCGATTCTGCGAAGCAATGTGAACACTTCTGCTTCCCAGGCACAGAGAAGGTGCGAGCAGGGAATTCTCTGCCTGCCTTTCCCCAGTGCTCTGCAAGCTCTCCAGGACAACATAGAATCTGGGGCTCTGTGCTTTCTTTCCTTCTGAACAAGTGTTAGTGTTTTCTGCACAAAAGCGATTCTTGCGAAGCAATGTGAACACTTCTGCTTCCCAGGCACAGAGAAGGTGCTATCAGGGAATCTCTGCCTGCCTTTCCCCAGTGCTCTGCAAGCTCTCCAGGACAACATAAAATCTGGGGCTCTGTGCTTTCTTTCGTTCTGAACAAGTGTTAGCGTTTTCTGCACAAAAGCGATTCTGCGAAGCAATGTGAACAGGCACAGAGAAGGTGCTAGCAGGGAATTCTCTGCCTGCCTTTCCCCAGTGCTCTGCAAGCTCTCCAGGACAACATAGAATCTGGGGCTCTGTGCTTTCTTTCGTTCTGAACAAATGTTACTGTTTTCTGCACAAAAGCGATTCTTGCGAAGCAATGTGAACACTTCTGCTTCCCAGGCACAGAGAAGGTGCTATCAGGGAATTCTCTGCCTGCCTTTCCGCAGTGCTCTGCAAGCTCTCCAGGACAACATAAAATCTGGGGCTCTGTGCTTTCTTTCGTTCTGAACAAATGTTACTGTTTTCTGCACAAAAGCCATTCTGCGAAGCAATGTGAACAGGCACAGAGAAGGTGCGAGCAGGGAATTCTCTGCCTGCCTTTCCCCAGTGCTCTGCAAGCTCTCCAGGACAACATAGAATCTGGGGCTCTGTGCTTTCTTTCCTTCTGAACAAGTGTTACTGTTTTCTGCACACAAGCGATTCTTGCGAAGCAATGTGAACACTTCTGCTTCCCAGGCACAGAGAAGGTGCTAACAAGGAATTCTCTGCCTGCCTTTCCCCATTGCTCTGCAAGCTCTCCAGGACAACATAGAATCTGGGGCTCTGTGCTTTCTTTCCTTCTGAACAAGTGTTACTGTTTTCTGCACACAAGCGATTCTTGCGAAGCAATGTGAACACTTCTGCTTCCCAGGCACAGAGAAGGTGCTAGCAGGGAATTCTCTGCCTGCCTTTCCCCAGTGCTCTGCAAGCTCTCCAGGACAACATAGAATCTGGGGCTCTGTGCTTTCTTTCCTTCTGAACAAGTGTTACTGTTTTCTGCACAAAAGCGATTCTGCGAAGCAATGTGAACAGTTCTGCTTCCCAGGCACAGAGAAGGTGCTAGCAGGGAATTCTCTGCCTGCCTTTCCCCAGTGCTCTGCAAGCTCTCCAGGACAACATAGAATCTGGGGCTCTGTGCTTTATTTCGTTCTGAACAAGTGTTACTGTTTTCTGCACAAAAGCGATTCTTGCGAAGCAACGTGAACACTTCTGCTTCCCAGGCACAGAGAAGGTGCTAGCAGGGAATTCTCTGCCTGCCTTTCCCCAGTGCTCTGCAAGCTCTCCAGGACAACATAAAATCTGGGGCTCTGTGCTTTCTTTCCTTCTGAACAAGTGTTACTGTTTTCTGCACAAAAGCGATTCTTGCGAAGCAATGTGAACAGGCACAGAGAAGGTGCTATCAGGGAATTCTCTGCCTGCCTTTCCCCAGTGCTCTGCAAGCTCTCCAGGACAACATAAAATCTGGGGCTCTGTGCTTTCTTTCGTTCTGAACAAGTGTTACTGTTTTCTGCACAAAAGCGATTCTGCGAAGCAATGTGAACACTTCTGCTTCCCAGGCACAGAGAAGGTGCTAGCAGGGAATTCTCTGCCTGCCTTTCCCCAGTGCTCTGCAAGCTGTCCAGGACAACATAGAATCTGGGGCTCTGTGCTTTCTTTCCTTCTGAACAAGTGTTACTGTTTTCTGCACAAAAGCGATTCTTGCGAAGCAATGTGAACACTTCTGCTTCCCAGGCACAGAGAAGGTGCTATCAGGGAATTCTCTGCCTGCCTTTCCCCAGTGCTCTGCAAGCTCTCCAGGACAACATAAAATCTGGGGCTCTGTGCTTTCTTTCCTTCTGAACAAGTGTTACTGTTTTCTGCACAAAAGCGATTCTGCGAAGCAATGTGAACACTTCTGCTTCCCAGGCACAGAGAAGGTGCTAGCAAGGAATTCTCTGCCTGCCTTTCCCCAGTGCTCTGCAAGCTCTCCAGGACAACATAAAATCTGGGGCTCTGTGCTTTCTTTCATTCTGAACAAGTGTTAGTGTTTTCTGCACAAAAGCAATTCATGCGAAGCAATGTGAACAGGCACAGAGAGGTGCTAGCAGGGAATTCTCTGCCTGCCTTTCCCCAGTGCTCTGCAAGCTCTCCAGGACAACAGCAAATCTGGGGCTCTGTGCTTTCTTTCCTTCTGAACAAGTGTTACTGTTTTCTGCACAAAAGCGATTATGCGAAGCAATGTGAACAGGCACAGAGAAGGTGCGAGCAGGGAATTCTCTGCCTGCCTTTCCCCAGTGCTCTGCAAGCTCTCCAGGACAACATAGAATCTGGGGCTCTGTGCTTTCTTTCCTTCTGAACAAGTGTTACTGTTTTCTGCACAAAAGCGATTCTTGCGAAGCAATGTGAACACTTCTGCTTCCCAGGCACAGAGAAGGTGCTATCAGGGAATCTCTGCCTGCCTTTCCCCAGTGCTCTGCAAGCTCTCCAGGACAACATAAAATCTGGGGCTCTGTGCTTTCTTTCGTTCTGAACAAGTGTTAGCGTTTTCTGCACAAAAGCGATTCTGCGAAGCAATGTGAACAGGCACAGAGAAGGTGCTAGCAGGGAATTCTCTGCCTGCCTTTCCCCAGTGCTCTGCAAGCTCTCCAGGACAACATAGAATCTGGGGCTCTGTGCTTTCTTTCGTTCTGAACAAATGTTACTGTTTTCTGCACAAAAGCGATTCTTGCGAAGCAATGTGAACACTTCTGCTTCCCAGGCACAGAGAAGGTGCTATCAGGGAATTCTCTGCCTGCCTTTCCGCAGTGCTCTGCAAGCTCTCCAGGACAACATAAAATCTGGGGCTCTGTGCTTTCTTTCGTTCTGAACAAATGTTACTGTTTTCTGCACAAAAGCCATTCTGCGAAGCAATGTGAACAGGCACAGAGAAGGTGCGAGCAGGGAATTCTCTGCCTGCCTTTCCCCAGTGCTCTGCAAGCTCTCCAGGACAACATAGAATCTGGGGCTCTGTGCTTTCTTTCCTTCTGAACAAGTGTTACTGTTTTCTGCACACAAGCGATTCTTGCGAAGCAATGTGAACACTTCTGCTTCCCAGGCACAGAGAAGGTGCTAACAAGGAATTCTCTGCCTGCCTTTCCCCATTGCTCTGCAAGCTCTCCAGGACAACATAGAATCTGGGGCTCTGTGCTTTCTTTCCTTCTGAACAAGTGTTACTGTTTTCTGCACACAAGCGATTCTTGCGAAGCAATGTGAACACTTCTGCTTCCCAGGCACAGAGAAGGTGCTAGCAGGGAATTCTCTGCCTGCCTTTCCCCAGTGCTCTGCAAGCTCTCCAGGACAACATAGAATCTGGGGCTCTGTGCTTTCTTTCCTTCTGAACAAGTGTTACTGTTTTCTGCACAAAAGCGATTCTGCGAAGCAATATGAACACTTCTGCTTCCCAGGCACAGAGAAGGTGCTAGCAGGGAATTCTCTGCCTGCCTTTCCCCAGTGCTCTGCAAGCTCTCCAGGACAACATAGAATCTGGGGCTCTGTGCTTTCTTTCGTTCTGAACAAGTGTTACTGTTTTCTGCACAAAAGCGATTCTGAGAAGCAACGTGAACACTTCTGCTTCCCAGGCACAGAGAAGGTGCTAGCAAGGAATTCTCTGCCTGCCTTTCCCCAGTGCTCTGCAAGCTCTCCAGGACAACATAAAATCTGGGGCTCTGTGCTTTCTTTCGTTCTGAACAAGTGTTACTGTTTTCTGCACAAAAGCGATTCTGCGAAGCAATGTGAACACTTCTGCTTCCCAGGCACAGAGAAGGTGCTAGCAGGGAATTCTCTGCCTGCCTTTCCCCAGTGCTCTGCAAGCTCTCCAGGACAACATAGAATCTGGGGCTCTGTGCTTTCTTTCCTTCTGAACAAGTGTTACTGTTTTCTGCACAAAAGCGATTCTGCGAAGCAATGTGAACAGGCACAGAGAAGGTGCTAGCAGGGAATTCTCTGCCTGCCTTTCCCCAGTGCTCTGCAAGCTCTCCAGGACAACATAAAATCTGGGGCTCTGTGCTTTCTTTCCTTCTGAACAAGTGTTACTGTTTTCTGCACAAAAGCGATTCTGCGAAGCATTGTGAACAGGCACAGAGAAGGTGCTAGCAGGGAATTCTCTGCCTGCCTTTCCCCAGTGCTCTGCAAGCTCTCCAGGACAACATAGAATCTGGGGCTCTGTGCTTTCTTTCCTTCTGAACAAGTGTTACTGTTTTCTGCACAAAAGCGATTCTTGCGAAGCAATGTGAACACTTCTGCTTCCCAGGCACAGAGAAGGTGCTAGCAGGGAATTCTCTGCCTGCCTTTCCCCAGTGCTCTGCAAGCTCTCCAGGACAACATAAAATCTGGGGCTCTGTGCTTTCTTTCCTTCTGAACAAGTGTTACTGTTTTCTGCACAAAAGCGATTCTTGCGAAGTAATGTGAACAGGCACAGAGAAGGTGCTATCAGGGAATTCTCTGCCTGCCTTTCCCCAGTGCTCTGCAAGCTCTCCAGGACAACATAAAATCTGGGGCTCTGTGCTTTCTTTCGTTCTGAACAAGTGTTACTGTTTTCTGCACAAAAGCGATTCTGCGAAGCAATGTGAACACTTCTGCTTCCCAGGCACAGAGAAGGTGCTAGCAGGGAATTCTCTGCCTGCCTTTCCCCAGTGCTCTGCAAGCTCTCCAGGACAACATAGAATCTGGGGCTCTGTGCTTTCTTTCCTTCTGAACAAGTGTTACTGTTTTCTGCACAAAAGCGATTCTGCGAAGCAATGTGAACACTTCTGCTTCCCAGGCACAGAGAAGGTGCTAGCAGGGAATTCTCTGCCTGCCTTTCCCCAGTGCTCTGCAAGCTCTCCAGGACAACATAGAATCTGGGGCTCTGTGCTTTCTTTCCTTCTGAACAAGTGTTACTGTTTTCTGCACAAGCGATTCTTGCGAAGCAACGTGAACACTTCTGCTTCCCAGGCACAGAGAAGGTGCTAGCAGGGAATTCTCTGCCTGCCTTTCCCCAGTGCTCTGCAAGCTCTCCAGGACAACATAAAATCTGGGGCTCTGTGCTTTCTTTCCTTCTGAACAAGTGTTACTGTTTTCTGCACAAAAGCGATTCTTGCGAAGCAATGTGAACAGGCACAGAGAAGGTGCTATCAGGGAATTCTCTGCCTGCCTTTCCCCAGTGCTCTGCAAGCTCTCCAGGACAACATAAAATCTGGGGCTCTGTGCTTTCTTTCGTTCTGAACAAGTGTTACTGTTTTCTGCACAAAAGCGATTCTGCGAAGCAATGTGAACACTTCTGCTTCCCAGGCACAGAGAAGGTGCTAGCAGGGAATTCTCTGCCTGCCTTTCCCCAGTGCTCTGCAAGCTGTCCAGGACAACATAGAATCTGGGGCTCTGTGCTTTCTTTCCTTCTGAACAAGTGTTACTGTTTTCTGCACAAAAGCGATTCTTGCGAAGCAATGTGAACACTTCTGCTTCCCAGGCACAGAGAAGGTGCTAGCAGGGAATTCTCTGCCTGCCTTTCCCCAGTGCTCTGCAAGCTCTCCAGGACAACATAGAATCTGGGGCTCTGTGCTTTCTTTCGTTCTGAACAAGTGTTACTGTTTTCTGCACAAAAGCGATTCTGCGAAGCAATGTGAACACTTCTGCTTCCCAGGCACAGAGAAGGTGCTAGCAAGGAATTCTCTGCCTGCCTTTCCCCAGTGCTCTGCAAGCTCTCCAGGACAACATAGAATCTGGGGCTCTGTGCTTTCTTTCCTTCTGAACAAGTGTTACTGTTTTCTGCACAAAAGCGATTCTTGCGAAGCAATGTGAACAGGCACAGAGAAGGTGCTATCAGGGAATTCTCTGCCTGCCTTTCCCCAGTGCTCTGCAAGCTCTCCAGGACAACATAAAATCTGGGGCTCTGTGCTTTCTTTCGTTCTGAACAAGTGTTACTGTTTTCTGCACAAAAGCGATTCTGCGAAGCAATGTGAACACTTCTGCTTCCCAGGCACAGAGAAGGTGCGAGCAGGGAATTCTCTGCCTGCCTTTCCCCAGTGCTCTGCAAGCTCTCCAGGACAACATAGAATCTGGGGCTCTGTGCTTTCTTTCCTTCTGAACAAGTGTTAGTGTTTTCTGCACAAAAGCGATTCTTGCGAAGCAATGTGAACACTTCTGCTTCCCAGGCACAGAGAAGGTGCTAGCAGGGAATCTCTGCCTGCCTTTCCCCAGTGCTCTGCAAGCTCTCCAGGACAACATAAAATCTGGGGCTCTGTGCTTTCTTTCGTTCTGAACAAGTGTTAGCGTTTTCTGCACAAAAGCGATTCTGCGAAGCAATGTGAACAGGCACAGAGAAGGTGCTAGCAGGGAATTCTCTGCCTGCCTTTCCCCAGTGCTCTGCAAGCTCTCCAGGACAACATAGAATCTGGGGCTCTGTGCTTTCTTTCGTTCTGAACAAATGTTACTGTTTTCTGCACAAAAGCGATTCTTGCGAAGCAATGTGAACACTTCTGCTTCCCAGGCACAGAGAAGGTGCTATCAGGGAATTCTCTGCCTGCCTTTCCGCAGTGCTCTGCAAGCTCTCCAGGACAACATAAAATCTGGGGCTCTGTGCTTTCTTTCGTTCTGAACAAGTGTTAGTGTTTTCTGCACAAAAGCGATTCTTGCGAAGCAATGTGAACACTTCTGCTTCCCAGGCACAGAGAAGGTGCTAACAAGGAATTCTCTGCCTGCCTTTCCCCATTGCTCTGCAAGCTCTCCAGGACAACATAGAATCTGGGGCTCTGTGCTTTCTTTCCTTCTGAACAAGTGTTACTGTTTTCTGCACACAAGCGATTCTTGCGAAGCAATGTGAACACTTCTGCTTCCCAGGCACAGAGAAGGTGCTAGCAGGGAATTCTCTGCCTGCCTTTCCCCAGTGCTCTGCAAGCTCTCCAGGACAACATAGAATCTGGGGCTCTGTGCTTTCTTTCCTTCTGAACAAGTGTTACTGTTTTCTGCACAAAAGCGATTCTGCGAAGCAATATGAACACTTCTGCTTCCCAGGCACAGAGAAGGTGCTAGCAGGGAATTCTCTGCCTGCCTTTCCCCAGTGCTCTGCAAGCTCTCCAGGACAACATAGAATCTGGGGCTCTGTGCTTTCTTTCGTTCTGAACAAGTGTTACTGTTTTCTGCACAAAAGCGATTCTGAGAAGCAACGTGAACACTTCTGCTTCCCAGGCACAGAGAAGGTGCTAGCAAGGAATTCTCTGCCTGCCTTTCCCCAGTGCTCTGCAAGCTCTCCAGGACAACATAAAATCTGGGGCTCTGTGCTTTCTTTCGTTCTGAACAAGTGTTACTGTTTTCTGCACAAAAGCGATTCTGCGAAGCAATGTGAACACTTCTGCTTCCCAGGCACAGAGAAGGTGCTATCAGGGAATTCTCTGCCTGCCTTTCCCCAGTGCTCTGCAAGCTCTCCAGGACAACATAGAATCTGGGGCTCTGTGCTTTCTTTCCTTCTGAACAAGTGTTACTGTTTTCTGCACAAAAGCGATTCTGCGAAGCAATGTGAACAGGCACAGAGAAGGTGCTAGCAGGGAATTCTCTGCCTGCCTTTCCCCAGTGCTCTGCAAGCTCTCCAGGACAACATAAAATCTGGGGCTCTGTGCTTTCTTTCCTTCTGAACAAGTGTTACTGTTTTCTGCACAAAAGCGATTCTGCGAAGCATTGTGAACAGGCACAGAGAAGGTGCTAGCAGGGAATTCTCTGCCTGCCTTTCCCCAGTGCTCTGCAAGCTCTCCAGGACAACATAGAATCTGGGGCTCTGTGCTTTCTTTCCTTCTGAACAAGTGTTACTGTTTTCTGCACAAAAGCGATTCTTGCGAAGCAATGTGAACACTTCTGCTTCCCAGGCACAGAGAAGGTGCTAGCAGGGAATTCTCTGCCTGCCTTTCCCCAGTGCTCTGCAAGCTCTCCAGGACAACATAAAATCTGGGGCTCTGTGCTTTCTTTCCTTCTGAACAAGTGTTACTGTTTTCTGCACAAAAGCGATTCTTGCAAAGTAATGTGAACAGGCACAGAGAAGGTGCTATCAGGGAATTCTCTGCCTGCCTTTCCCCAGTGCTCTGCAAGCTCTCCAGGACAACATAAAATCTGGGGCTCTGTGCTTTCTTTCGTTCTGAACAAGTGTTACTGTTTTCTGCACAAAAGCGATTCTGCGAAGCAATGTGAACACTTCTGCTTCCCAGGCACAGAGAAGGTGCTAGCAGGGAATTCTCTGCCTGCCTTTCCCCAGTGCTCTGCAAGCTCTCCAGGACAACATAGAATCTGGGGCTCTGTGCTTTCTTTCCTTCTGAACAAGTGTTACTGTTTTCTGCACAAAAGCGATTCTGCGAAGCAATGTGAACACTTCTGCTTCCCAGGCACAGAGAAGGTGCTAGCAGGGAATTCTCTGCCTGCCTTTCCCCAGTGCTCTGCAAGCTCTCCAGGACAACATAGAATCTGGGGCTCTGTGCTTTCTTTCCTTCTGAACAAGTGTTACTGTTTTCTGCACAAGCGATTCTTGCGAAGCAATGTGAACACTTCTGCTTCCCAGGCACAGAGAAGGTGCTAACAAGGAATTCTCTGCCTGCCTTTCCCCAGTGCTCTGCAAGCTCTCCAGGACAACATAGAATCTGGGGCTCTGTGTTTTCTTTCCTTCTGAACAAGTGTTACTGTTTTCTGCACACAAGCGATTCTTGCGAAGCAATGTGAACACTTCTGCTTCCCAGGCACAGAGAAGGTGCTAGCAGGGAATTCTCTGCCTGCCTTTCCCCAGTGCTCTGCAAGCTCTCCAGGACAACATAGAATCTGGGGCTCTGTGCTTTCTTTCCTTCTGAACAAGTGTTACTGTTTTCTGCACAAAAGCGATTCTGCGAAGCAATGTGAACACTTCTGCTTCCCAGGCACAGAGAAGGTGCTAGCAGGGAATTCTCTGCCTGCCTTTCCCCAGTGCTCTGCAAGCTCTCCAGGACAACATAGAATCTGGGACTCTGTGCTTTCTTTCCTTCTGAACAAGTGTTACTGTTTTCTGCACAAAAGCGATTCTGCGAAGCAATGTGAACACTTCTGCTTCCCAGGCACAGAGAAGGTGCTAGCAGGGAATTCTCTGCCTGCCTTTCCCCAGTGCTCTGCAAGCTCTCCAGGACAACATAGAATCTGGGGCTCTGTGCTTTCTTTCCTTCTGAACAAGTGTTACTGTTTTCTGCACAAAAGCGATTCTGCGAAGCAATGTGAACACTTCTGCTTCCCAGGCACAGAGAAGGTGCTAGCAGGGAATTCTCTGCCTGCCTTTCCCCAGTGCTCTGCAAGCTCTCCAGGACAACATAGAATCTGGGGCTCTGTGCTTTCTTTCCTTCTGAACAAGTGTTACTGTTTTCTGCACAAGCGATTCTTGCGAAGCAATGTGAACACTTCTGCTTCCCAGGCACAGAGAAGGTGCTAACAAGGAATTCTCTGCCTGCCTTTCCCCAGTGCTCTGCAAGCTCTCCAGGACAACATAGAATCTGGGGCTCTGTGTTTTCTTTCCTTCTGAACAAGTGTTACTGTTTTCTGCACACAAGCGATTCTTGCGAAGCAATGTGAACACTTCTGCTTCCCAGGCACAGAGAAGGTGCTAGCAGGGAATTCTCTGCCTGCCTTTCCCCAGTGCTCTGCAAGCTCTCCAGGACAACATAGAATCTGGGGCTCTGTGCTTTCTTTCCTTCTGAACAAGTGTTACTGTTTTCTGCACAAAAGCGATTCTGCGAAGCAATGTGAACACTTCTGCTTCCCAGGCACAGAGAAGGTGCTAGCAGGGAATTCTCTGCCTGCCTTTCCCCAGTGCTCTGCAAGCTCTCCAGGACAACATAGAATCTGGGACTCTGTGCTTTCTTTCCTTCTGAACAAGTGTTACTGTTTTCTGCACAAAAGCGATTCTGCGAAGCAACGTGAACACTTCTGCTTCCCAGGCACAGAGAAGGTGCTAGCAAGGAATTCTCTGCCTGCCTTTCCCCAGTGCTCTGCAAGCTCTCCAGGACAACATAAAATCTGGGGCTCTGTGCTTTCTTTCGTTCTGAACAAGTGTTACTGTTTTCTGCACAAAAGCGATTCTGCGAAGCAATGTGAACACTTCTGCTTCCCAGGCACAGAGAAGGTGCTAGCAGGGAATTCTCTGCCTGCCTTTCCCCAGTGCTCTGCAAGCTCTCCAGGACAACATAGAATCTGGGGCTCTGTGCTTTATTTCGTTCTGAACAAGTGTTACTGTTTTCTGCACACAAGCGATTCTTGCGAAGCAATGTGAACACTTCTGCTTCCCAGGCACAGAGAAGGTGCTAACAAGGAATTCTCTGCCTGCCTTTCCCCAGTGCTCTGCAAGCTCTCCAGGACAACATAGAATCTGGGGCTCTGTGCTTTCTTTCGTTCTGAACAAGTGTTACTGTTTTCTGCACAAAAGCGATTCTTGCGAAGCAATGTGAACACTTCTGCTTCCCAGGCACAGAGAAGGTGCTAACAAGGAATTCTCTGCCTGCCTTTCCCCAGTGCTCTGCAAGCTCTCCAGGACAACATAGAATCTGGGGCTCTGTGCTTTCTTTCGTTCTGAACAAGTGTTACTGTTTTCTGCACAAAAGCGATTCTTGCGAAGCAATGTGAACACTTCTGCTTCCCAGGCACAGAGAAGGTGCTAGCAGGGAATTCTCTGCCTGCCTTTCCCCAGTGCATTGCAAGCTCTCCAGGACAACATAGAATCTGGGGCTCTGTGCTTTCTTTCGTTCTGAACAAGTGTTACTGTTTTCTGCACAAAAGCGATTCTGCGAAGCAATGTGAACACTTCTGCTTCCCAGGCACAGAGAAGGTGCTAGCAGGGAATTCTCTGCCTGCCTTTCCCCAGTGCTCTGCAAGCTCTCCAGGACAACATAGAATCTGGGGCTCTGTGCTTTCTTTCCTTCTGAACAAGTGTTACTGTTTTCTGCACAAAAGCGATTCTGCGAAGCAATGTGAACACTTGTGCTTCCCAGGCACAGAGAAGGTGCTAGCAGGGAATTCTCTGCCTGCCTTTCCCCAGTGCTCTGCAAGCTCTCCAGGACAACATAAAATCTGGGGCTCTGTGCTTTCTTTCGTTCTGAACAAGTGTTACTGTTTTCTGCACAAAAGCGATTCTGCGAAGCAATGTGAACACTTCTGCTTCCCAGGCACAGAGAAGGTGCTAGCAGGGAATTCTCTGCCTGCCTTTCCCCAGTGCTCTGCAAGCTCTCCAGGACAACATAGAATCTGCGGCTCTGTGCTTTCTTTCGTTCTGAACAAGTGTTAGTGTTTTCTGCACAAAAGCGATTCTGCGAAGCAGTGTGAACACTTCTGCTTCCCAGGCACAGAGAAAGTGCTAGCAAGGAATTCTCTGCCTGCCTTTCCCCAGTGCTCTGCAAGCTCTCCAGGACAACATAAAATCTGGGGCTCTGTGCTTTCTTTCGTTCTGAACAAGTGTTACTGTTTTCTGCACAAAAGCGATTCTTGCGAAGCAATGTGAACACTTCTGCTTCCCAGGCACAGAGAAGGTGCTAGCAGGGAATTCACTGCCTGCCTTTCCCCAGTGCTCTGCAAGCTCTCCAGGACAACATAAAATCTGGGGCTCTGTGCTTTCTTTCGTTCTGAACAAGTCTTACTGTTTTCTGCACAAAAGCGATTCTTGCGAAGCAATGTGAACAGGCACAGAGAAGGTGCTATCAGGGAATTCTCTGCCTGCCTTTCCCCAGTGCTCTGCAAGCTCTCCAGGACAACATAGAATCTGGGGCTCTGTGCTTTCTTTCATTCTGAACAAGTGTTACTGTTTTCTGCACAAAAGCGATTCTTGCGAAGCAATGTGAACACTTCTGCTTCCCAGGCACAGAGAAGGTGCTAGCAAGGAATTCTCTGCCTGCCTTTCCCCAGTGCTCTGCAAGCTCTCCAGGACAACATAGAATCTGGGGCTCTGTGCTTTCTTTCGTTCTGAACAAGTGTTACTGTTTTCTGCACAAAAGCGATTCTGCGAAGCAATGTGAACAGGCACAGAGAAGGTGCTAGCAAGGAATTCTCTGCCTGCCTTTCCCCAGTGCTCTGCAAGCTCTCCAGGACAACATAGAATCTGGGGCTCTGTGCTTTCTTTCCTTCTGAACAAGTGTTACTGTTTTCTGCACAAAAGCGATTCTGCGAAGCAATGTGAACAGGCACAGAGAAGGTGCTAGCAGGGAATTCTCTGCCTGCCTTTCCCCAGTGCTCTGCAAGCTCTCCAGGACAACATAAAATCTGGGGCTCTGTGCTTTCTTTCCTTCTGAACAAGTGTTACTGTTTTCTGCACAAAAGCGTTTCTTGCGAAGTAATGTGAACAGGCACAGAGAAGGTGCTATCAGGGAATTCTCTGCCTGCCTTTCCCCAGTGCTCTGCAAGCTCTCCAGGACAACATAAAATCTGGGGCTCTGTGCTTTCTTTCGTTCTGAACAAGTGTTACTGTTTTCTGCACAAAAGCGATTCTGCGAAGCAATGTGAACACTTCTGCTTCCCAGGCACAGAGAAGGTGCTAGCAGGGAATTCTCTGCCTGCCTTTCCCCAGTGCTCTGCAAGCTCTCCAGGACAACATAGAATCTGGGGCTCTGTGCTTTCTTTCCTTCTGAACAAGTGTTACTGTTTTCTGCACAAAAGCGATTCTGCGAAGCAATGTGAACACTTCTGCTTCCCAGGCACAGAGAAGGTGCTAGCAGGGAATTCTCTGCCTGCCTTTCCCCAGTGCTCTGCAAGCTCTCCAGGACAACATAGAATCTGGGGCTCTGTGCTTTCTTTCCTTCTGAACAAGTGTTACTGTTTTCTGCACAAGCGATTCTTGCGAAGCAACGTGAACACTTCTGCTTCCCAGGCACAGAGAAGGTGCTAGCAGGGAATTCTCTGCCTGCCTTTCCCCAGTGCTCTGCAAGCTCTCCAGGACAACATAAAATCTGGGGCTCTGTGCTTTCTTTCCTTCTGAACAAGTGTTACTGTTTTCTGCACAAAAGCGATTCTTGCGAAGCAATGTGAACAGGCACAGAGAAGGTGCTATCAGGGAATTCTCTGCCTGCCTTTCCCCAGTGCTCTGCAAGCTCTCCAGGACAACATAAAATCTGGGGCTCTGTGCTTTCTTTCGTTCTGAACAAGTGTTACTGTTTTCTGCACAAAAGCGATTCTGCGAAGCAATGTGAACACTTCTGCTTCCCAGGCACAGAGAAGGTGCTAGCAGGGAATTCTCTGCCTGCCTTTCCCCAGTGCTCTGCAAGCTGTCCAGGACAACATAGAATCTGGGGCTCTGTGCTTTCTTTCCTTCTGAACAAGTGTTACTGTTTTCTGCACAAAAGCGATTCTTGCGAAGCAATGTGAACACTTCTGCTTCCCAGGCACAGAGAAGGTGCTAGCAGGGAATTCTCTGCCTGCCTTTCCCCAGTGCTCTGCAAGCTCTCCAGGACAACATAGAATCTGGGGCTCTGTGCTTTCTTTCGTTCTGAACAAGTGTTACTGTTTTCTGCACAAAAGCGATTCTGCGAAGCAATGTGAACACTTCTGCTTCCCAGGCACAGAGAAGGTGCTAGCAAGGAATTCTCTGCCTGCCTTTCCCCAGTGCTCTGCAAGCTCTCCAGGACAACATAGAATCTGGGGCTCTGTGCTTTCTTTCCTTCTGAACAAGTGTTACTGTTTTCTGCACAAAAGCGATTCTTGCGAAGCAATGTGAACAGGCACAGAGAAGGTGCTATCAGGGAATTCTCTGCCTGCCTTTCCCCAGTGCTCTGCAAGCTCTCCAGGACAACATAAAATCTGGGGCTCTGTGCTTTCTTTCGTTCTGAACAAGTGTTACTGTTTTCTGCACAAAAGCGATTCTGCGAAGCAATGTGAACACTTCTGCTTCCCAGGCACAGAGAAGGTGCGAGCAGGGAATTCTCTGCCTGCCTTTCCCCAGTGCTCTGCAAGCTCTCCAGGACAACATAGAATCTGGGGCTCTGTGCTTTCTTTCGTTCTGAACAAATGTTACTGTTTTCTGCACAAAAGCGATTCTTGCGAAGCAATGTGAACACTTCTGCTTCCCAGGCACAGAGAAGGTGCTATCAGGGAATTCTCTGCCTGCCTTTCCGCAGTGCTCTGCAAGCTCTCCAGGACAACATAAAATCTGGGGCTCTGTGCTTTCTTTCGTTCTGAACAAGTGTTAGTGTTTTCTGCACAAAAGCGATTCTTGCGAAGCAATGTGAACACTTCTGCTTCCCAGGCACAGAGAAGGTGCTAACAAGGAATTCTCTGCCTGCCTTTCCCCATTGCTCTGCAAGCTCTCCAGGACAACATAGAATCTGGGGCTCTGTGCTTTCTTTCCTTCTGAACAAGTGTTACTGTTTTCTGCACACAAGCGATTCTTGCGAAGCAATGTGAACACTTCTGCTTCCCAGGCACAGAGAAGGTGCTAGCAGGGAATTCTCTGCCTGCCTTTCCCCAGTGCTCTGCAAGCTCTCCAGGACAACATAGAATCTGGGGCTCTGTGCTTTCTTTCCTTCTGAACAAGTGTTACTGTTTTCTGCACAAAAGCGATTCTGCGAAGCAATATGAACACTTCTGCTTCCCAGGCACAGAGAAGGTGCTAGCAGGGAATTCTCTGCCTGCCTTTCCCCAGTGCTCTGCAAGCTCTCCAGGACAACATAGAATCTGGGGCTCTGTGCTTTCTTTCGTTCTGAACAAGTGTTACTGTTTTCTGCACAAAAGCGATTCTGAGAAGCAACGTGAACACTTCTGCTTCCCAGGCACAGAGAAGGTGCTAGCAAGGAATTCTCTGCCTGCCTTTCCCCAGTGCTCTGCAAGCTCTCCAGGACAACATAAAATCTGGGGCTCTGTGCTTTCTTTCGTTCTGAACAAGTGTTACTGTTTTCTGCACAAAAGCGATTCTGCGAAGCAATGTGAACACTTCTGCTTCCCAGGCACAGAGAAGGTGCTATCAGGGAATTCTCTGCCTGCCTTTCCCCAGTGCTCTGCAAGCTCTCCAGGACAACATAGAATCTGGGGCTCTGTGCTTTCTTTCCTTCTGAACAAGTGTTACTGTTTTCTGCACAAAAGCGATTCTGCGAAGCAATGTGAACAGGCACAGAGAAGGTGCTAGCAGGGAATTCTCTGCCTGCCTTTCCCCAGTGCTCTGCAAGCTCTCCAGGACAACATAAAATCTGGGGCTCTGTGCTTTCTTTCCTTCTGAACAAGTGTTACTGTTTTCTGCACAAAAGCGATTCTGCGAAGCATTGTGAACAGGCACAGAGAAGGTGCTAGCAGGGAATTCTCTGCCTGCCTTTCCCCAGTGCTCTGCAAGCTCTCCAGGACAACATAGAATCTGGGGCTCTGTGCTTTCTTTCCTTCTGAACAAGTGTTACTGTTTTCTGCACAAAAGCGATTCTTGCGAAGCAATGTGAACACTTCTGCTTCCCAGGCACAGAGAAGGTGCTAGCAGGGAATTCTCTGCCTGCCTTTCCCCAGTGCTCTGCAAGCTCTCCAGGACAACATAAAATCTGGGGCTCTGTGCTTTCTTTCCTTCTGAACAAGTGTTACTGTTTTCTGCACAAAAGCGATTCTTGCGAAGTAATGTGAACAGGCACAGAGAAGGTGCTATCAGGGAATTCTCTGCCTGCCTTTCCCCAGTGCTCTGCAAGCTCTCCAGGACAACATAAAATCTGGGGCTCTGTGCTTTCTTTCGTTCTGAACAAGTGTTACTGTTTTCTGCACAAAAGCGATTCTGCGAAGCAATGTGAACACTTCTGCTTCCCAGGCACAGAGAAGGTGCTAGCAGGGAATTCTCTGCCTGCCTTTCCCCAGTGCTCTGCAAGCTCTCCAGGACAACATAGAATCTGGGGCTCTGTGCTTTCTTTCCTTCTGAACAAGTGTTACTGTTTTCTGCACAAAAGCGATTCTGCGAAGCAATGTGAACACTTCTGCTTCCCAGGCACAGAGAAGGTGCTAGCAGGGAATTCTCTGCCTGCCTTTCCCCAGTGCTCTGCAAGCTCTCCAGGACAACATAGAATCTGGGGCTCTGTGCTTTCTTTCCTTCTGAACAAGTGTTACTGTTTTCTGCACAAGCGATTCTTGCGAAGCAATGTGAACACTTCTGCTTCCCAGGCACAGAGAAGGTGCTAACAAGGAATTCTCTGCCTGCCTTTCCCCAGTGCTCTGCAAGCTCTCCAGGACAACATAGAATCTGGGGCTCTGTGTTTTCTTTCCTTCTGAACAAGTGTTACTGTTTTCTGCACACAAGCGATTCTTGCGAAGCAATGTGAACACTTCTGCTTCCCAGGCACAGAGAAGGTGCTAGCAGGGAATTCTCTGCCTGCCTTTCCCCAGTGCTCTGCAAGCTCTCCAGGACAACATAGAATCTGGGGCTCTGTGCTTTCTTTCCTTCTGAACAAGTGTTACTGTTTTCTGCACAAAAGCGATTCTGCGAAGCAATGTGAACACTTCTGCTTCCCAGGCACAGAGAAGGTGCTAGCAGGGAATTCTCTGCCTGCCTTTCCCCAGTGCTCTGCAAGCTCTCCAGGACAACATAGAATCTGGGACTCTGTGCTTTCTTTCCTTCTGAACAAGTGTTACTGTTTTCTGCACAAAAGCGATTCTGCGAAGCAACGTGAACACTTCTGCTTCCCAGGCACAGAGAAGGTGCTATCAGGGAATTCTCTGCCTGCCTTTCCCCAGTGCTCTGCAAGCTCTCCAGGACAACATAAAATCTGGGGCTCTGTGCTTTCTTTCGTTCTGAACAAGTGTTACTGTTTTCTGCACAAAAGCGATTCTGCGAAGCAATGTGAACACTTCTGCTTCCCAGGCACAGAGAAGGTGCTAGCAGGGAATTCTCTGCCTGCCTTTCCCCAGTGCTCTGCAAGCTCTCCAGGACAACATAGAATCTGGGGCTCTGTGCTTTCTTTCCTTCTGAACAAGTGTTACTGTTTTCTGCACAAAAGCGATTCTGCGAAGCAATGTGAACACTTCTGCTTCCCAGGCACAGAGAAGGTGCTAGCAGGGAATTCTCTGCCTGCCTTTCCCCAGTGCTCTGCAAGCTCTCCAGGACAACATAGAATCTGGGGCTCTGTGCTTTCTTTCCTTCTGAACAAGTGTTACTGTTTTCTGCACACAAGCGATTCTTGCGAAGCAATGTGAACACTTCTGCTTCCCAGGCACAGAGAAGGTGCTATCAGGGAATTCTCTGCCTGCCTTTCCCCAGTGCTCTGCAAGCTCTCCAGGACAACATAGAATCTGGGGCTCTGTGCTTTCTTTCCTTCTGAACAAGTGTTACTGTTTTCTGCACAAAAGCGATTCTGCGAAGCAATGTGAACACTTCTGCTTCCCAGGCACAGAGAAGGTGCTAGCAGGGAATTCTCTGCCTGCCTTTCCCCAGTGCTCTGCAAGCTCTCCAGGACAACATAGAATCTGGGACTCTGTGCTTTCTTTCCTTCTGAACAAGTGTTACTGTTTTCTGCACAAAAGCGATTCTGCGAAGCAACGTGAACACTTCTGCTTCCCAGGCACAGAGAAGGTGCTAGCAAGGAATTCTCTGCCTGCCTTTCCCCAGTGCTCTGCAAGCTCTCCAGGACAACATAAAATCTGGGGCTCTGTGCTTTCTTTCGTTCTGAACAAGTGTTACTGTTTTCTGCACAAAAGCGATTCTGCGAAGCAATGTGAACACTTCTGCTTCCCAGGCACAGAGAAGGTGCTAGCAGGGAATTCTCTGCCTGCCTTTCCCCAGTGCTCTGCAAGCTCTCCAGGACAACATAGAATCTGGGGCTCTGTGCTTTATTTCGTTCTGAACAAGTGTTACTGTTTTCTGCACACAAGCGATTCTTGCGAAGCAATGTGAACACTTCTGCTTCCCAGGCACAGAGAAGGTGCTAACAAGGAATTCTCTGCCTGCCTTTCCCCAGTGCTCTGCAAGCTCTCCAGGACAACATAGAATCTGGGGCTCTGTGCTTTCTTTCGTTCTGAACAAGTGTTACTGTTTTCTGCACAAAAGCGATTCTTGCGAAGCAATGTGAACACTTCTGCTTCCCAGGCACAGAGAAGGTGCTAACAAGGAATTCTCTGCCTGCCTTTCCCCAGTGCTCTGCAAGCTCTCCAGGACAACATAGAATCTGGGGCTCTGTGCTTTCTTTCGTTCTGAACAAGTGTTACTGTTTTCTGCACAAAAGCGATTCTTGCGAAGCAATGTGAACACTTCTGCTTCCCAGGCACAGAGAAGGTGCTAGCAGGGAATTCTCTGCCTGCCTTTCCCCAGTGCATTGCAAGCTCTCCAGGACAACATAGAATCTGGGGCTCTGTGCTTTCTTTCGTTCTGAACAAGTGTTACTGTTTTCTGCACAAAAGCGATTCTGCGAAGCAATGTGAACACTTCTGCTTCCCAGGCACAGAGAAGGTGCTAGCAGGGAATTCTCTGCCTGCCTTTCCCCAGTGCTCTGCAAGCTCTCCAGGACAACATAGAATCTGGGGCTCTGTGCTTTCTTTCCTTCTGAACAAGTGTTACTGTTTTCTGCACAAAAGCGATTCTGCGAAGCAATGTGAACACTTGTGCTTCCCAGGCACAGAGAAGGTGCTAGCAGGGAATTCTCTGCCTGCCTTTCCCCAGTGCTCTGCAAGCTCTCCAGGACAACATAAAATCTGGGGCTCTGTGCTTTCTTTCGTTCTGAACAAGTGTTACTGTTTTCTGCACAAAAGCGATTCTGCGAAGCAATGTGAACACTTCTGCTTCCCAGGCACAGAGAAGGTGCTAGCAGGGAATTCTCTGCCTGCCTTTCCCCAGTGCTCTGCAAGCTCTCCAGGACAACATAGAATCTGGGGCTCTGTGCTTTCTTTCGTTCTGAACAAGTGTTAGTGTTTTCTGCACAAAAGCGATTCTGCGAAGCAGTGTGAACACTTCTGCTTCCCAGGCACAGAGAAAGTGCTAGCAAGGAATTCTCTGCCTGCCTTTCCCCAGTGCTCTGCAAGCTCTCCAGGACAACATAAAATCTGGGGCTCTGTGCTTTCTTTCGTTCTGAACAAGTGTTACTGTTTTCTGCACAAAAGCGATTCTTGCGAAGCAATGTGAACACTTCTGCTTCCCAGGCACAGAGAAGGTGCTAGCAGGGAATTCACTGCCTGCCTTTCCCCAGTGCTCTGCAAGCTCTCCAGGACAACATAAAATCTGGGGCTCTGTGCTTTCTTTCGTTCTGAACAAGTCTTACTGTTTTCTGCACAAAAGCGATTCTTGCGAAGCAATGTGAACAGGCACAGAGAAGGTGCTATCAGGGAATTCTCTGCCTGCCTTTCCCCAGTGCTCTGCAAGCTCTCCAGGACAACATAGAATCTGGGGCTCTGTGCTTTCTTTCATTCTGAACAAGTGTTACTGTTTTCTGCACAAAAGCGATTCTTGCGAAGCAATGTGAACACTTCTGCTTCCCAGGCACAGAGAAGGTGCTAGCAAGGAATTCTCTGCCTGCCTTTCCCCAGTGCTCTGCAAGCTCTCCAGGACAACATAGAATCTGGGGCTCTGTGCTTTCTTTCGTTCTGAACAAGTGTTACTGTTTTCTGCACAAAAGCGATTCTGCGAAGCAATGTGAACAGGCACAGAGAAGGTGCTAGCAGGGAATTCTCTGCCTGCCTTTCCCCAGTGCTCTGCAAGCTCTCCAGGACAACATAAAATCTGGGGCTCTGTGCTTTCTTTCCTTCTGAACAAGTGTTACTGTTTTCTGCACAAAAGCGATTCTGCGAAGCATTGTGAACAGGCACAGAGAAGGTGCTAGCAGGGAATTCTCTGCCTGCCTTTCCCCAGTGCTCTGCAAGCTCTCCAGGACAACATAGAATCTGGGGCTCTGTGCTTTCTTTCGTTCTGAACAAGTGTTACTGTTTTCTGCACAAAAGCGATTCTTGCGAAGCAATGTGAACACTTCTGCTTCCCAGGCACAGAGAAGGTGCTATCAGGGAATTCTCTGCCTGCCTTTCCCCAGTGCTCTGCAAGCTCTCCAGGACAACATAAAATCTGGGGCTCTGTGCTTTCTTTCGTTCTGAACAAGTGTTACTGTTTTCTGCACAAAAGCGATTCTTGCGAAGCAATGTGAACACTTGTGCTTCCCAGGCACAGAGAAGGTGCTAGCAGGGAATTCTCTGCCTGCCTTTCCCCAGTGCTCTGCAAGCTCTCCAGGACAACATAAAATCTGGGGCTCTGTGCTTTCTTTCGTTCTGAACAAGTGTTACTGTTTTCTGCACAAAAGCGATTCTGCGAAGCAATGTGAACACTTCTGCTTCCCAGGCACAGAGAAGGTGCTAGCAGGGAATTCTCTGCCTGCCTTTCCCCAGTGCTCTGCAAGCTCTCCAGGACAACATAGAATCTGGGGCTCTGTGCTTTCTTTCGTTCTGAACAAGTGTTAGTGTTTTCTGCACAAAAGCGATTCTGCGAAGCAGTGTGAACACTTTTGCTTCCCAGGCAAAGAGAAAGTGCTAGCAAGGAATTCTCTGCCTGCCTTTCCCCAGTGCTCTGCAAGCTCTCCAGGACAACATAAAATCTGGGGCTCTGTGCTTTCTTTCGTTCTGAACAAGTGTTACTGTTTTCTGCACAAAAGCGATTCTTGCGAAGCAATGTGAACACTTCTGCTTCCCAGGCACAGAGAAGGTGCTAGCAGGGAATTCACTGCCTGCCTTTCCCCAGTGCTCTGCAAGCTCTCCAGGACAACATAAAATCTGGGGCTCTGTGCTTTCTTTCGTTCTGAACAAGTCTTACTGTTTTCTGCACAAAAGCGATTCTTGCGAAGCAATGTGAACAGGCACAGAGAAGGTGCTAGCAGGGAATTCTCTGCCTGCCTTTCCCCAGTGCTCTGCAAGCTCTCCAGGACAACATAGAATCTGGGGCTCTGTGCTTTCTTTCGTTCTGAACAAGTGTTACTGTTTTCTGCACAAAAGCGATTCTTGCGAAGCAATGTGAACACTTCTGCTTCCCAGGCACAGAGAAGGTGCTAGCAAGGAATTCTCTGCCTGCCTTTCCCCAGTGCTCTGCAAGCTCTCCAGGACAACATAGAATCTGGGGCTCTGTGCTTTCTTTCGTTCTGAACAAGTGTTACTGTTTTCTGCACAAAAGCGATTCTGCGAAGCAATGTGAACAGGCACAGAGAAGGTGCTAGCAGGGAATTCTCTGCCTGCCTTTCCCCAGTGCTCTGCAAGCTCTCCAGGACAACATAAAATCTGGGGCTCTGTGCTTTCTTTCCTTCTGAACAAGTGTTACTGTTTTCTGCACAAAAGCGATTCTGCGAAGCATTGTGAACAGGCTCAGAGAAGGTGCTAGCAGGGAATTCTCTGCCTGCCTTTCCCCAGTGCTCTGCAAGCTCTCCAGGACAACATAGAATCTGGGGCTCTGTGCTTTCTTTCGTTCTGAACAAGTGTTACTGTTTTCTGCACAAAAGCGATTCTTGCGAAGCAATGTGAACACTTCTGCTTCCCAGGCACAGAGAAGGTGCTATCAGGGAATTCTCTGCCTGCCTTTCCCCAGTGCTCTGCAAGCTCTCCAGGACAACATAAAATCTGGGGCTCTGTGCTTTCTTTCGTTCTGAACAAGTGTTACTGTTTTCTGCACAAAAGCGATTCTGCGAAGCAATGTGAACACTTCTGCTTCCCAGGCACAGAGAAGGTGCTAGCAGGGAATTCTCTGCCTGCCTTTCCCCAGTGCTCTGCAAGCTCTCCAGGACAACATAGAATCTGGGGCTCTGTGCTTTATTTCGTTCTGAACAAGTGTTACTGTTTTCTGCACAAAAGCGATTCTTGCGAAGCAATGTGAACACTTCTGCTTCCCAGGCACAGAGAAGGTGCTAGCAAGGAATTCTCTGCCTGCCTTTCCCCAGTGCTCTGCAAGCTCTCCAGGACAACATAGAATCTGGGGCTCTGTGCTTTCTTTCCTTCTGAACAAGTGTTACTGTTTTCTGCACACAAGCGATTCTTGCGAAGCAATGTGAACACTTCTGCTTCCCAGGCACAGAGAAGGTGCTAACAAGGAATTCTCTGCCTGCCTTTCCCCAGTGCTCTGCAAGCTCTCCAGGACAACATAGAATCTGGGGCTCTGTGCTTTCTTTCCTTCTGAACAAGTGTTACTGTTTTCTGCACACAAGCGATTCTTGCGAAGCAATGTGAACACTTCTGCTTCCCAGGCACAGAGAAGGTGCTAACAAGGAATTCTCTGCCTGCCTTTCCCCAGTGCTCTGCAAGCTCTCCAGGACAACATAGAATCTGGGGCTCTGTGCTTTCTTTCCTTCTGAACAAGTGTTACTGTTTTCTGCACAAAAGCGATTCTGCGAAGCAATGTGAACACTTCTGCTTCCCAGGCACAGAGAAGGTGCTAGCAGGGAATTCTCTGCCTGCCTTTCCCCAGTGCTCTGCAAGCTCTCCAGGACAACATAGAATCTGGGACTCTGTGCTTTCTTTCCTTCTGAACAAGTGTTACTGTTTTCTGCACAAAAGCGATTCTGCGAAGCAACGTGAACACTTCTGCTTCCCAGGCACAGAGAAGGTGCTAGCAAGGAATTCTCTGCCTGCCTTTCCCCAGTGCTCTGCAAGCTCTCCAGGACAACATAGAATCTGGGGCTCTGTGCTTTCTTTCCTTCTGAACAAGTGTTACTGTTTTCTGCACAAAAGCGATTCTTGCGAAGCAATGTGAACACTTCTGCTTCCCAGGCACAGAGAAGGTGCTATCAGGGAATTCTCTGCCTGCCTTTCCCCAGTGCTCTGCAAGCTCTCCAGGACAACATAGAATCTGGGGCTCTGTGCTTTCTTTCCTTCTGAACAAGTGTTACTGTTTTCTGCACAAAAGCGATTCTGCGAAGCAATGTGAACAGGCACAGAGAAGGTGCTAGCAGGGAATTCTCTGCCTGCCTTTCCCCAGTGCTCTGCAAGCTCTCCAGGACAACATAGAATCTGGGGCTCTGTGCCTTCTTTCGTTCTGAACAAGTGTTACTGTTTTCTGCACAAAAGCGATTCTTGCGAAGCAATGTGAACACTTCTGCTTCCCAGGCACAGAGAAGGTGCTAGCAAGGAATTCTCTGCCTGCCTTTCCCCAGTGCTCTGCAAGCTCTCCAGGACAACATAGAATCTGGGGCTCTGTGCTTTCTTTCCTTCTGAACAAGTGTTACTGTTTTCTGCACAAAAGCGATTCGCGAAGCAATGTGAACACTTCTGCTTCCCAGGCACAGAGAAGGTGCTAGCAGGGAATTCTCTGCCTGCCTTTCCCCAGTGCTCTGCAAGCTCTCCAGGACAACATAGAATCTGGGGCTCTGTGCTTTCTTTCCTTCTGAACAAGTGTTACTGTTTTCTGCACAAAAGCGATTCTGCGAAGCAATGTGTACAGGCACAGAGAAGGTGCTATCAGGGAATTCTCTGCCTGCCTTTCCCCAGTGCTCTGCAAGCTCTCCAGGACAACATAAAATCTGGGGCTCTGTGCTTTCTTTCGTTCTGAACAAGTCTTACTGTTTTCTGCACAAAAGCGATTCTTGCGAAGCAATGTGAACAGGCACAGAGAAGGTGCTAGCAGGGAATTCTCTGCCTGCCTTTCCCCAGTGCTCTGCAAGCTCTCCAGGACAACATAAAATCTGGGGCTCTGTGCTTTCTTTCGTTCTGAACAAGTGTTACTGTTTTCTGCACAAAAGCGATTCTGCGAAGCAATGTGAACACTTCTGCTTCCCAGGCACAGAGAAGGTGCTAACAAGGAATTCTCTGCCTGCCTTTCCCCAGTGCTCTGCAAGCTCTCCAGGACAACATAGAATCTGGGGCTCTGCGCTTTCTTTCGTTCTGAACAAGTGTTACTGTTTTC
Organism: Strix aluco; assembly: GCF_031877795.1. Taxonomy (NCBI): domain Eukaryota; kingdom Metazoa; phylum Chordata; class Aves; order Strigiformes; family Strigidae; genus Strix; species Strix aluco. The sequence goes on along the minus strand of NC_133954.1, from coordinate 1,421,131 downwards.
TGCACAAAAGCGATTCTTGCGAAGCAATGTGAACACTTCTGCTTCCCAGGCACAGAGAAGGTGCTAGCAGGGAATTCTCTGCCTGCCTTTCCCCAGTGCTCTGCAAGCTCTCCAGGACAACATAGAATCTGCGGCTCTGTGCTTTCTTTCCTTCTGAACAAGTGTTACTGTTTTCTGCACAAAAGCGATTCTGCGAAGCAATGTGAACACTTCTGCTTCCCAGGCACAGAGAAGGTGCTAGCAGGGAATTCTCTGCCTGCCTTTCCCCAGTGCTCTGCAAGCTCTCCAGGACAACATAGAATCTGGGGCTCTGTGCTTTCTTTCGTTCTGAACAAGTGTTAGTGTTTTCTGCACAAAAGCGATTCTGCGAAGCAGTGTGAACACTTCTGCTTCCCAGGCACAGAGAAGGTGCTAGCAGGGAATTCTCTGCCTGCCTTTCCCCAGTGCTCTGCAAGCTCTCCAGGACAACATAGAATCTGGGGCTCTGTGCTTTCTTTCCTTCTGAACAAGTGTTACTGTTTTCTGCACAAAAGCGATTCTTGCGAAGCAATGTGAACAGGCACAGAGAAGGTGCTATCAGGGAATTCTCTGCCTGCCTTTCCCCAGTGCTCTGCAAGCTCTCCAGGACAACATAAAATCTGGGGCTCTGTGCTTTCTTTCGTTCTGAACAAGTGTTACTGTTTTCTGCACAAAAGCGATTCTGCGAAGCAATGTGAACACTTCTGCTTCCCAGGCACAGAGAAGGTGCTAGCAGGGAATTCTCTGCCTGCCTTTCCCCAGTGCTCTGCAAGCTCTCCAGGACAACATAGAATCTGGGGCTCTGTGCTTTATTTCGTTCTGAACAAGTGTTACTGTTTTCTGCACAAAAGCGATTCTTGCGAAGCAATGTGAACACTTCTGCTTCCCAGGCACAGAGAAGTTGCTAGCAAGGAATTCTCTGCCTGCCTTTCCCCAGTGCTCTGCAAGCTCTCCAGGACAACATAGAATCTGGGGCTCTGTGCTTTCTTTCCTTCTGAACAAGTGTTACTGTTTTCTGCACAAAAGCGATTCTTGCGAAGCAATGTGAACACTTCTGCTTCCCAGGCACAGAGAAGGTGCTAGCAGGGAATTCTCTGCCTGCCTTTCCCCAGTGCTCTGCAAGCTCTCCAGGACAACATAGAATCTGGGGCTCTGTGCTTTCTTTCCTTCTGAACAAGTGTTACTGTTTTCTGCACAAAAGCGATTCTTGCGAAGCAATGTGAACAGGCACAGAGAAGGTGCTAGCAGGGAATTCTCTGCCTGCCTTTCCCCAGTGCTCTGCAAGCTCTCCAGGACAACATAAAATCTGGGGCTCTGTGCTTTCTTTCGTTCTGAACAAGTGTTACTGTTTTCTGCACAAAAGCGATTCTGCGAAGCAATGTGAACACTTCTGCTTCCCAGGCACAGAGAAGGTGCTAACAAGGAATTCTCTGCCTGCCTTTCCCCAGTGCTCTGCAAGCTCTCCAGGACAACATAGAATCTGGGGCTCTGTGCTTTCTTTCGTTCTGAACAAGTGTTACTGTTTTCTGCACAAAAGCGATTCTTGCGAAGCAATGTGAACACTTCTGCTTCCCAGGCACAGAGAAGGTGCTAGCAGGGAATTCTCTGCCTGCCTTTCCCCAGTGCTCTGCAAGCTCTCCAGGACAACATAGAATCTGGGGCTCTGTTCTTTCTTTAGTTCTGAACAAGTGTTAGTGTTTTCTGCACAAAAGCGATTCTGCGAAGCAATGTGAACACTTCTGCTTCCCAGGCACAGAGAAGGTGCTAGCAGGGAATTCTCTGCCTGCCTTTCCCCAGTGCTCTGCAAGCTCTCCAGGACAACATAGAATCTGGGGCTCTGTGCTTTCTTTCGTTCTGAACAAGTGTTAGTGTTTTCTGCACAAAAGCGATTCTGCGAAGCAGTGTGAACACTTCTGCTTCCCAGGCACAGAGAAGGTGCTAGCAGGGAATTCTCTGCCTGCCTTTCCCCAGTGCTCTGCAAGCTCTCCAGGACAACATAGAATCTGGGGCTCTGTGCTTTCTTTCCTTCTGAACAAGTGTTACTGTTTTCTGCACAAAAGCGATTCTTGCGAAGCAATGTGAACAGGCACAGAGAAGGTGCTATCAGGGAATTCTCTGCCTGCCTTTCCCCAGTGCTCTGCAAGCTCTCCAGGACAACATAAAATCTGGGGCTCTGTGCTTTCTTTCGTTCTGAACAAGTGTTACTGTTTTCTGCACAAAAGCGATTCTGCGAAGCAATGTGAACACTTCTGCTTCCCAGGCACAGAGAAGGTGCTAGCAGGGAATTCTCTGCCTGCCTTTCCCCAGTGCTCTGCAAGCTCTCCAGGACAACATAGAATCTGGGGCTCTGTGCTTTATTTCGTTCTGAACAAGTGTTACTGTTTTCTGCACAAAAGCGATTCTTGCGAAGCAATGTGAACACTTCTGCTTCCCAGGCACAGAGAAGTTGCTAGCAAGGAATTCTCTGCCTGCCTTTCCCCAGTGCTCTGCAAGCTCTCCAGGACAACAGCAAATCTGGGGCTCTGTGCTTTCTTTCCTTCTGAACAAGTGTTACTGTTTTCTGCACAAAAGCGATTCTTGCGAAGCAATGTGAACACTTCTGCTTCCCAGGCACAGAGAAGGTGCTAGCAGGGAATTCTCTGCCTGCCTTTCCCCAGTGCTCTGCAAGCTCTCCAGGACAACATAGAATCTGGGGCTCTGTGCTTTCTTTCCTTCTGAACAAGTGTTACTGTTTTCTGCACAAAAGCGATTCTTGCGAAGCAATGTGAACAGGCACAGAGAAGGTGCTAGCAGGGAATTCTCTGCCTGCCTTTCCCCAGTGCTCTGCAAGCTCTCCAGGACAACATAAAATCTGGGGCTCTGTGCTTTCTTTCGTTCTGAACAAGTGTTACTGTTTTCTGCACAAAAGCGATTCTGCGAAGCAATGTGAACACTTCTGCTTCCCAGGCACAGAGAAGGTGCTAACAAGGAATTCTCTGCCTGCCTTTCCCCAGTGCTCTGCAAGCTCTCCAGGACAACATAGAATCTGGGGCTCTGTGCTTTCTTTCGTTCTGAACAAGTGTTACTGTTTTCTGCACAAAAGCGATTCTTGCGAAGCAATGTGAACACTTCTGCTTCCCAGGCACAGAGAAGGTGCTAGCAGGGAATTCTCTGCCTGCCTTTCCCCAGTGCTCTGCAAGCTCTCCAGGACAACATAGAATCTGGGGCTCTGTTCTTTCTTTAGTTCTGAACAAGTGTTAGTGTTTTCTGCACAAAAGCGATTCTGCGAAGCAATGTGAACACTTCTGCTTCCCAGGCACAGAGAAGGTGCTAGCAGGGAATTCTCTGCCTGCCTTTCCCCAGTGCTCTGCAAGCTCTCCAGGACAACATAGAATCTGGGGCTCTGTGCTTTCTTTCGTTCTGAACAAGTGTTAGTGTTTTCTGCACAAAAGCGATTCTGCGAAGCAGTGTGAACACTTCTGCTTCCCAGGCACAGAGAAGGTGCTAGCAAGGAATTCTCTGCCTGCCTTTCCCCAGTGCTCTGCAAGCTCTCCAGGACAACATAAAATCTGGGGCTCTGTGCTTTCTTTCGTTCTGAACAAGTGTTACTGTTTTCTGCACAAAAGCGATTCTGCGAAGCAATGTGAACAGGCACAGAGAAGGTGCTAGCAAGGAATTCTCTGCCTGCCTTTCCCCAGTGCTCTGCAAGCTCTCCAGGACAACATAAAATCTGGGGCTCTGTGCTTTCTTTCGTTCTGAACAAGTGTTACTGTTTTCTGCACAAAAGCGATTCTGCGAAGCAATGTGAACACTTCTGCTTCCCAGGCACAGAGAAGGTGCTAGCAAGGAATTCTCTGCCTGCCTTTCCCCAGTGCTCTGCAAGCTCTCCAGGACAACATAAAATCTGGGGCTCTGTGCTTTCTTTCGTTCTGAACAAGTGTTACTGTTTTCTGCACAAAAGCGATTCTGCGAAGCAATGTGAACAGGCACAGAGAAGGTGCTAGCAGGGAATTCTCTGCCTGCCTTTCCCCAGTGCTCTGCAAGCTCTCCAGGACAACATAAAATCTGGGGCTCTGTGCTTTCTTTCGTTCTGAACAAGTGTTACTGTTTTCTGCAAAAAAGCGATTCTGCGAAACAATGTGAACACTTCTGCTTCCCAGGCACAGAGAAGGTGCTAGCAAGGAATTCTCTGCCTGCCTTTCCCCAGTGCTCTGCAAGCTCTCCAGGACAACATAGAATCTGGGGCTCTGTGCTTTCTTTCGTTCTGAACAAGTGTTACTGTTTTCTGCACAAAAGCGATTCTTGCGAAGCAATGTGAACACTTCTGCTTCCCAGGCACAGAGAAGGTGCTAGCAGGGAATTCTCTGCCTGCCTTTCCCCAGTGCTCTGCAAGCTCTCCAGGACAACATAGAATCTGGGGCTCTGTGCTTTCTTTCCTTCTGAACAAGTGTTACTGTTTTCTGCACAAAAGCGATTCGCGAAGCAATGTGAACACTTCTGCTTCCCAGGCACAGAGAAGGTGCTAGCAAGGAATTCTCTGCCTGCCTTTCCCCAGTGCTCTGCAAGCTCTCCAGGACAACAGCAAATCTGGGGCTCTGTGCTTTCTTTCCTTCTGAACAAGTGTTACTGTTTTCTGCACAAAAGCGATTCTGCGAAGCAATGTGAACAGGCACAGAGAAGGTGCTATCAGGGAATTCTCTGCCTGCCTTTCCCCAGTGCTCTGCAAGCTCTCCAGGACAACATAAAATCTGGGGCTCTGTGCTTTCTTTCGTTCTGAACAAGTGTTACTGTTTTCTGCACAAAAGCGATTCTGCGAAGCAATGTGAACACTTCTGCTTCCCAGGCACAGAGAAGGTGCTAACAAGGAATTCTCTGCCTGCCTTTCCCCAGTGCTCTGCAAGCTCTCCAGGACAACATAGAATCTGGGGCTCTGTGCTTTCTTTCGTTCTGAACAAGTGTTACTGTTTTCTGCACAAAAGCTATTCTTGCGAAGCAATGTGAACACTTCTGCTTCCCAGGCACAGAGAAGGTGCTAGCAGGGAATTCTCTGCCTGCCTTTCCCCAGTGCTCTGCAAGCTCTCCAGGACAACATAGAATCTGGGGCTCTGTGCTTTATTTCGTTCTGAACAAGTGTTACTGTTTTCTGCACAAAAGCGATTCTTGCGAAGCAATGTGAACACTTCTGCTTCCCAGGCACAGAGAAGGTGCTAGCAGGGAATTCTCTGCCTGCCTTTCCCCAGTGCTCTGCAAGCTCTCCAGGACAACATAGAATCTGGGGCTCTGTGCTTTCTTTCCTTCTGAACAAGTGTTACTGTTTTCTGCACAAAAGCGATTCTGCGAAGCAATGTGAACACTTCTGCTTCCCAGGCACAGAGAAGGTGCTAGCAGGAAATTCTCTGCCTGCCTTTCCCCAGTGCTCTGCAAGCTCTCCAGGACAACATAGAATCTGGGGCTCTGTGCTTTCTTTCCTTCTGAACAAGTGTTACTGTTTTCTGCACACAAGCGATTCTTGCGAAGCAATGTGAACACTTCTGCTTCCCAGGCACAGAGAAGGTGCTAACAAGGAATTCTCTGCCTGCCTTTCCCCAGTGCTCTGCAAGCTCTCCAGGACAACATAAAATCTGGGGCTCTGTGCTTTCTTTCGTTCTGAACAAGTGTTACTGTTTTCTGCACAAAAGCGATTCTTGCGAAGCAATGTGAACAGGCACAGAGAAGGTGCTATCAGGGAATTCTCTGCCTGCCTTTCCCCAGTGCTCTGCAAGCTCTCCAGGACAACATAAAATCTGGGGCTCTGTGCTTTCTTTCCTTCTGAACAAGTGTTACTGTTTTCTGCACAAAGGCGATTCTGCGAAGCAATGTGAACACTTCTTCTTCCCAGGCACAGAGAAGGTGCTATCAGGGAATTCTCTGCCTGCCTTTCCCCAGTGCTCTGCAAGTTCTCCAGGACAACATAGAATCTGGGGCTCTGTGCTTTATTTCGTTCTGAACAAGTGTTACTGTTTTCTGCACAAAAGCGATTCTTGCGAAGCAATGTGAACACTTCTGCTTCCCAGGCACAGAGAAGGTGCTAACAAGGAATTCTCTGCCTGCCTTTCCCCAGTGCTCTGCAAGCTCTCCAGGACAACATAGAATCTGGGGCTCTGTGCTTTCTTTCGTTCTGAACAAGTGTTACTGTTTTCTGCACAAAAGCGATTCTTGCGAAGCAATGTGAACACTTCTGCTTCCCAGGCACAGAGAAGGTGCTAGCAGGGAATTCTCTGCCTGCCTTTCCCCAGTGCTCTGCAAGCTCTCCAGGACAACATAGAATCTGGGGCTCTGTGCTTTCTTTCGTTCTGAACAAGTGTTACTGTTTTCTGCACAAAAGCGATTCTTGCGAAGCAATGTGAACACTTCTGCTTCCCAGGCACAGAGAAGGTGCTAGCAGGGAATTCTCTGCCTGCCTTTCCCCAGTGCTCTGCAAGCTCTCCAGGACAACATAGAATCTGGGGCTCTGTGCTTTCTTTCCTTCTGAACAAGTGTTACTGTTTTCTGCACAAAAGCGATTCTGCGAAGCAATGTGAACACTTCTGCTTCCCAGGCACAGAGAAGGTGCTATCAGGGAATTCTCTGCCTGCCTTTCCCCAGTGCTCTGCAAGCTCTCCAGGACAACATAGAATCTGGGGCTCTGTGCTTTCTTTCCTTCTGAACAAGTGTTACTGTTTTCTGCACACAAGCGATTCTTGCGAAGCAATGTGAACACTTCTGCTTCCCAGGCACAGAGAAGGTGCTAACAAGGAATTCTCTGCCTGCCTTTCCCCAGTGCTCTGCAAGCTCTCCAGGACAACATAGAATCTGGGGCTCTGTGCTTTCTTTCCTTCTGAACAAGTGTTACTGTTTTCTGCACAAAAGCGATTCTGCGAAGCAATGTGAACACTTCTGCTTCCCAGGCACAGAGAAGGTGCTAGCAGGGAATTCTCTGCCTGCCTTTCCCCAGTGCTCTGCAAGCTCTCCAGGACAACATAGAATCTGGGACTCTGTGCTTTCTTTCCTTCTGAACAAGTGTTACTGTTTTCTGCACAAAAGCGATTCTGCGAAGCAGCATGAACACTTCTGCTTCCCAGGCACAGAGAAGGTGCTAGCAGGGAATTCTCTGCCTGCCTTTCCCCAGTGCTCTGCAAGCTCTCCAGGACAACATAGAATCTGGGGCTCTGTGCTTTCTTTCCTTCTGAACAAGTGTTAGTGTTTTCTGCACAAAAGCGATTCTTGCGAAGCAATGTGAACACTTCTGCTTCCCAGGCACAGAGAAGGTGCTAGCAGGGAATTCTCTGCCTGCCTTTCCCCAGTGCTCTGCAAGCTCTCCAGGACAACATAGAATCTGGGGCTCTGTGCTTTCTTTCCTTCTGAACAAGTGTTACTGTTTTCTGCACAAAAGCGATTCTGCGAAGCAATGTGAACAGGCACAGAGAAGGTGCTAGCAGGGAATTCTCTGCCTGCCTTTCCCCAGTGCTCTGCAAGCTCTCCAGGACAACATAGAATCTGGGGCTCTGTGCTTTCTTTCGTTCTGAACAAGTGTTACTGTTTTCTGCACAAAAGCGATTCTTGCGAAGCAATGTGAACACTTCTGCTTCCCAGGCACAGAGAAGGTGCTAGCAAGGAATTCTCTGCCTGCCTTTCCCCAGTGCTCTGCAAGCTCTCCAGGACAACATAGAATCTGGGGCTCTGTGCTTTCTTTCCTTCTGAACAAGTGTTACTGTTTTCTGCACAAAAGCGATTCTTGCGAATCAATGTGAACACTTCTGCTTCCCAGGCACAGAGAAGGTGCTATCAGGGAATTCTCTGCCTGCCTTTCCCCAGTGCTCTGCAAGCTCTCCAGGACAACATAAAATCTGGGGCTCTGTGCTTTCTTTCCTTCTGAACAAGTGTTACTGTTTTCTGCACAAAAGCGATTCTTGCGAAGCAATGTGAACAGGCACAGAGAAGGTGCTATCAGGGAATTCTCTGCCTGCCTTTCCCCAGTGCTCTGCAAGCTCTCCAGGACAACATAGAATCTGGGGCTCTGTGCTTTCTTTCGTTCTGAACAAGTGTTACTGTTTTCTGCACAAAAGCGATTCTTGCGAAGCAATGTGAACACTTCTGCTTCCCAGGCACAGAGAAGGTGCTAGCAGGGAATTCTCTGCCTGCCTTTCCCCAGTGCTCTGCAAGCTCTCCAGGACAACATAGAATCTGGGGCTCTGTGCTTTCTTTCCTTCTGAACAAGTGTTACTGTTTTCTGCACAAAAGCGATTCTGCGAAGCAATGTGAACACTTCTGCTTCCCAGGCACAGAGAAGGTGCTAGCAGGGAATTCTCTGCCTGCCTTTCCCCAGTGCTCTGCAAGCTCTCCAGGACAACATAGAATCTGGGGCTCTGTGCTTTATTTCGTTCTGAGCAAGTGTTAGTGTTTTCTGCACAAAAGCGATTCTTGCGAAGCAATGTGAACACTTCTGCTTCCCAGGCACAGAGAAGGTGCTAGCAGGGAATTCTCTGCCTGCCTTTCCCCAGTGCTCTGCAAGCTCTCCAGGACAACATAGAATCTGGGGCTCTGTGCTTTCTTTCCTTCTGAACAAGTGTTACTGTTTTCTGCACAAAAGCGATTCTTGCGAAGCAATGTGAACACTTCTGCTTCCCAGGCACAGAGAAGGTGCTAGCAGGGAATTCTCTGCCTGCCTTTCCCCAGTGCTCTGCAAGCTCTCCAGGACAACATAGAATCTGGGGCTCTGTGCTTTCTTTCCTTCTGAACAAGTGTTACTGTTTTCTGCACAAAAGCGATTCTTGCGAAGCAATGTGAACACTTCTGCTTCCCAGGCACAGAGAAGGTGCTAGCAGGGAATTCTCTGCCTGCCTTTCCCCAGTGCTCTGCAAGCTCTCCAGGACAACATAGAATCTGGGGCTCTGTGCTTTCTTTCGTTCTGAACAAGTGTTACTGTTTTCTGCACAAAAGCGATTCTGCGAAGCAATGTGAACAGGCACAGAGAAGGTGCTAGCAAGGAATTCTCTGCCTGCCTTTCCCCAGTGCTCTGCAAGCTCTCCAGGACAACATAAAATCTGGGGCTCTGTGCTTTCTTTCCTTCTGAACAAGTGTTACTGTTTTCTGCACAAAAGCGATTCTTGCGAAGCAATGTGAACAGGCACAGAGAAGGTGCTAGCAGGGAATTCTCTGCCTGCCTTTCCCCAGTGCTCTGCAAGCTCTCCAGGACAACATAGAATCTGGGGCTCTGTGCTTTATTTCGTTCTGAACAAGTGTTACTGTTTTCTGCACAAAAGCGATTCTTGCGAAGCAATGTGAACACTTCTGCTTCCCAGGCACAGAGAAGGTGCTAACAAGGAATTCTCTGCCTGCCTTTCCCCAGTGCTCTGCAAGCTCTCCAGGACAACATAGAATCTGGGGCTCTGTGCTTTCTTTCCTTCTGAACAAGTGTTACTGTTTTCTGCACAAAAGCGATTCTTGCGAAGCAATGTGAACACTTCTGCTTCCCAGGCACAGAGAAGGTGCTAGCAGGGAATTCTCTGCCTGCCTTTCCCCAGTGCTCTGCAAGCTCTCCAGGACAACATAGAATCTGGGGCTCTGTGCTTTCTTTCCTTCTGAACAAGTGTTACTGTTTTCTGCACAAAAGCGATTCTGCGAAGCAATGTGAACACTTCTGCTTCCCAGGCACAGAGAAGGTGCTAGCAGGGAATTCTCTGCCTGCCTTTCCCCAGTGCTCTGCAAGCTCTCCAGGACAACATAGAATCTGGGGCTCTGTGCTTTCTTTCCTTCTGAACAAGTGTTACTGTTTTCTGCACAAAAGCGATTCGCGAAGCAATGTGAACACTTCTGCTTCCCAGGCACAGAGAAGGTGCTAGCAGGGAATTCTCTGCCTGCCTTTCCCCAGTGCTCTGCAAGCTCTCCAGGACAACATAGAATCTGGGGCTCTGTGCTTTCTTTCCTTCTGAACAAGTGTTACTGTTTTCTGCACAAAAGCGATTCTGCGAAGCAATGTGTACAGGCACAGAGAAGGTGCTATCAGGGAATTCTCTGCCTGCCTTTCCCCAGTGCTCTGCAAGCTCTCCAGGACAACATAGAATCTGGGGCTCTGTGCTTTCTTTCCTTCTGAACAAGTGTTACTGTTTTCTGCACAAAAGCGATTCTTGCGAAGCAATGTGAACAGGCACAGAGAAGGTGCTATCAGGGAATTCTCTGCCTGCCTTTCCCCAGTGCTCTGCAAGCTCTCCAGGACAACATAAAATCTGGGGCTCTGTGCTTTCTTTCCTTCTGAACAAGTGTTAGTGTTTTCTGCACAAAAGCGATTCTTGCGAAGCAATGTGAACACTTCTGCTTCCCAGGCACAGAGAAGGTGCTAGCAGGGAATTCTCTGCCTGCCTTTCCCCAGTGCTCTGCAAGCTCTCCAGGACAACATAGAATCTGGGGCTCTGTGCTTTCTTTCCTTCTGAACAAGTGTTACTGTTTTCTGCACAAAAGCGATTCTGCGAAGCAATGTGAACACTTCTGCTTCCCAGGCACAGAGAAGGTGCTAGCAGGGAATTCTCTGCCTGCCTTTCCCCAGTGCTCTGCAAGCTCTCCAGGACAACATAGAATCTGGGGCTCTGTGCTTTCTTTCCTTCTGAACAAGTGTTACTGTTTTCTGCACAAAAGCGATTCTTGCGAAGCAATGTGAACACTTGTGCTTCCCAGGCACAGAGAAGGTGCTAGCAGGGAATTCTCTGCCTGCCTTTCCCCAGTGCTCTGCAAGCTCTCCAGGACAACATAGAATCTGGGGCTCTGTGCTTTCTTTCGTTCTGAACAAGTGTTACTGTTTTCTGCACAAAAGCGATTCTTGCGAAGCAATGTGAACAGGCACAGAGAAGGTGCTAGCAAGGAATTCTCTGCCTGCCTTTCCCCAGTGCTCTGCAAGCTCTCCAGGACAACATAAAATCTGGGGCTCTGTGCTTTCTTTCCTTCTGAACAAGTGTTACTGTTTTCTGCACAAAAGCGATTCTTGCGAAGCAATGTGAACAGGCACAGAGAAGGTGCTAGCAGGGAATTCTCTGCCTGCCTTTCCCCAGTGCTCTGCAAGCTCTCCAGGACAACATAGAATCTGGGGCTCTATGCTTTATTTCGTTCTGAACAAGTGTTACTGTTTTCTGCACAAAAGCGATTCTTGCGAAGCAATGTGAACACTTCTGCTTCCCAGGCACAGAGAAGGTGCTAACAAGGAATTCTCTGCCTGCCTTTCCCCAGTGCTCTGCAAGCTCTCCAGGACAACATAGAATCTGGGGCTCTGTGCTTTCTTTCCTTCTGAACAAGTGTTACTGTTTTCTGCACAAAAGCGATTCTTGCGAAGCAATGTGAACACTTCTGCTTCCCAGGCACAGAGAAGGTGCTAGCAGGGAATTCTCTGCCTGCCTTTCCCCAGTGCTCTGCAAGCTCTCCAGGACAACATAGAATCTGGGGCTCTGTGCTTTCTTTCGTTCTGAACAAGTGTTACTGTTTTCTGCACAAAAGCGATTCTGCGAAGCAATGTGAACACTTCTGCTTCCCAGGCACAGAGAAGGTGCTAGCAGGGAATTCTCTGCCTGCCTTTCCCCAGTGCTCTGCAAGCTCTCCAGGACAACATAGAATCTGGGGCTCTGTGCTTTATTTCGTTCTGAACAAGTGTTACTGTTTTCTGCACAAAAGCGATTCTTGCGAAGCAATGTGAACACTTCTGCTTCCCAGGCACAGAGAAGGTGCTAACAAGGAATTCTCTGCCTGCCTTTCCCCAGTGCTCTGCAAGCTCTCCAGGACAACATAGAATCTGGGGCTCTGTGCTTTCTTTCCTTCTGAACAAGTGTTACTGTTTTCTGCACAAAAGCGATTCTTGCGAAGCAATGTGAACACTTCTGCTTCCCAGGCACAGAGAAGGTGCTAGCAGGGAATTCTCTGCCTGCCTTTCCCCAGTGCTCTGCAAGATCTCCAGGACAACATAGAATCTGGGGCTCTGTGCTTTCTTTCGTTCTGAACAAGTGTTACTGTTTTCTGCACAAAAGCGATTCTGCGAAGCAATGTGAACACTTCTGCTTCCCAGGCACAGAGAAGGTGCTAGCAGGGAATTCTCTGCCTGCCTTTCCCCAGTGCTCTGCAAGCTCTCCAGGACAACATAGAATCTGGGGCTCTGTGCTTTCTTTCCTTCTGAACAAGTGTTACTGTTTTCTGCACAAAAGCGATTCGCGAAGCAATGTGAACACTTCTGCTTCCCAGGCACAGAGAAGGTGCTAGCAGGGAATTCTCTGCCTGCCTTTCCCCAGTGCTCTGCAAGCTCTCCAGGACAACATAGAATCTGGGGCTCTGTGCTTTCTTTCCTTCTGAACAAGTGTTACTGTTTTCTGCACAAAAGCGATTCTGCGAAGCAATGTGTACAGGCACAGAGAAGGTGCTATCAGGGAATTCTCTGCCTGCCTTTCCCCAGTGCTCTGCAAGCTCTCCAGGACAACATAGAATCTGGGGCTCTGTGCTTTCTTTCCTTCTGAACAAGTGTTACTGTTTTCTGCACAAAAGCGATTCTTGCGAAGCAATGTGAACAGGCACAGAGAAGGTGCTATCAGGGAATTCTCTGCCTGCCTTTCCCCAGTGCTCTGCAAGCTCTCCAGGACAACATAGAATCTGGGGCTCTGTGCTTTCTTTCGTTCTGAACAAGTGTTACTGTTTTCTGCACAAAAGCGATTCTTGCGAAGCAATGTGAACACTTCTGCTTCCCAGGCACAGAGAAGGTGCTAGCAGGGAATTCTCTGCCTGCCTTTCCCCAGTGCTCTGCAAGCTCTCCAGGACAACATAGAATCTGGGGCTCTGTGCTTTCTTTCCTTCTGAACAAGTGTTACTGTTTTCTGCACAAAAGCGATTCTGCGAAGCAATGTGAACACTTCTGCTTCCCAGGCACAGAGAAGGTGCTAGCAGGGAATTCTCTGCCTGCCTTTCCCCAGTGCTCTGCAAGCTCTCCAGGACAACATAGAATCTGGGGCTCTGTGCTTTATTTCGTTCTGAACAAGTGTTAGTGTTTTCTGCACAAAAGCGATTCTTGCGAAGCAATGTGAACACTTCTGCTTCCCAGGCACAGAGAAGGTGCTAGCAGGGAATTCTCTGCCTGCCTTTCCCCAGTGCTCTGCAAGCTCTCCAGGACAACATAGAATCTGGGGCTCTGTGCTTTCTTTCCTTCTGAACAAGTGTTACTGTTTTCTGCACAAAAGCGATTCTTGCGAAGCAATGTGAACACTTCTGCTTCCCAGGCACAGAGAAGGTGCTAGCAGGGAATTCTCTGCCTGCCTTTCCCCAGTGCTCTGCAAGCTCTCCAGGACAACATAGAATCTGGGGCTCTGTGCTTTCTTTCCTTCTGAACAAGTGTTAGTGTTTTCTGCACAAAAGCGATTCTTGCGAAGCAATGTGAACACTTGTGCTTCCCAGGCACAGAGAAGGTGCTAGCAGGGAATTCTCTGCCTGCCTTTCCCCAGTGCTCTGCAAGCTCTCCAGGACAACATAGAATCTGGGGCTCTGTGCTTTCTTTCGTTCTGAACAAGTGTTACTGTTTTCTGCACAAAAGCGATTCTTGCGAAGCAATGTGAACAGGCACAGAGAAGGTGCTAGCAAGGAATTCTCTGCCTGCCTTTCCCCAGTGCTCTGCAAGCTCTCCAGGACAACATAAAATCTGGGGCTCTGTGCTTTCTTTCCTTCTGAACAAGTGTTACTGTTTTCTGCACAAAAGCGATTCTTGCGAAGCAATGTGAACAGGCACAGAGAAGGTGCTAGCAGGGAATTCTCTGCCTGCCTTTCCCCAGTGCTCTGCAAGCTCTCCAGGACAACATAGAATCTGGGGCTCTATGCTTTATTTCGTTCTGAACAAGTGTTACTGTTTTCTGCACAAAAGCGATTCTTGCGAAGCAATGTGAACACTTCTGCTTCCCAGGCACAGAGAAGGTGCTAACAAGGAATTCTCTGCCTGCCTTTCCCCAGTGCTCTGCAAGCTCTCCAGGACAACAGAATCTGGGGCTCTGTGCTTTCTTTCCTTCTGAACAAGTGTTACTGTTTTCTGCACAAAAGCGATTCTTGCGAAGCAATGTGAACACTTCTGCTTCCCAGGCACAGAGAAGGTGCTAGCAGGGAATTCTCTGCCTGCCTTTCCCCAGTGCTCTGCAAGCTCTCCAGGACAACATAGAATCTGGGGCTCTGTGCTTTCTTTCCTTCTGAACAAGTGTTACTGTTTTCTGCACAAAAGCGATTCTGCGAAGCAATGTGAACACTTCTGCTTCCCAGGCACAGAGAAGGTGCTAGCAGGGAATTCTCTGCCTGCCTTTCCCCAGTGCTCTGCAAGCTCTCCAGGACAACATAGAATCTGGGGCTCTGTGCTTTCTTTCCTTCTGAACAAGTGTTACTGTTTTCTGCACAAAAGCGATTCTGCGAAGCAATGTGAACACTTCTGCTTCCCAGGCACAGAGAAGGTGCTAGCAGGGAATTCTCTGCCTGCCTTTCCCCAGTGCTCTGCAAGCTCTCCAGGACAACATAGAATCTGGGGCTCTGTGCTTTCTTTCCTTCTGAACAAGTGTTACTGTTTTCTGCACACAAGCGATTCTTGCGAAGCAATGTGAACACTTCTGCTTCCCAGGCACAGAGAAGGTGCTAACAAGGAATTCTCTGCCTGCCTTTCCCCAGTGCTCTGCAAGCTCTCCAGGACAACATAGAATCTGGGGCTCTGTGCTTTCTTTCCTTCTGAACAAGTGTTACTGTTTTCTGCACACAAGCGATTCTTGCGAAGCAATGTGAACACTTCTGCTTCCCAGGCACAGAGAAGGTGCTAACAAGGAATTCTCTGCCTGCTTTTCCCCAGTGCTCTGCAAGCTCTCCAGGACAACATAGAATCTGGGGCTCTGTGCTTTCTTTCCTTCTGAACAAGTGTTACTGTTTTCTGCACAAAAGCGATTCTGCGAAGCAATGTGAACACTTCTGCTTCCCAGGCACAGAGAAGGTGCTAGCAGGGAATTCTCTGCCTGCCTTTCCCCAGTGCTCTGCAAGCTCTCCAGGACAACATAGAATCTGGGACTCTGTGCTTTCTTTCCTTCTGAACAAGTGTTACTGTTTTCTGCACAAAAGCGATTCTGCGAAGCAGCATGAACACTTCTGCTTCCCAGGCACAGAGAAGGTGCTAGCAGGGAATTCTCTGCCTGCCTTTCCCCAGTGCTCTGCAAGCTCTCCAGGACAACATAGAATCTGGGGCTCTGTGCTTTCTTTCCTTCTGAACAAGTGTTAGTGTTTTCTGCACAAAAGCGATTCTTGCGAAGCAATGTGAACACTTCTGCTTCCCAGGCACAGAGAAGGTGCTAGCAGGGAATTCTCTGCCTGCCTTTCCCCAGTGCTCTGCAAGCTCTCCAGGACAACATAGAATCTGGGGCTCTGTGCTTTCTTTCCTTCTGAACAAGTGTTACTGTTTTCTGCACAAAAGCGATTCTGCGAAGCAATGTGAACAGGCACAGAGAAGGTGCTAGCAGGGAATTCTCTGCCTGCCTTTCCCCAGTGCTCTGCAAGCTCTCCAGGACAACATAGAATCTGGGGCTCTGTGCTTTCTTTCGTTCTGAACAAGTGTTACTGTTTTCTGCACAAAAGCGATTCTTGCGAAGCAATGTGAACACTTCTGCTTCCCAGGCACAGAGAAGGTGCTAGCAAGGAATTCTCTGCCTGCCTTTCCCCAGTGCTCTGCAAGCTCTCCAGGACAACATAGAATCTGGGGCTCTGTGCTTTCTTTCCTTCTGAACAAGTGTTACTGTTTTCTGCACAAAAGCGATTCGCGAAGCAATGTGAACACTTCTGCTTCCCAGGCACAGAGAAGGTGCTAGCAGGGAATTCTCTGCCTGCCTTTCCCCAGTGCTCTGCAAGCTCTCCAGGACAACATAGAATCTGGGGCTCTGTGCTTTCTTTCCTTCTGAACAAGTGTTACTGTTTTCTGCACAAAAGCGATTCTGCGAAGCAATGTGTACAGGCACAGAGAAGGTGCTATCAGGGAATTCTCTGCCTGCCTTTCCCCAGTGCTCTGCAAGCTCTCCAGGACAACATAGAATCTGGGGCTCTGTGCTTTCTTTCCTTCTGAACAAGTGTTACTGTTTTCTGCACAAAAGCGATTCTTGCGAAGCAATGTGAACACTTCTGCTTCCCAGGCACAGAGAAGGTGCTATCAGGGAATTCTCTGCCTGCCTTTCCCCAGTGCTCTGCAAGCTCTCCAGGACAACATAAAATCTGGGGCTCTGTGCTTTCTTTCCTTCTGAACAAGTGTTACTGTTTTCTGCACAAAAGCGATTCTTGCGAAGCAATGTGAACAGGCACAGAGAAGGTGCTATCAGGGAATTCTCTGCCTGCCTTTCCCCAGTGCTCTGCAAGCTCTCCAGGACAACATAGAATCTGGGGCTCTGTGCTTTCTTTCGTTCTGAACAAGTGTTACTGTTTTCTGCACAAAAGCGATTCTTGCGAAGCAATGTGAACACTTCTGCTTCCCAGGCACAGAGAAGGTGCTAGCAGGGAATTCTCTGCCTGCCTTTCCCCAGTGCTCTGCAAGCTCTCCAGGACAACATAGAATCTGGGGCTCTGTGCTTTCTTTCCTTCTGAACAAGTGTTACTGTTTTCTGCACAAAAGCGATTCTGCGAAGCAATGTGAACACTTCTGCTTCCCAGGCACAGAGAAGGTGCTAGCAGGGAATTCTCTGCCTGCCTTTCCCCAGTGCTCTGCAAGCTCTCCAGGACAACATAGAATCTGGGGCTCTGTGCTTTATTTCATTCTGAGCAAGTGTTAGTGTTTTCTGCACAAAAGCGATTCTTGCGAAGCAATGTGAACACTTCTGCTTCCCAGGCACAGAGAAGGTGCTAGCAGGGAATTCTCTGCCTGCCTTTCCCCAGTGCTCTGCAAGCTCTCCAGGACAACATAGAATCTGGGGCTCTGTGCTTTCTTTCCTTCTGAACAAGTGTTACTGTTTTCTGCACAAAAGCGATTCTTGCGAAGCAATGTGAACACTTCTGCTTCCCAGGCACAGAGAAGGTGCTAGCAGGGAATTCTCTGCCTGCCTTTCCCCAGTGCTCTGCAAGCTCTCCAGGACAACATAGAATCTGGGGCTCTGTGCTTTCTTTCCTTCTGAACAAGTGTTAGTGTTTTCTGCACAAAAGCGATTCTTGCGAAGCAATGTGAACACTTGTGCTTCCCAGGCACAGAGAAGGTGCTAGCAGGGAATTCTCTGCCTGCCTTTCCCCAGTGCTCTGCAAGCTCTCCAGGACAACATAGAATCTGGGGCTCTGTGCTTTCTTTCCTTCTGAACAAGTGTTACTGTTTTCTGCACAAAAGCGATTCTGCGAAGCAATGTGAACAGGCACAGAGAAGGTGCTAGCAAGGAATTCTCTGCCTGCCTTTCCCCAGTGCTCTGCAAGCTCTCCAGGACAACATAAAATCTGGGGCTCTGTGCTTTCTTTCCTTCTGAACAAGTGTTACTGTTTTCTGCACAAAAGCGATTCTTGCGAAGCAATGTGAACAGGCACAGAGAAGGTGCTAGCAGGGAATTCTCTGCCTGCCTTTCCCCAGTGCTCTGCAAGCTCTCCAGGACAACATAGAATCTGGGGCTCTGTGCTTTATTTCGTTCTGAACAAGTGTTACTGTTTTCTGCACAAAAGCGATTCTTGCGAAGCAATGTGAACACTTCTGCTTCCCAGGCACAGAGAAGGTGCTAGCAGGGAATTCTCTGCCTGCCTTTCCCCAGTGCTCTGCAAGCTCTCCAGGACAACATAGAATCTGGGGCTCTGTGCTTTCTTTCCTTCTGAACAAGTGTTACTGTTTTCTGCACAAAAGCGATTCTTGCGAAGCAATGTGAACACTTCTGCTTCCCAGGCACAGAGAAGGTGCTAGCAGGGAATTCTCTGCCTGCCTTTCCCCAGTGCTCTGCAAGCTCTCCAGGACAACATAGAATCTGGGGCTCTGTGCTTTCTTTCGTTCTGAACAAGTGTTACTGTTTTCTGCACAAAAGCGATTCTGCGAAGCAATGTGAACACTTCTGCTTCCCAGGCACAGAGAAGGTGCTAGCAGGGAATTCTCTGCCTGCCTTTCCCCAGTGCTCTGCAAGCTCTCCAGGACAACATAGAATCTGGGGCTCTGTGCTTTCTTTCCTTCTGAACAAGTGTTACTGTTTTCTGCACAAAAGCGATTCGCGAAGCAATGTGAACACTTCTGCTTCCCAGGCACAGAGAAGGTGCTAGCAGGGAATTCTCTGCCTGCCTTTCCCCAGTGCTCTGCAAGCTCTCCAGGACAACATAGAATCTGGGGCTCTGTGCTTTCTTTCCTTCTGAACAAGTGTTACTGTTTTCTGCACAAAAGCGATTCTGCGAAGCAATGTGTACAGGCACAGAGAAGGTGCTATCAGGGAATTCTCTGCCTGCCTTTCCCCAGTGCTCTGCAAGCTCTCCAGGACAACATAGAATCTGGGGCTCTGTGCTTTCTTTCCTTCTGAACAAGTGTTACTGTTTTCTGCACAAAAGCGATTCTTGCGAAGCAATGTGAACACTTCTGCTTCCCAGGCACAGAGAAGGTGCTATCAGGGAATTCTCTGCCTGCCTTTCCCCAGTGCTCTGCAAGCTCTCCAGGACAACATAAAATCTGGGGCTCTGTGCTTTCTTTCCTTCTGAACAAGTGTTACTGTTTTCTGCACAAAAGCGATTCTTGCGAAGCAATGTGAACAGGCACAGAGAAGGTGCTAGCAGGGAATTCTCTGCCTGCCTTTCCCCAGTGCTCTGCAAGCTCTCCAGGACAACATAGAATCTGGGGCTCTGTGCTTTCTTTCGTTCTGAACAAGTGTTACTGTTTTCTGCACAAAAGCGATTCTTGCGAAGCAATGTGAACACTTCTGCTTCCCAGGCACAGAGAAGGTGCTAGCAGGGAATTCTCTGCCTGCCTTTCCCCAGTGCTCTGCAAGCTCTCCAGGACAACATAGAATCTGGGGCTCTGTGCTTTCTTTCCTTCTGAACAAGTGTTACTGTTTTCTGCACAAAAGCGATTCTGCGAAGCAATGTGAACACTTCTGCTTCCCAGGCACAGAGAAGGTGCTAGCAGGGAATTCTCTGCCTGCCTTTCCCCAGTGCTCTGCAAGCTCTCCAGGACAACATAGAATCTGGGGCTCTGTGCTTTCTTTCGTTCTGAACAAGTGTTACTGTTTTCTGCACAAAAGCGATTCTTGCGAAGCAATGTGAACACTTCTGCTTCCCAGGCACAGAGAAGGTGCTAGCAGGGAATTCTCTGCCTGCCTTTCCCCAGTGCTCTGCAAGCTCTCCAGGACAACATAGAATCTGGGGCTCTGTGCTTTCTTTCCTTCTGAACAAGTGTTACTGTTTTCTGCACAAAAGCGATTCTTGCGAAGCAATGTGAACACTTCTGCTTCCCAGGCACAGAGAAGGTGCTAGCAGGGAATTCTCTGCCTGCCTTTCCCCAGTGCTCTGCAAGCTCTCCAGGACAACATAGAATCTGGGGCTCTGTGCTTTCTTTCCTTCTGAACAAGTGTTAGTGTTTTCTGCACAAAAGCGATTCTTGCGAAGCAATGTGAACACTTGTGCTTCCCAGGCACAGAGAAGGTGCTAGCAGGGAATTCTCTGCCTGCCTTTCCCCAGTGCTCTGCAAGCTCTCCAGGACAACATAGAATCTGGGGCTCTGTGCTTTCTTTCCTTCTGAACAAGTGTTACTGTTTTCTGCACAAAAGCGATTCTGCGAAGCAATGTGAACAGGCACAGAGAAGGTGCTAGCAAGGAATTCTCTGCCTGCCTTTCCCCAGTGCTCTGCAAGCTCTCCAGGACAACATAAAATCTGGGGCTCTGTGCTTTCTTTCCTTCTGAACAAGTGTTACTGTTTTCTGCACAAAAGCGATTCTTGCGAAGCAATGTGAACAGGCACAGAGAAGGTGCTAGCAGGGAATTCTCTGCCTGCCTTTCCCCAGTGCTCTGCAAGCTCTCCAGGACAACATAGAATCTGGGGCTCTGTGCTTTATTTCGTTCTGAACAAGTGTTACTGTTTTCTGCACAAAAGCGATTCTTGCGAAGCAATGTGAACACTTCTGCTTCCCAGGCACAGAGAAGGTGCTAACAAGGAATTCTCTGCCTGCCTTTCCCCAGTGCTCTGCAAGCTCTCCAGGACAACATAGAATCTGGGGCTCTGTGCTTTCTTTCCTTCTGAACAAGTGTTACTGTTTTCTGCACAAAAGCGATTCTTGCGAAGCAATGTGAACACTTCTGCTTCCCAGGCACAGAGAAGGTGCTAGCAGGGAATTCTCTGCCTGCCTTTCCCCAGTGCTCTGCAAGCTCTCCAGGACAACATAGAATCTGGGGCTCTGTGCTTTCTTTCGTTCTGAACAAGTGTTACTGTTTTCTGCACAAAAGCGATTCTGCGAAGCAATGTGAACACTTCTGCTTCCCAGGCACAGAGAAGGTGCTAGCAGGGAATTCTCTGCCTGCCTTTCCCCAGTGCTCTGCAAGCTCTCCAGGACAACATAGAATCTGGGGCTCTGTGCTTTCTTTCCTTCTGAACAAGTGTTACTGTTTTCTGCACAAAAGCGATTCTGCGAAGCAATGTGAACACTTCTGCTTCCCAGGCACAGAGAAGGTGCTAGCAGGGAATTCTCTGCCTGCCTTTCCCCAGTGCTCTGCAAGCTCTCCAGGACAACATAAAATCTGGGGCTCTGTGCTTTCTTTCCTTCTGAACAAGTGTTACTGTTTTCTGCACACAAGCGATTCTTGCGAAGCAATGTGAACACTTCTGCTTCCCAGGCACAGAGAAGGTGCTAACAAGGAATTCTCTGCCTGCCTTTCCCCAGTGCTCTGCAAGCTCTCCAGGACAACATAGAATCTGGGGCTCTGTGCTTTCTTTCCTTCTGAACAAGTGTTACTGTTTTCTGCACACAAGCGATTCTTGCGAAGCAATGTGAACACTTCTGCTTCCCAGGCACAGAGAAGGTGCTAACAAGGAATTCTCTGCCTGCTTTTCCCCAGTGCTCTGCAAGCTCTCCAGGACAACATAGAATCTGGGGCTCTGTGCTTTCTTTCCTTCTGAACAAGTGTTACTGTTTTCTGCACAAAAGCGATTCTGCGAAGCAATGTGAACACTTCTGCTTCCCAGGCACAGAGAAGGTGCTAGCAGGGAATTCTCTGCCTGCCTTTCCCCAGTGCTCTGCAAGCTCTCCAGGACAACATAGAATCTGGGACTCTGTGCTTTCTTTCCTTCTGAACAAGTGTTACTGTTTTCTGCACAAAAGCGATTCTGCGAAGCAGCATGAACACTTCTGCTTCCCAGGCACAGAGAAGGTGCTAGCAGGGAATTCTCTGCCTGCCTTTCCCCAGTGCTCTGCAAGCTCTCCAGGACAACATAGAATCTGGGGCTCTGTGCTTTCTTTCCTTCTGAACAAGTGTTAGTGTTTTCTGCACAAAAGCGATTCTTGCGAAGCAATGTGAACACTTCTGCTTCCCAGGCACAGAGAAGGTGCTAGCAGGGAATTCTCTGCCTGCCTTTCCCCAGTGCTCTGCAAGCTCTCCAGGACAACATAGAATCTGGGGCTCTGTGCTTTCTTTCCTTCTGAACAAGTGTTACTGTTTTCTGCACAAAAGCGATTCTGCGAAGCAATGTGAACAGGCACAGAGAAGGTGCTAGCAGGGAATTCTCTGCCTGCCTTTCCCCAGTGCTCTGCAAGCTCTCCAGGACAACATAGAATCTGGGGCTCTGTGCTTTCTTTCGTTCTGAACAAGTGTTACTGTTTTCTGCACAAAAGCGATTCTTGCGAAGCAATGTGAACAGGCACAGAGAAGGTGCTAGCAGGGAATTCTCTGCCTGCCTTTCCCCAGTGCTCTGCAAGCTCTCCAGGACAACATAGAATCTGGGGCTCTGTGCTTTATTTCGTTCTGAACAAGTGTTACTGTTTTCTGCACAAAAGCGATTCTTGCGAAGCAATGTGAACACTTCTGCTTCCCAGGCACAGAGAAGGTGCTAACAAGGAATTCTCTGCCTGCCTTTCCCCAGTGCTCTGCAAGCTCTCCAGGACAACATAGAATCTGGGGCTCTGTGCTTTCTTTCCTTCTGAACAAGTGTTACTGTTTTCTGCACAAAAGCGATTCTTGCGAAGCAATGTGAACACTTCTGCTTCCCAGGCACAGAGAAGGTGCTAGCAAGGAATTCTCTGCCTGCCTTTCCCCAGTGCTCTGCAAGCTCTCCAGGACAACATAGAATCTGGGGCTCTGTGCTTTCTTTCCTTCTGAACAAGTGTTACTGTTTTCTGCACAAAAGCGATTCTGCGAAGCAATGTGAACACTTCTGCTTCCCAGGCACAGAGAAGGTGCTAGCAGGGAATTCTCTACCTGCCTTTCCCCAGTGCTCTGCAAGCTCTCCAGGACAACATAGAATCTGGGGCTCTGTGCTTTCTTTCCTTCTGAACAAGTGTTACTGTTTTCTGCAAAAAAGCGATTCTGCGAAGCAATGTGAACACTTCTGCTTCCCAGGCACAGAGAAGGTGCTAGCAGGGAATTCTCTGCCTGCCTTTCCCCAGTGCTCTGCAAGCTCTCCAGGACAACATAGAATCTGGGGCTCTGTGCTTTCTTTCCTTCTGAACAAGTGTTACTGTTTTCTGCACACAAGCGATTCTTGCGAAGCAATGTGAACACTTCTGCTTCCCAGGCACAGAGAAGGTGCTAACAAGGAATTCTCTGCCTGCCTTTCCCCAGTGCTCTGCAAGCTCTCCAGGACAACATAGAATCTGGGGCTCTGTGCTTTCTTTCCTTCTGAACAAGTGTTAGTGTTTTCTGCACAAAAGCGATTCTTGCGAAGCAATGTGAACACTTCTGCTTCCCAGGCACAGAGAAGGTGCTAGCAGGGAATTCTCTGCCTGCCTTTCCCCAGTGCTCTGCAAGCTCTCCAGGACAACATAGAATCTGGGGCTCTGTGCTTTCTTTCGTTCTGAACAAGTGTTACTGTTTTCTGCACAAAAGCGATTCTTGCGAAACAATGTGAACACTTCTGCTTCCCAGGCACAGAGAAGGTGCTAGCAAGGAATTCTCTGCCTGCCTTTCCCCAGTGCTCTGCAAGCTCTCCAGGACAACATAGAATCTGGGGCTCTGTGCTTTCTTTCCTTCTGAACAAGTGTTACTGTTTTCTGCACAAAAGCGATTCGCGAAGCAATGTGAACACTTCTGCTTCCCAGGCACAGAGAAGGTGCTAGCAGGGAATTCTCTGCCTGCCTTTCCCCAGTGCTCTGCAAGCTCTCCAGGACAACATAGAATCTGGGGCTCTGTGCTTTCTTTCCTTCTGAACAAGTGTTACTGTTTTCTGCACAAAAGCGATTCTGCGAAGCAATGTGTACAGGCACAGAGAAGGTGCTATCAGGGAATTCTCTTCCTGCCTTTCCCCAGTGCTCTGCAAGCTCTCCAGGACAACATAGAATCTGGGGCTCTGTGCTTTCTTTCGTTCTGAACAAGTGTTACTGTTTTCTGCACAAAAGCGATTCTTGCGAAGCAATGTGAACACTTCTGCTTCCCAGGCACAGAGAAGGTGCTATCAGGGAATTCTCTGCCTGCCTTTCCCCAGTGCTCTGCAAGCTCTCCAGGACAACATAAAATCTGGGGCTCTGTGCTTTCTTTCCTTCTGAACAAGTGTTACTGTTTTCTGCACAAAAGCGATTCTTGCGAAGCAATGTGAACAGGCACAGAGAAGGTGCTATCAGGGAATTCTCTGCCTGCCTTTCCCCAGTGCTCTGCAAGCTCTCCAGGACAACATAGAATCTGGGGCTCTGTGCTTTCTTTCGTTCTGAACAAGTGTTACTGTTTTCTGCACAAAAGCGATTCTTGCGAAGCAATGTGAACACTTCTGCTTCCCAGGCACAGAGAAGGTGCTAGCAGGGAATTCTCTGCCTGCCTTTCCCCAGTGCTCTGCAAGCTCTCCAGGACAACATAGAATCTGGGGCTCTGTGCTTTCTTTCCTTCTGAACAAGTGTTACTGTTTTCTGCACAAAAGCGATTCTGCGAAGCAATGTGAACAGGCACAGAGAAGGTGCTAGCAGGGAATTCTCTGCCTGCCTTTCCCCAGTGCTCTGCAAGCTCTCCAGGACAACATAGAATCTGGGGCTCTGTGCTTTCTTTCGTTCTGAACAAGTGTTACTGTTTTCTGCACAAAAGCGATTCTTGCGAAGCAATGTGAACAGGCACAGAGAAGGTGCTAGCAGGGAATTCTCTGCCTGCCTTTCCCCAGTGCTCTGCAAGCTCTCCAGGACAACATAAAATCTGGGGCTCTGTGCTTTCTTTCCTTCTGAACAAGTGTTACTGTTTTCTGCACAAAAGCGATTCTTGCGAAGCAATGTGAACACTTCTGCTTCCCAGGCACAGAGAAGGTGCTAACAAGGAATTCTCTGCCTGCCTTTCCCCAGTGCTCTGCAAGCTCTCCAGGACAACATAGAATCTGGGGCTCTGTGCTTTCTTTCCTTCTGAACAAGTGTTACTGTTTTCTGCACAAAAGCGATTCTTGCGAAGCAATGTGAACACTTCTGCTTCCCAGGCACAGAGAAGGTGCTAGCAGGGAATTCTCTGCCTGCCTTTCCCCAGTGCTCTGCAAGCTCTCCAGGACAACATAGAATCTGGGGCTCTGTGCTTTCTTTCGTTCTGAACAAGTGTTACTGTTTTCTGCACAAAAGCGATTCTGCGAAGCAATGTGAACACTTCTGCTTCCCAGGCACAGAGAAGGTGCTAGCAGGGAATTCTCTGCCTGCCTTTCCCCAGTGCTCTGCAAGCTCTCCAGGACAACATAGAATCTGGGGCTCTGTGCTTTCTTTCCTTCTGAACAAGTGTTACTGTTTTCTGCACAAAAGCGATTCTGCGAAGCAATGTGAACACTTCTGCTTCCCAGGCACAGAGAAGGTGCTAGCAGGGAATTCTCTGCCTGCCTTTCCCCAGTGCTCTGCAAGCTCTCCAGGACAACATAGAATCTGGGGCTCTGTGCTTTCTTTCCTTCTGAACAAGTGTTACTGTTTTCTGCACACAAGCGATTCTTGCGAAGCAATGTGAACACTTCTGCTTCCCAGGCACAGAGAAGGTGCTAACAAGGAATTCTCTGCCTGCCTTTCCCCAGTGCTCTGCAAGCTCTCCAGGACAACATAGAATCTGGGGCTCTGTGCTTTCTTTCCTTCTGAACAAGTGTTACTGTTTTCTGCACACAAGCGATTCTTGCGAAGCAATGTGAACACTTCTGCTTCCCAGGCACAGAGAAGGTGCTAACAAGGAATTCTCTGCCTGCTTTTCCCCAGTGCTCTGCAAGCTCTCCAGGACAACATAGAATCTGGGGCTCTGTGCTTTCTTTCCTTCTGAACAAGTGTTACTGTTTTCTGCACAAAAGCGTTTCTGCGAAGCAATGTGAACACTTCTGCTTCCCAGGCACAGAGAAGGTGCTAGCAGGGAATTCTCTGCCTGCCTTTCCCCAGTGCTCTGCAAGCTCTCCAGGACAACATAGAATCTGGGACTCTGTGCTTTCTTTCCTTCTGAACAAGTGTTACTGTTTTCTGCACAAAAGCGATTCTGCGAAGCAGCATGAACACTTCTGCTTCCCAGGCACAGAGAAGGTGCTAGCAGGGAATTCTCTGCCTGCCTTTCCCCAGTGCTCTGCAAGCTCTCCAGGACAACATAGAATCTGGGGCTCTGTGCTTTCTTTCCTTCTGAACAAGTGTTACTGTTTTCTGCACAAAAGCGATTCTTGCGAAGCAATGTGAACACTTCTGCTTCCCAGGCACAGAGAAGGTGCTAGCAGGGAATTCTCTGCCTGCCTTTCCCCAGTGCTCTGCAAGCTCTCCAGGACAACATAGAATCTGGGGCTCTGTGCTTTCTTTCCTTCTGAACAAGTGTTACTGTTTTCTGCACAAAAGCGATTCTGCGAAGCAATGTGAACACTTCTGCTTCCCAGGCACAGAGAAGGTGCTAGCAAGGAATTCTCTGCCTGCCTTTCCCCAGTGCTCTGCAAGCTCTCCAAGACAACAGCAAATCTGGGGCTCTGTGCTTTCTTTCGTTCTGAACAAGTGTTACTGTTTTCTGCACAAAAGCGATTCTGCGAAGCATTGTGAACAGGCACAGAGAAGGTGCTATCAGGGAATTCTCTGCCTGCCTTTCCCCAGTGCTCTGCAAGCTCTCCAGGACAACATAAAATCTGGGGCTCTGTGCTTTCTTTCGTTCTGAACAAGTGTTACTGTTTTCTGCACACAAGCGATTCTTGCGAAGCAATGTGAACACTTCTGCTTCCCAGGCACAGAGAAGGTGCTAACAAGGAATTCTCTGCCTGCTTTTCCCCAGTGCTCTGCAAGCTCTCCAGGACAACATAGAATCTGGGGCTCTGTGCTTTCTTTCCTTCTGAACAAGTGTTACTGTTTTCTGCACAAAAGCGTTTCTGCGAAGCAATGTGAACACTTCTGCTTCCCAGGCACAGAGAAGGTGCTAGCAGGGAATTCTCTGCCTGCCTTTCCCCAGTGCTCTGCAAGCTCTCCAGGACAACATAGAATCTGGGGCTCTGTGCTTTCTTTCCTTCTGAACAAGTGTTACTGTTTTCTGCACACAAGCGATTCTTGCGAAGCAATGTGAACACTTCTGCTTCCCAGGCACAGAGAAGGTGCTAACAAGGAATTCTCTGCCTGCCTTTCCCCAGTGCTCTGCAAGCTCTCCAGGACAACATAGAATCTGGGGCTCTGTGCTTTCTTTCCTTCTGAACAAGTGTTACTGTTTTCTGCACACAAGCGATTCTTGCGAAGCAATGTGAACACTTCTGCTTCCCAGGCACAGAGAAGGTGCTAACAAGGAATTCTCTGCCTGCTTTTCCCCAGTGCTCTGCAAGCTCTCCAGGACAACATAGAATCTGGGGCTCTGTGCTTTCTTTCCTTCTGAACAAGTGTTACTGTTTTCTGCACAAAAGCGTTTCTGCGAAGCAATGTGAACACTTCTGCTTCCCAGGCACAGAGAAGGTGCTAGCAGGGAATTCTCTGCCTGCCTTTCCCCAGTGCTCTGCAAGCTCTCCAGGACAACATAGAATCTGGGACTCTGTGCTTTCTTTCCTTCTGAACAAGTGTTACTGTTTTCTGCACAAAAGCGATTCTGCGAAGCAGCATGAACACTTCTGCTTCCCAGGCACAGAGAAGGTGCTAGCAGGGAATTCTCTGCCTGCCTTTCCCCAGTGCTCTGCAAGCTCTCCAGGACAACATAGAATCTGGGGCTCTGTGCTTTCTTTCCTTCTGAACAAGTGTTACTGTTTTCTGCACAAAAGCGATTCTTGCGAAGCAATGTGAACACTTCTGCTTCCCAGGCACAGAGAAGGTGCTAGCAGGGAATTCTCTGCCTGCCTTTCCCCAGTGCTCTGCAAGCTCTCCAGGACAACATAGAATCTGGGGCTCTGTGCTTTCTTTCCTTCTGAACAAGTGTTACTGTTTTCTGCACAAAAGCGATTCTGCGAAGCAATGTGAACACTTCTGCTTCCCAGGCACAGAGAAGGTGCTAGCAAGGAATTCTCTGCCTGCCTTTCCCCAGTGCTCTGCAAGCTCTCCAAGACAACAGCAAATCTGGGGCTCTGTGCTTTCTTTCGTTCTGAACAAGTGTTACTGTTTTCTGCACAAAAGCGATTCTGCGAAGCATTGTGAACAGGCACAGAGAAGGTGCTATCAGGGAATTCTCTGCCTGCCTTTCCCCAGTGCTCTGCAAGCTCTCCAGGACAACATAAAATCTGGGGCTCTGTGCTTTCTTTCGTTCTGAACAAGTGTTACTGTTTTCTGCACACAAGCGATTCTTGCGAAGCAATGTGAACACTTCTGCTTCCCAGGCACAGAGAAGGTGCTAACAAGGAATTCTCTGCCTGCCTTTCCCCAGTGCTCTGCAAGCTCTCCAGGACAACATAGAATCTGGGGCTCTGTGCTTTCTTTCGTTCTGAACAAGTGTTACTGTTTTCTGCACAAAAGCGATTCTTGCGAAGCAATGTGAACACTTCTGCTTCCCAGGCACAGAGAAGGTGCTAGCAGGGAATTCTCTGCCTGCCTTTCCCCAGTGCTCTGCAAGCTCTCCAGGACAACACAGAATCTGGGGCTCTGTGCTTTCTTTCCTTCTGAACAAGTGTTACTGTTTTCTGCACAAAAGCGATTCTGCGAAGCAATGTGAACAATTCTGCTTCCCAGGCACAGAGAAGGTGCTAGCAGGGAATTCTCTGCCTGCCTTTCCCCAGTGCTCTGCAAGCTCTCCAGGACAACATAGAATCTGGGGCTCTGTGCTTTCTTTCGTTCTGAACAAGTGTTACTGTTTTCTGCACACAAGCGATTCTGCGAAGCAATGTGAACACTTCTGCTTCCCAGGCACAGAGAAGGTGCTAGCAGGGAATTCTCTGCCTGCCTTTCCCCAGTGCTCTGCAAGCTCTCCAGGACAACATAGAATCTGGGGCTCTGTGCTTTCTTTCGTTCTGAACAAGTGTTACTGTTTTCTGCACAAAAGCGATTCTGCGAAGCAATGTGAACAGGCACAGAGAAGGTGCTAGCAGGGAATTCTCTGCCTGCCTTTCCCCACTGCTCTGCAAGCTCTCCAGGACAACATAAAATCTGGGGCTCTGTGCTTTCTTTCGTTCTGAACAAGTGTTACTGTTTTCTGCACAAAAGCGATTCTGCGAAGCAATGTGAACACTTCTGCTTCCCAGGCACAGAGAAGGTGCTAGCAAGGAATTCTCTGCCTGCCTTTCCCCAGTGCTCTGCAAGCTCTCCAGGACAACATAAAATCTGGGGCTCTGTGCTTTCTTTCGTTCTGAACAAGTGTTACTGTTTTCTGCACAAAAGCGATTCTGCGAAACAATGTGAACACTTCTGCTTCCCAGGCACAGAGAAGGTGCTAGCAGGGAATTCTCTGCCTGCCTTTCCCCAGTGCTCTGCAAGCTCTCCAGGACAACATAGAATCTGGGGCTCTGTGCTTTCTTTCCTTCTGAACAAGTGTTACTGTTTTCTGCACAAAAGCGATTCGCGAAGCAATGTGAACACTTCTGCTTCCCAGGCACAGAGAAGGTGCTAGCAGGGAATTCTCTGCCTGCCTTTCCCCAGTGCTCTGCAAGCTCTCCAGGACAACATAGAATCTGGGGCTCTGTGCTTTCTTTCCTTCTGAACAAGTGTTACTGTTTTCTGCACAAAAGCGATTCTGCGAAGCAATGTGTACAGGCACAGAGAAGGTGCTATCAGGGAATTCTCTGCCTGCCTTTCCCCAGTGCTCTGCAAGCTCTCCAGGACAACATAGAATCTGGGGCTCTGTGCTTTCTTTCCTTCTGAACAAGTGTTACTGTTTTCTGCACAAAAGCGATTCTTGCGAAGCAATGTGAACACTTCTGCTTCCCAGGCACAGAGAAGGTGCTATCAGGGAATTCTCTGCCTGCCTTTCCCCAGTGCTCTGCAAGCTCTCCAGGACAACATAAAATCTGGGGCTCTGTGCTTTCTTTCCTTCTGAACAAGTGTTACTGTTTTCTGCACAAAAGCGATTCTTGCGAAGCAATGTGAACAGGCACAGAGAAGGTGCTATCAGGGAATTCTCTGCCTGCCTTTCCCCAGTGCTCTGCAAGCTCTCCAGGACAACATAGAATCTGGGGCTCTGTGCTTTCTTTCGTTCTGAACAAGTGTTACTGTTTTCTGCACAAAAGCGATTCTTGCGAAGCAATGTGAACACTTCTGCTTCCCAGGCACAGAGAAGGTGCTAGCAGGGAATTCTCTGCCTGCCTTTCCCCAGTGCTCTGCAAGCTCTCCAGGACAACATAGAATCTGGGGCTCTGTGCTTTCTTTCCTTCTGAACAAGTGTTACTGTTTTCTGCACAAAAGCGATTCTGCGAAGCAATGTGAACACTTCTGCTTCCCAGGCACAGAGAAGGTGCTAGCAGGGAATTCTCTGCCTGCCTTTCCCCAGTGCTCTGCAAGCTCTCCAGGACAACATAGAATCTGGGGCTCTGTGCTTTATTTCGTTCTGAACAAGTGTTAGTGTTTTCTGCACAAAAGCGATTCTTGCGAAGCAATGTGAACACTTCTGCTTCCCAGGCACAGAGAAGGTGCTAGCAGGGAATTCTCTGCCTGCCTTTCCCCAGTGCTCTGCAAGCTCTCCAGGACAACATAGAATCTGGGGCTCTGTGCTTTCTTTCCTTCTGAACAAGTGTTACTGTTTTCTACACAAAAGCGATTCTTGCGAAGCAATGTGAACACTTCTGCTTCCCAGGCACAGAGAAGGTGCTAGCAGGGAATTCTCTGCCTGCCTTTCCCCAGTGCTCTGCAAGCTCTCCAGGACAACATAGAATCTGGGGCTCTGTGCTTTCTTTCCTTCTGAACAAGTGTTACTGTTTTCTGCACAAAAGCGATTCTTGCGAAGCAATGTGAACACTTCTGCTTCCCAGGCACAGAGAAGGTGCTAGCAGGGAATTCTCTGCCTGCCTTTCCCCAGTGCTCTGCAAGCTCTCCAGGACAACATAGAATCTGGGGCTCTGTGCTTTCTTTCGTTCTGAACAAGTGTTACTGTTTTCTGCACAAAAGCGATTCTGCGAAGCAATGTGAACAGGCACAGAGAAGGTGCTAGCAAGGAATTCTCTGCCTGCCTTTCCCCAGTGCTCTGCAAGCTCTCCAGGACAACATAAAATCTGGGGCTCTGTGCTTTCTTTCGTTCTGAACAAGTGTTACTGTTTTCTGCACAAAAGCGATTCTTGCGAAGCAATGTGAACAGGCACAGAGAAGGTGCTAGCAGGGAATTCTCTGCCTGCCTTTCCCCAGTGCTCTGCAAGCTCTCCAGGACAACATAGAATCTGGGGCTCTGTGCTTTCTTTCCTTCTGAACAAGTGTTACTGTTTTCTGCACAAAAGCGATTCTGCGAAGCAATGTGAACACTTCTGCTTCCCAGGCACAGAGAAGGTGCTAGCAGGGAATTCTCTGCCTGCCTTTCCCCAGTGCTCTGCAAGCTCTCCAGGACAACATAAAATCTGGGGCTCTGTGCTTTCTTTCCTTCTGAACAAGTGTTACTGTTTTCTGCACAAAAGCGATTCTGCGAAACAATGTGAACACTTCTGCTTCCCAGGCACAGAGAAGGTGCTAGCAAGGAATTCTCTGCCTGCCTTTCCCCAGTGCTCTGCAAGCTCTCCAGGACAACATAGAATCTGGGGCTCTGTGCTTTCTTTCCTTCTGAACAAGTGTTACTGTTTTCTGCACAAAAGCGATTCTGCGAAGCAATGTGAACACTTCTGCTTCCCAGGCACAGAGAAGGTGCTAGCAAGGAATTCTCTGCCTGCCTTTCCCCAGTGCTCTGCAAGCTCTCCAGGACAATATAGAATCTGGGGCTCTGTGCTTTCTTTCCTTCTGAACAAGTGTTACTGTTTTCTGCACAAAAGCGATTCTTGCGAAGCAATGTGAACACTTCTGCTTCCCAGGCACAGAGAAGGTGCTAGCAGGGAATTCTCTGCCTGCCTTTCCCCAGTGCTCTGCAAGCTCTCCAGGACAACATAGAATCTGGGGCTCTGTGCTTTCTTTCCTTCTGAACAAGTGTTACTGTTTTCTGCACAAAAGCGATTCTTGCGAAGCAATGTGAACACTTCTGCTTCCCAGGCACAAAGAAGGTGCTAGCAGGGAATTCTCTGCCTGCCTTTCCCCAGTGCTCTGCAAGCTCTCCAGGACAACATAGAATCTGGGGCTCTGTGCTTTCTTTCCTTCTGAACAAGTGTTACTGTTTTCTGCACAAAAGCGATTCTTGCGAAGCAATGTGAACACTTCTGCTTCCCAGGCACAGAGAAGGTGCTAGCAAGGAATTCTCTGCCTGCCTTTCCCCAGTGCTCTGCAAGCTCTCCAGGACAACAGCAAATCTGGGGCTCTGTGCTTTCTTTCCTTCTGAACAAGTGTTACTGTTTTCTGCACAAAAGCGATTCTGCGAAGCAATGTGATCACTTCTGCTTCCCAGGCACAGAGAAGGTGCTAGCAGGGAATTCTCTGCCTGCCTTTCCCCAGTGCTCTGCAAGCTCTCCAGGACAACATAGAATCTGGGGCTCTGTGCTTTCTTTCCTTCTGAACAAGTGTTACTGTTTTCTGCACAAAAGCGATTCTTGCGAAGCAATGTGAACACTTCTGCTTCCCAGGCACAGAGAAGGTGCTAGCAGGGAATTCTCTGCCTGCCTTTCCCCACTGCTCTGCAAGCTCTCCAGGACAACATAAAATCTGGGGCTCTGTGCTTTCTTTCCTTCTGAACAAGTGTTACTGTTTTCTGCACAAAAGCGATTCTTGCAAAGCAAAGTGAACAGGCACAGAGAAGGTGCTATCAGGGAATTCTCTGCCTGCCTTTCCCCAGTGCTCTGCAAGCTCTCCAGGACAACATAAAATCTGGGGCTCTGTGCTTTCTTTCGTTCTGAACAAGTGTTACTGTTTTCTGCACACAAGCGATTCTTGCGAAGCAATGTGAACACTTCTGCTTCCCAGGCACAGAGAAGGTGCTAACAAGGAATTCTCTGCCTGCCTTTCCCCAGTGCTCTGCAAGCTCTCCAGGACAACATAGAATCTGGGGCTCTGTGCTTTCTTTCGTTCTGAACAAGTGTTACTGTTTTCTGCACAAAAGCGATTCTTGCGAAGCAATGTGAACACTTCTGCTTCCCAGGCACAGAGAAGGTGCTAGCAGGGAATTCTCTGCCTGCCTTTCCCCAGTGCTCTGCAAGCTCTCCAGGACAACATAGAATCTGGGGCTCTGTGCTTTCTTTCGTTCTGAACAAGTGTTACTGTTTTCTGCACAAAAGCGATTCTGCGAAGCAATGTGAACAATTCTGCTTCCCAGGCACAGAGAAGGTGCTAGCAGGGAATTCTCTGCCTGCCTTTCCCCAGTGCTCTGCAAGCTCTCCAGGACAACATAGAATCTGGGGCTCTGTGCTTTCTTTCGTTCTGAACAAGTGTTACTGTTTTCTGCACAAAAGCGATTCTTGCGAAGCAATGTGAACACTTCTGCTTCCCAGGCACAGAGAAGGTGCTAGCAGGGAATTCTCTGCCTGCCTTTCCCCAGTGCTCTGCAAGCTCTCCAGGACAACATAGAATCTGGGGCTCTGTGCTTTCTTTCGTTCTGAACAAGTGTTACTGTTTTCTGCACAAAAGCGATTCTGCGAAGCAATGTGAACAGGCACAGAGAAGGTGCTAGCAGGGAATTCTCTGCCTGCCTTTCCCCAGTGCTCTGCAAGCTCTCCAGGACAACATAAAATCTGGGGCTCTGTGCTTTCTTTCGTTCTGAACAAGTGTTACTGTTTTCTGCACAAAAGCGATTCTGCGAAGCAATGTGAACACTTCTGCTTCCCAGGCACAGAGAAGGTGCTAGCAAGGAATTCTCTGCCTGCCTTTCCCCAGTGCTCTGCAAGCTCTCCAGGACAACATAAAATCTGGGGCTCTGTGCTTTCTTTCGTTCTGAACAAGTGTTACTGTTTTCTGCACAAAAGCGATTCTGCGAAACAATGTGAACACTTCTGCTTCCCAGGCACAGAGAAGGTGCTAGCAGGGAATTCTCTGCCTGCCTTTCCCCAGTGCTCTGCAAGCTCTCCAGGACAACATAGAATCTGGGGCTCTGTGCTTTCTTTCGTTCTGAACAAGTGTTACTGTTTTCTGCACAAAAGCGATTCTTGCGAAGCAATGTGAACACTTCTGCTTCCCAGGCACAGAGAAGGTGCTAGCAGGGAATTCTCTGCCTGCCTTTCCCCACTGCTCTGCAAGCTCTCCAGGACAACATAGAATCTGGGGCTCTGTGCTTTCTTTCGTTCTGAACAAGTGTTACTGTTTTCTGCACAAAAGCGATTCTGCGAAGCAATGTGAACACTTCTGCTTCCCAGGCACAGAGAAGGTGCTAGCAAGGAATTCTCTGCCTGCCTTTCCCCAGTGCTCTGCAAGCTCTCCAGGACAACATAGAATCTGGGGCTCTGTGCTTTCTTTCGTTCTGAACAAGTGTTACTGTTTTCTGCACAAAAGCGATTCTGCGAAGCAATGTGAACAGGCACAGAGAAGGTGCTAGCAGGGAATTCTCTGCCTGCCTTTCCCCAGTGCTCTGCAAGCTCTCCAGGACAACATAGAATCTGGGGCTCTGTGCTTTCTTTCCTTCTGAACAAGTGTTAGTGTTTTCTGCACAAAAGCGATTCTGCGAAGCAATGTGAACACTTCTGCTTCCCAGGCACAGAGAAGGTGCTAGCAAGGAATTCTCTGCCTGCCTTTCCCCAGTGCTCTGCAAGCTCTCCAGGACAACATAAAATCTGGGGCTCTGTGCTTTCTTTCGTTCTGAACAAGTGTTACTGTTTTCTGCACAAAAGCGATTCTGCGAAGCAATGTGAACAGGCACAGAGAAGGTGCTAGCAGGGAATTCTCTGCCTGCCTTTCCCCAGTGCTCTGCAAGCTCTCCAGGACAACATAAAATCTGGGTCTCTGTGCTTTCTTTCCTTCTGAACAAGTGTTAGTGTTTTCTGCACAAAAGCGATTCTTGCGAAGCAATGTGATCACTTCTGCTTCCCAGGCACAGAGAAGGTGCTATCAGGGAATTCTCTGCCTGCCTTTCCCCAGTGCTCTGCAAGCTCTCCAGGACAACATAGAATCTGGGGCTCTGTGCTTTCTTTCCTTCTGAACAAGTGTTACTGTTTTCTGCACAAAAGCGATTCTTGCGAAGCAATGTGATCACTTCTGCTTCCCAGGCACAGAGAAGGTGCTAGCAGGGAATTCTCTGCCTGCCTTTCCCCAGTGCTCTGCAAGCTCTCCAGGACAACATAGAATCTGGGGCTCTGTGCTTTATTTCCTTCTGAACAAGTGTTACTGTTTTCTGCACAAAAGCGATTCTGCGAAGCAATGTGAACACTTCTGCTTCCCAGGCACAGAGAAGGTGCTAGCAAGGAATTCTCTGCCTGCCTTTCCCCAGTGCACTGCAAGCTCTCCAGGGCAACATAGAATCTGGGGCTCTGTGCTTTCTTTCCTTCTGAACAAGTGTTAGTGTTTTCTGCACAAAAGCGATTCTTGCGAAGCAATGTGATCACTTCTGCTTCCCAGGCACAGAGAAGGTGCTAGCAGGGAATTCTCTGCCTGCCTTTCCCCAGTGCTCTGCAAGCTCTCCAGGACAACATAGAATCTGGGGCTCTGTGCTTTCTTTCCTTCTGAACAAGTGTTACTGTTTTCTGCACAAAAGCGATTCTGCGAAGCAATGTGAACACTTCTGCTTCCCAGGCACAGAGAAGGTGCTAGCAAGGAATTCTCTGCCTGCCTTTCCCCAGTGCTCTGCAAGCTCTCCAGGACAATATAGAATCTGGGGCTCTGTGCTTTCTTTCCTTCTGAACAAGTGTTACTGTTTTCTGCACAAAAGCGATTCTTGCGAAGCAATGTGAACACTTCTGCTTCCCAGGCACAAAGAAGGTGCTAGCAGGGAATTCTCTGCCTGCCTTTCCCCAGTGCTCTGCAAGCTCTCCAGGACAACATAGAATCTGGGGCTCTGTGCTTTCTTTCCTTCTGAACAAGTGTTACTGTTTTCTGCACAAAAGCGATTCTGCGAAGCAATGTGAACACTTCTGCTTCCCAGGCACAGAGAAGGTGCTAGCAAGGAATTCTCTGCCTGCCTTTCCCCAGTGCTCTGCAAGCTCTCCAGGACAACATAGAATCTGGGGCTCTGTGCTTTCTTTCCTTCTGAACAAGTGTTACTGTTTTCTGCACAAAAGCGATTCTGCGAAGCAATGTGAACAGGCACAGAGAAGGTGCTAGCAGGGAATTCTCTGCCTGCCTTTCCCCAGTGCTCTGCAAGCTCTCCAGGACAACATAAAATCTGGGGCTCTGTGCTTTCTTTCCTTCTGAACAAGTGTTACTGTTTTCTGCACAAAAGCGATTCTGCGAAGCATTGTGAACAGGCACAGAGAAGGTGCTAGCAGGGAATTCTCTGCCTGCCTTTCCCCAGTGCTCTGCAAGCTCTCCAGGACAACATAGAATCTGGGGCTCTGTGCTTTCTTTCGTTCTGAACAAGTGTTACTGTTTTCTGCACAATAGCGATTCTTGCGAAGCAATGTGAACACTTCTGCTTCCCAGGCACAGAGAAGGTGCTAGCAGGGAATTCTCTGCCTGCCTTTCCCCAGTGCTCTGCAAGCTCTCCAGGACAACATAGAATCTGGGGCTCTGTGCTTTCTTTCCTTCTGAACAAGTGTTACTGTTTTCTGCACAAAAGCGATTCTGCGAAGCAATGTGAACAGGCACAGAGAAGGTGCTAGCAGGGAATTCTCTGCCTGCCTTTCCCCAGTGCTCTGCAAGCTCTCCAGGACAACATAGAATCTGGGGCTCTGTGCTTTCTTTCCTTCTGAACAAGTGTTACTGTTTTCTGCACAAAAGCGATTCTGCGAAGCAATGTGAACACTTCTGCTTCCCAGGCACAGAGAAGGTGCTAGCAGGGAATTCTCTGCCTGCCTTTCCCCAGTGCTCTGCAAGCTCTCCAGGACAACATAGAATCTGGGGCTCTGTGCTTTCTTTCGTTCTGAACAAGTGTTACTGTTTTCTGCACAAAAGCGATTCTGCGAAGCAATGTGAACAGGCACAGAGAAGGTGCTAGCAGGGAATTCTCTGCCTGCCTTTCCCCAGTGCTCTGCAAGCTCTCCAGGACAACATAAAATCTGGGGCTCTGTGCTTTCTTTCGTTCTGAACAAGTGTTACTGTTTTCTGCACACAAGCGATTCTTGCGAAGCAATGTGAACACTTCTGCTTCCCAGGCACAGAGAAGGTGCTAGCAAGGAATTCTCTGCCTGCCTTTCCCCAGTGCTCTGCAAGCTCTCCAGGACAACATAAAATCTGGGGCTCTGTGCTTTCTTTCGTTCTGAACAAGTGTTACTGTTTTCTGCACAAAAGCGATTCTGCGAAGCAATGTGAACAGGCACAGAGAAGGTGCTAGCAGGGAATTCTCTGCCTGCCTTTCCCCAGTGCTCTGCAAGCTCTCCAGGACAACATAAAATCTGGGGCTCTGTGCTTTCTTTCCTTCTGAACAAGTGTTAGTGTTTTCTGCACAAAAGCGATTCTTGCGAAGCAATGTGATCACTTCTGCTTCCCAGGCACAGAGAAGGTGCTATCAGGGAATTCTCTGCCTGCCTTTCCCCAGTGCTCTGCAAGCTCTCCAGGACAACATAAAATCTGGGGCTCTGTGCTTTCTTTCCTTCTGAACAAGTGTTACTGTTTTCTGCACAAAAGCGATTCTGCGAAGCAATGTGAACACTTCTGCTTCCCAGGCACAGAGAAGGTGCTAGCAGGGAATTCTCTGCCTGCCTTTCCCCAGTGCTCTGCAAGCTCTCCAGGACAACATAGAATCTGGGGCTCTGTGCTTTCTTTCCTTCTGAACAAGTGTTACTGTTTTCTGCACAAAAGCGATTCTGCGAAGCAATGTGAACACTTCTGCTTCCCAGGCACAGAGAAGGTGCTAGCAAGGAATTCTCTGCCTGCCTTTCCCCAGTGCTCTGCAAGCTCTCCAGGACAACATAGAATCTGGGGCTCTGTGCTTTCTTTCCTTCTGAACAAGTGTTACTGTTTTCTGCACAAAAGCGATTCTTGCGAAGCAATGTGAACAGGGACAGAGAAGGTGCTAGCAGGGAATTCTCTGCCTGCCTTTCCCCAGTGCTCTGCAAGCTCTCCAGGACAACATAGAATCTGGGGCTCTGTGCTTTCTTTCCTTCTGAACAAGTGTTACTGTTTTCTGCACAAAAGCGATTCTTGCGAAGCAATGTGAACACTTCTGCTTCCCAGGCACAGAGAAGGTGCTAGCAGGGAATTCTCTGCCTGCCTTTCCCCAGTGCTCTGCAAGCTCTCCAGGACAACATAGAATCTGGGGCTCTGTGCTTTCTTTCCTTCTGAACAAGTGTTACTGTTTTCTGCACAAAAGCGATTCTGCGAAGCAATGTGAACAATTCTGCTTCCCAGGCACAGAGAAGGTGCTAGCAGGGAATTCTCTGCCTGCCTTTCCCCAGTGCTCTGCAAGCTCTCCAGGACAACATAGAATCTGGGGCTCTGTGCTTTCTTTCGTTCTGAACAAGTGTTACTGTTTTCTGCACAAAAGCGATTCTTGCGAAGCAATGTGAACACTTCTGCTTCCCAGGCACAGAGAAGGTGCTAGCAGGGAATTCTCTGCCTGCCTTTCCCCAGTGCTCTGCAAGCTCTCCAGGACAACATAGAATCTGGGGCTCTGTGCTTTCTTTCGTTCTGAACAATTGTTACTGTTTTCTGCACAAAAGCGATTCTGCGAAGCAATGTGAACAGGCACAGAGAAGGTGCTAGCAGGGAATTCTCTGCCTGCCTTTCCCCAGTGCTCTGCAAGCTCTCCAGGACAACATAAAATCTGGGGCTCTGTGCTTTCTTTCGTTCTGAACAAGTGTTACTGTTTTCTGCACAAAAGCGATTCTGCGAAGCAATGTGAACACTTCTGCTTCCCAGGCACAGAGAAGGTGCTAGCAAGGAATTCTCTGCCTGCCTTTCCCCAGTGCTCTGCAAGCTCTCCAGGACAACATAAAATCTGGGGCTCTGTGCTTTCTTTCGTTCTGAACAAGTGTTACTGTTTTCTGCACAAAAGCGATTCTGCGAAACAATGTGAACACTTCTGCTTCCCAGGCACAGAGAAGGTGCTAGCAGGGAATTCTCTGCCTGCCTTTCCCCAGTGCTCTGCAAGCTCTCCAGGACAACATAGAATCTGGGGCTCTGTGCTTTCTTTCGTTCTGAACAAGTGTTACTGTTTTCTGCACAAAAGCGATTCTTGCGAAGCAATGTGAACACTTCTGCTTCCCAGGCACAGAGAAGGTGCTAGCAGGGAATTCTCTGCCTGCCTTTCCCCACTGCTCTGCAAGCTCTCCAGGACAACATAGAATCTGGGGCTCTGTGCTTTCTTTCGTTCTGAACAAGTGTTACTGTTTTCTGCACAAAAGCGATTCTGCGAAGCAATGTGAACACTTCTGCTTCCCAGGCACAGAGAAGGTGCTAGCAAGGAATTCTCTGCCTGCCTTTCCCCAGTGCTCTGCAAGCTCTCCAGGACAACATAGAATCTGGGGCTCTGTGCTTTCTTTCGTTCTGAACAAGTGTTACTGTTTTCTGCACAAAAGCGATTCTGCGAAGCAATGTGAACAGGCACAGAGAAGGTGCTAGCAGGGAATTCTCTGCCTGCCTTTCCCCAGTGCTCTGCAAGCTCTCCAGGACAACATAGAATCTGGGGCTCTGTGCTTTCTTTCCTTCTGAACAAGTGTTAGTGTTTTCTGCACAAAAGCGATTCTGCGAAGCAATGTGAACACTTCTGCTTCCCAGGCACAGAGAAGGTGCTAGCAAGGAATTCTCTGCCTGCCTTTCCCCAGTGCTCTGCAAGCTCTCCAGGACAACATAAAATCTGGGGCTCTGTGCTTTCTTTCGTTCTGAACAAGTGTTACTGTTTTCTGCACAAAAGCGATTCTGCGAAGCAATGTGAACAGGCACAGAGAAGGTGCTAGCAGGGAATTCTCTGCCTGCCTTTCCCCAGTGCTCTGCAAGCTCTCCAGGACAACATAAAATCTGGGTCTCTGTGCTTTCTTTCCTTCTGAACAAGTGTTAGTGTTTTCTGCACAAAAGCGATTCTTGCGAAGCAATGTGATCACTTCTGCTTCCCAGGCACAGAGAAGGTGCTATCAGGGAATTCTCTGCCTGCCTTTCCCCAGTGCTCTGCAAGCTCTCCAGGACAACATAGAATCTGGGGCTCTGTGCTTTCTTTCCTTCTGAACAAGTGTTACTGTTTTCTGCACAAAAGCGATTCTTGCGAAGCAATGTGATCACTTCTGCTTCCCAGGCACAGAGAAGGTGCTAGCAGGGAATTCTCTGCCTGCCTTTCCCCAGTGCTCTGCAAGCTCTCCAGGACAACATAGAATCTGGGGCTCTGTGCTTTATTTCCTTCTGAACAAGTGTTACTGTTTTCTGCACAAAAGCGATTCTGCGAAGCAATGTGAACACTTCTGCTTCCCAGGCACAGAGAAGGTGCTAGCAAGGAATTCTCTGCCTGCCTTTCCCCAGTGCACTGCAAGCTCTCCAGGGCAACATAGAATCTGGGGCTCTGTGCTTTCTTTCCTTCTGAACAAGTGTTAGTGTTTTCTGCACAAAAGCGATTCTTGCGAAGCAATGTGATCACTTCTGCTTCCCAGGCACAGAGAAGGTGCTAGCAGGGAATTCTCTGCCTGCCTTTCCCCAGTGCTCTGCAAGCTCTCCAGGACAACATAGAATCTGTGGCTCTGTGCTTTCTTTCCTTCTGAACAAGTGTTACTGTTTTCTGCACAAAAGCGATTCTGCGAAGCAATGTGAACACTTCTGCTTCCCAGGCACAGAGAAGGTGCTAGCAAGGAATTCTCTGCCTGCCTTTCCCCAGTGCTCTGCAAGCTCTCCAGGACAATATAGAATCTGGGGCTCTGTGCTTTCTTTCCTTCTGAACAAGTGTTACTGTTTTCTGCACAAAAGCGATTCTTGCGAAGCAATGTGAACACTTCTGCTTCCCAGGCACAAAGAAGGTGCTAGCAGGGAATTCTCTGCCTGCCTTTCCCCAGTGCTCTGCAAGCTCTCCAGGACAACATAGAATCTGGGGCTCTGTGCTTTCTTTCCTTCTGAACAAGTGTTACTGTTTTCTGCACAAAAGCGATTCTGCGAAGCAATGTGAACACTTCTGCTTCCCAGGCACAGAGAAGGTGCTAGCAAGGAATTCTCTGCCTGCCTTTCCCCAGTGCTCTGCAAGCTCTCCAGGACAACATAGAATCTGGGGCTCTGTGCTTTCTTTCCTTCTGAACAAGTGTTACTGTTTTCTGCACAAAAGCGATTCTGCGAAGCAATGTGAACAGGCACAGAGAAGGTGCTAGCAGGGAATTCTCTGCCTGCCTTTCCCCAGTGCTCTGCAAGCTCTCCAGGACAACATAAAATCTGGGGCTCTGTGCTTTCTTTCCTTCTGAACAAGTGTTACTGTTTTCTGCACAAAAGCGATTCTGCGAAGCATTGTGAACAGGCACAGAGAAGGTGCTAGCAGGGAATTCTCTGCCTGCCTTTCCCCAGTGCTCTGCAAGCTCTCCAGGACAACATAGAATCTGGGGCTCTGTGCTTTCTTTCGTTCTGAACAAGTGTTACTGTTTTCTGCACAATAGCGATTCTTGCGAAGCAATGTGAACACTTCTGCTTCCCAGGCACAGAGAAGGTGCTAGCAGGGAATTCTCTGCCTGCCTTTCCCCAGTGCTCTGCAAGCTCTCCAGGACAACATAGAATCTGGGGCTCTGTGCTTTCTTTCCTTCTGAACAAGTGTTACTGTTTTCTGCACAAAAGCGATTCTGCGAAGCAATGTGAACAGGCACAGAGAAGGTGCTAGCAGGGAATTCTCTGCCTGCCTTTCCCCAGTGCTCTGCAAGCTCTCCAGGACAACATAGAATCTGGGGCTCTGTGCTTTCTTTCCTTCTGAACAAGTGTTACTGTTTTCTGCACAAAAGCGATTCTGCGAAGCAATGTGAACACTTCTGCTTCCCAGGCACAGAGAAGGTGCTAGCAGGGAATTCTCTGCCTGCCTTTCCCCAGTGCTCTGCAAGCTCTCCAGGACAACATAGAATCTGGGGCTCTGTGCTTTCTTTCGTTCTGAACAAGTGTTACTGTTTTCTGCACAAAAGCGATTCTGCGAAGCAATGTGAACAGGCACAGAGAAGGTGCTATCAGGGAATTCTCTGCCTGCCTTTCCCCAGTGCTCTGCAAGCTCTCCAGGACAACATAAAATCTGGGGCTCTGTGCTTTCTTTCCTTCTGAACAAGTGTTACTGTTTTCTGCACAAAAGCGATTCTGCGAAGCAATGTGAACACTTCTGCTTCCCAGGCACAGAGAAGGTGCTAGCAGGGAATTCTCTGCCTGCCTTTCCCCAGTGCTCTGCAAGCTCTCCAGGACAACATAGAATCTGGGGCTCTGTGCTTTCTTTCCTTCTGAACAAGTGTTACTGTTTTCTGCACAAAAGCGATTCTGCGAAGCAATGTGAACACTTCTGCTTCCCAGGCACAGAGAAGGTGCTAGCAAGGAATTCTCTGCCTGCCTTTCCCCAGTGCTCTGCAAGCTCTCCAGGACAACATAGAATCTGGGGCTCTGTGCTTTCTTTCCTTCTGAACAAGTGTTACTGTTTTCTGCACAAAAGCGATTCTTGCGAAGCAATGTGAACAGGGACAGAGAAGGTGCTAGCAGGGAATTCTCTGCCTGCCTTTCCCCAGTGCTCTGCAAGCTCTCCAGGACAACATAGAATCTGGGGCTCTGTGCTTTCTTTCCTTCTGAACAAGTGTTACTGTTTTCTGCACAAAAGCGATTCTTGCGAAGCAATGTGAACACTTCTGCTTCCCAGGCACAGAGAAGGTGCTAGCAGGGAATTCTCTGCCTGCCTTTCCCCAGTGCTCTGCAAGCTCTCCAGGACAACATAGAATCTGGGGCTCTGTGCTTTCTTTCCTTCTGAACAAGTGTTACTGTTTTCTGCACAAAAGCGATTCTTGCGAAGCAATGTGAACACTTCTGCTTCCCAGGCACAGAGAAGGTGCTAGCAAGGAATTCTCTGCCTGCCTTTCCCCAGTGCTCTGCAAGCTCTCCAGGACAACATAGAATCTGGGGCTCTGTGCTTTCTTTCCTTCTGAACAAGTGTTACTGTTTTCTGCACAAAAGCGATTCTGCGAAGCAATGTGAACAGGCACAGAGAAGGTGCTAGCAGGGAATTCTCTGCCTGCCTTTCCCCAGTGCTCTGCAAGCTCTCCAGGACAACATAGAATCTGGGGCTCTGTGCTTTCTTTCCTTCTGAAGAAGTGTTAGTGTTTTCTGCACAAAAGCGATTCTTGCGAAGCAATGTGATCACTTCTGCTTCCCAGGCACAGAGAAGGTGCTATCAGGGAATTCTCTGCCTGCCTTTCCCCAGTGCTCTGCAAGCTCTCCAGGACAACATAAAATCTGGGGCTCTGTGCTTTCTTTCCTTCTGAACAAGTGTTACTGTTTTCTGCACAAAAGCGATTCTGCGAAGCAATGTGAACACTTCTGCTTCCCAGGCACAGAGAAGGTGCTAGCAGGGAATTCTCTGCCTGCCTTTCCCCAGTGCTCTGCAAGCTCTCCAGGACAACATAGAATCTGGGGCTCTGTGCTTTCTTTCCTTCTGAACAAGTGTTACTGTTTTCTGCACAAAAGCGATTCTGCGAAGCAATGTGAACACTTCTGCTTCACAGGCACAGAGAAGGTGCTAGCAAGGAATTCTCTGCCTGCCTTTCCCCAGTGCTCTGCAAGCTCTCCAGGACAACATAGAATCTGGGGCTCTGTGCTTTCTTTCCTTCTGAACAAGTGTTACTGTTTTCTGCACAAAAGCGATTCTGCGAAGCAATGTGAACAGGCACAGAGAAGGTGCTAGCAGGGAATTCTCTGCCTGCCTTTCCCCAGTGCTCTGCAAGCTCTCCAGGACAACATAGAATCTGGGGCTCTGTGCTTTCTTTCCTTCTGAACAAGTGTTACTGTTTTCTGCACAAAAGCGATTCTGCGAAGCATTGTGAACAGGCACAGAGAAGGTGCTAGCAGGGAATTCTCTGCCTGCCTTTCCCCAGTGCTCTGCAAGCTCTCCAGGACA
Source organism: Strix aluco (assembly GCF_031877795.1). Taxonomy (NCBI): domain Eukaryota; kingdom Metazoa; phylum Chordata; class Aves; order Strigiformes; family Strigidae; genus Strix; species Strix aluco. Next base: position 1,377,514 of record NC_133954.1, on the reverse strand, counting down.
ACATAGAATCTGGGGCTCTGTGCTTTCTTTCGTTCTGAACAAGTGTTACTGTTTTCTGCACAATAGCGATTCTTGCGAAGCAATGTGAACACTTCTGCTTCCCAGGCACAGAGAAGGTGCTAGCAGGGAATTCTCTGCCTGCCTTTCCCCAGTGCTCTGCAAGCTCTCCAGGACAACATAGAATCTGGGGCTCTGTGCTTTCTTTCCTTCTGAACAAGTGTTACTGTTTTCTGCACAAAAGCGATTCTGCGAAGCAATGTGAACAGGCACAGAGAAGGTGCTAGCAGGGAATTCTCTGCCTGCCTTTCCCCAGTGCTCTGCAAGCTCTCCAGGACAACATAGAATCTGGGGCTCTGTGCTTTCTTTCCTTCTGAACAAGTGTTACTGTTTTCTGCACAAAAGCGATTCTGCGAAGCAATGTGAACACTTCTGCTTCCCAGGCACAGAGAAGGTGCTAGCAGGGAATTCTCTGCCTGCCTTTCCCCAGTGCTCTGCAAGCTCTCCAGGACAACATAGAATCTGGGGCTCTGTGCTTTCTTTCGTTCTGAACAAGTGTTACTGTTTTCTGCACAAAAGCGATTCTGCGAAGCAATGTGAACAGGCACAGAGAAGGTGCTAGCAGGGAATTCTCTGCCTGCCTTTCCCCAGTGCTCTGCAAGCTCTCCAGGACAACATAAAATCTGGGGCTCTGTGCTTTCTTTCGTTCTGAACAAGTGTTACTGTTTTCTGCACACAAGCGATTCTTGCGAAGCAATGTGAACACTTCTGCTTCCCAGGCACAGAGAAGGTGCTAGCAAGGAATTCTCTGCCTGCCTTTCCCCAGTGCTCTGCAAGCTCTCCAGGACAACATAAAATCTGGGGCTCTGTGCTTTCTTTCGTTCTGAACAAGTGTTACTGTTTTCTGCACAAAAGCGATTCTGCGAAGCAATGTGAACAGGCACAGAGAAGGTGCTAGCAGGGAATTCTCTGCCTGCCTTTCCCCAGTGCTCTGCAAGCTCTCCAGGACAACATAAAATCTGGGGCTCTGTGCTTTCTTTCCTTCTGAACAAGTGTTAGTGTTTTCTGCACAAAAGCGATTCTTGCGAAGCAATGTGATCACTTCTGCTTCCCAGGCACAGAGAAGGTGCTATCAGGGAATTCTCTGCCTGCCTTTCCCCAGTGCTCTGCAAGCTCTCCAGGACAACATAAAATCTGGGGCTCTGTGCTTTCTTTCCTTCTGAACAAGTGTTACTGTTTTCTGCACAAAAGCGATTCTGCGAAGCAATGTGAACACTTCTGCTTCCCAGGCACAGAGAAGGTGCTAGCAGGGAATTCTCTGCCTGCCTTTCCCCAGTGCTCTGCAAGCTCTCCAGGACAACATAGAATCTGGGGCTCTGTGCTTTCTTTCCTTCTGAACAAGTGTTACTGTTTTCTGCACAAAAGCGATTCTGCGAAGCAATGTGAACACTTCTGCTTCACAGGCACAGAGAAGGTGCTAGCAAGGAATTCTCTGCCTGCCTTTCCCCAGTGCTCTGCAAGCTCTCCAGGACAACATAGAATCTGGGGCTCTGTGCTTTCTTTCCTTCTGAACAAGTGTTACTGTTTTCTGCACAAAAGCGATTCTTGCGAAGCAATGTGAACAGGGACAGAGAAGGTGCTAGCAGGGAATTCTCTGCCTGCCTTTCCCCAGTGCTCTGCAAGCTCTCCAGGACAACATAGAATCTGGGGCTCTGTGCTTTCTTTCCTTCTGAACAAGTGTTACTGTTTTCTGCACAAAAGCGATTCTTGCGAAGCAATGTGAACACTTCTGCTTCCCAGGCACAGAGAAGGTGCTAGCAGGGAATTCTCTGCCTGCCTTTCCCCAGTGCTCTGCAAGCTCTCCAGGACAACATAGAATCTGGGGCTCTGTGCTTTCTTTCCTTCTGAACAAGTGTTACTGTTTTCTGCACAAAAGCGATTCTTGCGAAGCAATGTGAACACTTCTGCTTCCCAGGCACAAAGAAGGTGCTAGCAGGGAATTCTCTGCCTGCCTTTCCCCAGTGCTCTGCAAGCTCTCCAGGACAACATAAAATCTGGGGCTCTGTGCTTTCTTTCCTTCTGAACAAGTGTTACTGTTTTCTGCACAAAAGCGATTCTGCGAAGCAATGTGAACAGGCACAGAGAAGGTGCTAGCAGGGAATTCTCTGCCTGCCTTTCCCCAGTGCTCTGCAAGCTCTCCAGGACAACATAGAATCTGGGGCTCTGTGCTTTCTTTCGTTCTGAACAAGTGTTACTGTTTTCTGCACAATAGCGATTCTTGCGAAGCAATGTGAACACTTCTGCTTCCCAGGCACAGAGAAGGTGCTAGCAGGGAATTCTCTGCTTGCCTTTCCCCAGTGCTCTGCAAGCTCTCCAGGACAACATAGAATCTGGGACTCTGTGCTTTCTTTCGTTCTGAACAAGTGTTACTGTTTTCTGCACACAAGCGATTCTTGCGAAGCAATGTGAACACTTCTGCTTCCCAGGCACAGAGAAGGTGCTAGCAAGGAATTCTCTGCCTGCCTTTCCGCAGTGCTCTGCAAGCTCTCCAGGACAACAGCAAATCTGGGGCTCTGTGCTTTCTTTCGTTCTGAACAAGTGTTACTGTTTTCTGCACAAAAGCGATTCTGCGAAGCAATGTGAACAGGCACAGAGAAGGTGCTAGCAGGGAATTCTCTGCCTGCCTTTCCCCAGTGCTCTGCAAGCTCTCCAGGACAACATAGAATCTGGGGCTCTGTGCTTTCTTTCCTTCTGAACAAGTGTTACTGTTTTCTGCACAAAAGCGATTCTGCGAAGCAATGTGAACAGGCACAGAGAAGGTGCTAGCAGGGAATTCTCTGCCTGCCTTTCCCCAGTGCTCTGCAAGCTCTCCAGGACAACATAGAATCTGGGGCTCTGTGCTTTCTTTCCTTCTGAACAAGTGTTACTGTTTTCTGCACAAAAGCGATTCTGCGAAGCAATGTGAACACTTCTGCTTCCCAGGCACAGAGAAGGTGCTATCAGGGAATTCTCTGCCTGCCTTTCCCCAGTGCTCTGCAAGCTCTCCAGGACAACATAGAATCTGGGGCTCTGTGCTTTCTTTCCTTCTGAACAAGTGTTACTGTTTTCTGCACAAAAGCGATTCTTGCGAAGCAATGTGAACACTTCTGCTTCCCAGGCACAGAGAAGGCGCTAGCAGGGAATTCTCTGCCTGTCTTTCCCCAGTGCTCTGCAAGCTCTCCAGGACAACATAAAATCTGGGGCTCTGTGCTTTCTTTAGTTCTGAACAAGTGTTAGAGTTTACTGCACAAAAGCGATTCTTGCGAAGCAATGTGAACACTTCTGCTTCCCAGGCACAGAGAAGGTGCTAGCAGGGAATTCTCTGCCTGCCTTTCCCCAGTGCTCTGCAAGCTCTCCAGGACAACATAGAATCTGGGACTCTGTGCTTTCTTTCCTTCTGAACAAGTGTTACTGTTTTCTGCACAAAAGCTATTCTGCGAAGGAACGTGAACACTTCTGCTTCCCAGGCACAGAGAAGGTGCTAGCAAGGAATTCTCTGCCTGCCTTTCCCCAGTGCTCTGCAAGCTCTCCAGGACAACATAGAATCTGGGGCTCTGTGCTTTCTTTCCTTCTGAAGAAGTGTTAGTGTTTTCTGCACAATAGCGATTCTTGCGAAGCAATGTGAACACTTCTGCTTCCCAGGCACAGAGAAGGTGCTAGCAGGGAATTCTCTGCCTGCCTTTCCCCAGTGCTCTGCAAGCTCTCCAGGACAACACAGAATCTGGGGCTCTGTGCTTTCTTTCGTTCTGAACAAGTGTTACTGTTTTCTGCACAAAAGCGATTCTGCGAAGCAATGTGAACAGGCACAGAGAAGGTGCTAGCAGGGAATTCTCTGCCTGCCTTTCCCCAGTGCTCTGCAAGCTCTCCAGGACAACATAGAATCTGGGGCTCTGTGCTTTCTTTCCTTCTGAACAAGTGTTACTGTTTTCTGCACAAAAGCGATTCTTGCGAAGCAATGTGAACACTTCTGCTTCCCAGGCACAGAGAAGGTGCTAGCAGGGAATTCTCTGCCTGCCTTTCCCCAGTGCTCTGCAAGCTCTCCAGGACAACATAGAATCTGGGGCTCTGTGCTTTCTTTCCTTCTGAACAAGTGTTACTGTTTTCTGCACAAAAGCGATTCTGCGAAGCAATGTGAACACTTCTGCTTCCCAGGCACAGAGAAGGTGCTAGCAGGGAATTCTCTGCCTGCCTTTCCCCAGTGCTCTGCAAGCTCTCCAGGACAACATAGAATCTGGGGCTCTGTGCTTTCTTTCGTTCTGAACAAGTGTTACTGTTTTCTGCACACAAGCGATTCTTGCGAAGCAATGTGAACACTTCTGCTTCCCAGGCACAGAGAAGGCGCTAGCAGGGAATTCTCTGCCTGCCTTTCCCCAGTGCTCTGCAAGCTCTCCAGGACAACAGCAAATCTGGGGCTCTGTGCTTTCTTTCCTTCTGAACAAGTGTTACTGTTTTCTGCACAAAAGCGATTCTGCGAAGCAATGTGAACACTTCTGCTTCCCAGGCACAGAGAAGGTGCTAGCAAGGAATTCTCTGCCTGTCTTTCCCCAGTGCTCTGCAAGCTCTCCAGGACAATATAGAATCTGGGGCTCTGTGCTTTCTTTCCTTCTGAACAAGTGTTACTGTTTTCTGCACAAAAGCGATTCTGCGAAGCAATGTGAACAGGCACAGAGAAGGTGCTAGCAGGGAATTCTCTGCCTGCCTTTCCCCAGTGCTCTGCAAGCTCTCCAGGACAACATAGAATCTGGGGCTCTGTGCTTTCTTTCCTTCTGAACAAGTGTTACTGTTTTCTGCACAAAAGCGATTCTTGCGAAGCAATGTGAACACTTCTGCTTCCCAGGCACAAAGAAGGTGCTAGCAGGGAATTCTCTGCCTGCCTTTCCCCAGTGCTCTGCAAGCTCTCCAGGACAACATAGAATCTGGGGCTCTGTGCTTTCTTTCCTTCTGAACAAGTGTTACTGTTTTCTGCACAAAAGCGATTCTGCGAAGCAATGTGAACAGGCACAGAGAAGGTGCTAGCAAGGAATTCTCTGCCTGCCTTTCCCCAGTGCTCTGCAAGCTCTCCAGGACAACATAAAATCTGGGGCTCTGTGCTTTCTTTCGTTCTGAACAAGTGTTACTGTTTTCTGCACAAAAGCGATTCTGCGAAGCAATGTGAACAGGCACAGAGAAGGTGCTAGCAGGGAATTCTCTGCCTGCCTTTCCCCAGTGCTCTGCAAGCTCTCCAGGACAACATAGAATCTGGGGCTCTGTGCTTTCTTTCCTTCTGAACAAGTGTTACTGTTTTCTGCACAAAAGCGATTCTGCGAAGCAATGTGAACAGGCACAGAGAAGGTGCTAGCAAGGAATTCTCTGCCTGCCTTTCCCCAGTGCTCTGCAAGCTCTCCAGGACAACATAAAATCTGGGGCTCTGTGCTTTCTTTCGTTCTGAACAAGTGTTACTGTTTTCTGCACAAAAGCGATTCTGCGAAGCAATGTGAACAGGCACAGAGAAGGTGCTAGCAGGGAATTCTCTGCCTGCCTTTCCCCAGTGCTCTGCAAGCTCTCCAGGACAACATAGAATCTGGGGCTCTGTGCTTTCTTTCCTTCTGAACAAGTGTTACTGTTTTCTGCACAAAAGCGATTCTGCGAAGCAATGTGAACACTTCTGCTTCCCAGGCACAGAGAAGGTGCTAGCAAGGAATTCTCTGCCTGCCTTTCCCCAGTGCTCTGCAAGCTCTCCAGGACAACATAGAATCTGGGGCTCTGTGCTTTCTTTCCTTCTGAACAAGTGTTACTGTTTTCTGCACAAAAGCGATTCTTGCGAAGCAATGTGAACAGGGACAGAGAAGGTGCTAGCAGGGAATTCTCTGCCTGCCTTTCCCCAGTGCTCTGCAAGCTCTCCAGGACAACATAGAATCTGGGGCTCTGTGCTTTCTTTCCTTCTGAACAAGTGTTACTGTTTTCTGCACAAAAGCGATTCTTGCGAAGCAATGTGAACACTTCTGCTTCCCAGGCACAGAGAAGGTGCTAGCAGGGAATTCTCTGCCTGCCTTTCCCCAGTGCTCTGCAAGCTCTCCAGGACAACATAGAATCTGGGGCTCTGTGCTTTCTTTCCTTCTGAACAAGTGTTACTGTTTTCTGCACAAAAGCGATTCTTGCGAAGCAATGTGAACACTTCTGCTTCCCAGGCACAGAGAAGGTGCTAGCAAGGAATTCTCTGCCTGCCTTTCCCCAGTGCTCTGCAAGCTCTCCAGGACAACATAGAATCTGGGGCTCTGTGCTTTCTTTCCTTCTGAACAAGTGTTACTGTTTTCTGCACAAAAGCGATTCTGCGAAGCAATGTGAACAGGCACAGAGAAGGTGCTAGCAGGGAATTCTCTGCCTGCCTTTCCCCAGTGCTCTGCAAGCTCTCCAGGACAACATAAAATCTGGGGCTCTGTGCTTTCTTTCCTTCTGAACAAGTGTTACTGTTTTCTGCACAAAAGCGATTCTGCGAAGCATTGTGAACAGGCACAGAGAAGGTGCTAGCAGGGAATTCTCTGCCTGCCTTTCCCCAGTGCTCTGCAAGCTCTCCAGGACAACATAGAATCTGGGGCTCTGTGCTTTCTTTCGTTCTGAACAAGTGTTACTGTTTTCTGCACAATAGCGATTCTTGCGAAGCAATGTGAACACTTCTGCTTCCCAGGCACAGAGAAGGTGCTAGCAGGGAATTCTCTGCCTGCCTTTCCCCAGTGCTCTGCAAGCTCTCCAGGACAACATAGAATCTGGGGCTCTGTGCTTTCTTTCCTTCTGAACAAGTGTTACTGTTTTCTGCACAAAAGCGATTCTGCGAAGCAATGTGAACAGGCACAGAGAAGGTGCTAGCAGGGAATTCTCTGCCTGCCTTTCCCCAGTGCTCTGCAAGCTCTCCAGGACAACATAGAATCTGGGGCTCTGTGCTTTCTTTCCTTCTGAACAAGTGTTACTGTTTTCTGCACAAAAGCGATTCTGCGAAGCAATGTGAACACTTCTGCTTCCCAGGCACAGAGAAGGTGCTAGCAGGGAATTCTCTGCCTGCCTTTCCCCAGTGCTCTGCAAGCTCTCCAGGACAACATAGAATCTGGGGCTCTGTGCTTTCTTTCGTTCTGAACAAGTGTTACTGTTTTCTGCACAAAAGCGATTCTGCGAAGCAATGTGAACAGGCACAGAGAAGGTGCTAGCAGGGAATTCTCTGCCTGCCTTTCCCCAGTGCTCTGCAAGCTCTCCAGGACAACATAAAATCTGGGGCTCTGTGCTTTCTTTCGTTCTGAACAAGTGTTACTGTTTTCTGCACACAAGCGATTCTTGCGAAGCAATGTGAACACTTCTGCTTCCCAGGCACAGAGAAGGTGCTAGCAAGGAATTCTCTGCCTGCCTTTCCCCAGTGCTCTGCAAGCTCTCCAGGACAACATAAAATCTGGGGCTCTGTGCTTTCTTTCGTTCTGAACAAGTGTTACTGTTTTCTGCACAAAAGCGATTCTGCGAAGCAATGTGAACAGGCACAGAGAAGGTGCTAGCAGGGAATTCTCTGCCTGCCTTTCCCCAGTGCTCTGCAAGCTCTCCAGGACAACATAAAATCTGGGGCTCTGTGCTTTCTTTCCTTCTGAACAAGTGTTAGTGTTTTCTGCACAAAAGCGATTCTTGCGAAGCAATGTGATCACTTCTGCTTCCCAGGCACAGAGAAGGTGCTATCAGGGAATTCTCTGCCTGCCTTTCCCCAGTGCTCTGCAAGCTCTCCAGGACAACATAGAATCTGGGGCTCTGTGCTTTCTTTCCTTCTGAACAAGTGTTACTGTTTTCTGCACAAAAGCGATTCTGCGAAGCAATGTGAACACTTCTGCTTCACAGGCACAGAGAAGGTGCTAGCAAGGAATTCTCTGCCTGCCTTTCCCCAGTGCTCTGCAAGCTCTCCAGGACAACATAGAATCTGGGGCTCTGTGCTTTCTTTCCTTCTGAACAAGTGTTACTGTTTTCTGCACAAAAGCGATTCTTGCGAAGCAATGTGAACAGGGACAGAGAAGGTGCTAGCAGGGAATTCTCTGCCTGCCTTTCCCCAGTGCTCTGCAAGCTCTCCAGGACAACATAGAATCTGGGGCTCTGTGCTTTCTTTCCTTCTGAACAAGTGTTACTGTTTTCTGCACAAAAGCGATTCTTGCGAAGCAATGTGAACACTTCTGCTTCCCAGGCACAGAGAAGGTGCTAGCAGGGAATTCTCTGCCTGCCTTTCCCCAGTGCTCTGCAAGCTCTCCAGGACAACATAGAATCTGGGGCTCTGTGCTTTCTTTCCTTCTGAACAAGTGTTACTGTTTTCTGCACAAAAGCGATTCTTGCGAAGCAATGTGAACACTTCTGCTTCCCAGGCACAAAGAAGGTGCTAGCAGGGAATTCTCTGCCTGCCTTTCCCCAGTGCTCTGCAAGCTCTCCAGGACAACATAAAATCTGGGGCTCTGTGCTTTCTTTCCTTCTGAACAAGTGTTACTGTTTTCTGCACAAAAGCGATTCTGCGAAGCAATGTGAACAGGCACAGAGAAGGTGCTAGCAGGGAATTCTCTGCCTGCCTTTCCCCAGTGCTCTGCAAGCTCTCCAGGACAACATAGAATCTGGGGCTCTGTGCTTTCTTTCGTTCTGAACAAGTGTTACTGTTTTCTGCACAATAGCGATTCTTGCGAAGCAATGTGAACACTTCTGCTTCCCAGGCACAGAGAAGGTGCTAGCAGGGAATTCTCTGCTTGCCTTTCCCCAGTGCTCTGCAAGCTCTCCAGGACAACATAGAATCTGGGACTCTGTGCTTTCTTTCGTTCTGAACAAGTGTTACTGTTTTCTGCACACAAGCGATTCTTGCGAAGCAATGTGAACACTTCTGCTTCCCAGGCACAGAGAAGGTGCTAGCAAGGAATTCTCTGCCTGCCTTTCCGCAGTGCTCTGCAAGCTCTCCAGGACAACAGCAAATCTGGGGCTCTGTGCTTTCTTTCGTTCTGAACAAGTGTTACTGTTTTCTGCACAAAAGCGATTCTGCGAAGCAATGTGAACAGGCACAGAGAAGGTGCTAGCAGGGAATTCTCTGCCTGCCTTTCCCCAGTGCTCTGCAAGCTCTCCAGGACAACATAGAATCTGGGGCTCTGTGCTTTCTTTCCTTCTGAACAAGTGTTACTGTTTTCTGCACAAAAGCGATTCTGCGAAGCAATGTGAACAGGCACAGAGAAGGTGCTAGCAGGGAATTCTCTGCCTGCCTTTCCCCAGTGCTCTGCAAGCTCTCCAGGACAACATAGAATCTGGGGCTCTGTGCTTTCTTTCCTTCTGAACAAGTGTTACTGTTTTCTGCACAAAAGCGATTCTGCGAAGCAATGTGAACACTTCTGCTTCCCAGGCACAGAGAAGGTGCTATCAGGGAATTCTCTGCCTGCCTTTCCCCAGTGCTCTGCAAGCTCTCCAGGACAACATAGAATCTGGGGCTCTGTGCTTTCTTTCCTTCTGAACAAGTGTTACTGTTTTCTGCACAAAAGCGATTCTTGCGAAGCAATGTGAACACTTCTGCTTCCCAGGCACAGAGAAGGCGCTAGCAGGGAATTCTCTGCCTGTCTTTCCCCAGTGCTCTGCAAGCTCTCCAGGACAACATAAAATCTGGGGCTCTGTGCTTTCTTTAGTTCTGAACAAGTGTTAGAGTTTACTGCACAAAAGCGATTCTTGCGAAGCAATGTGAACACTTCTGCTTCCCAGGCACAGAGAAGGTGCTAGCAGGGAATTCTCTGCCTGCCTTTCCCCAGTGCTCTGCAAGCTCTCCAGGACAACATAGAATCTGGGACTCTGTGCTTTCTTTCCTTCTGAACAAGTGTTACTGTTTTCTGCACAAAAGCTATTCTGCGAAGGAACGTGAACACTTCTGCTTCCCAGGCACAGAGAAGGTGCTAGCAAGGAATTCTCTGCCTGCCTTTCCCCAGTGCTCTGCAAGCTCTCCAGGACAACATAGAATCTGGGGCTCTGTGCTTTCTTTCCTTCTGAAGAAGTGTTAGTGTTTTCTGCACAATAGCGATTCTTGCGAAGCAATGTGAACACTTCTGCTTCCCAGGCACAGAGAAGGTGCTAGCAGGGAATTCTCTGCCTGCCTTTCCCCAGTGCTCTGCAAGCTCTCCAGGACAACACAGAATCTGGGGCTCTGTGCTTTCTTTCGTTCTGAACAAGTGTTACTGTTTTCTGCACAAAAGCGATTCTGCGAAGCAATGTGAACAGGCACAGAGAAGGTGCTAGCAGGGAATTCTCTGCCTGCCTTTCCCCAGTGCTCTGCAAGCTCTCCAGGACAACATAAAATCTGGGGCTCTGTGCTTTCTTTCCTTCTGAACAAGTGTTACTGTTTTCTGCACAAAAGCGATTCTTGCGAAGCAATGTGAACACTTCTGCTTCCCAGGCACAGAGAAGGTGCTAGCAGGGAATTCTCTGCCTGCCTTTCCCCAGTGCTCTGCAAGCTCTCCAGGACAACATAGAATCTGGGGCTCTGTGCTTTCTTTCCTTCTGAACAAGTGTTACTGTTTTCTGCACAAAAGCGATTCTGCGAAGCAATGTGAACACTTCTGCTTCCCAGGCACAGAGAAGGTGCTAGCAGGGAATTCTCTGCCTGCCTTTCCCCAGTGCTCTGCAAGCTCTCCAGGACAACATAGAATCTGGGGCTCTGTGCTTTCTTTCGTTCTGAACAAGTGTTACTGTTTTCTGCACACAAGCGATTCTTGCGAAGCAATGTGAACACTTCTGCTTCCCAGGCACAGAGAAGGCGCTAGCAGGGAATTCTCTGCCTGCCTTTCCCCAGTGCTCTGCAAGCTCTCCAGGACAACAGCAAATCTGGGGCTCTGTGCTTTCTTTCCTTCTGAACAAGTGTTACTGTTTTCTGCACAAAAGCGATTCTGCGAAGCAATGTGAACACTTCTGCTTCCCAGGCACAGAGAAGGTGCTAGCAAGGAATTCTCTGCCTGTCTTTCCCCAGTGCTCTGCAAGCTCTCCAGGACAATATAGAATCTGGGGCTCTGTGCTTTCTTTCCTTCTGAACAAGTGTTACTGTTTTCTGCACAAAAGCGATTCTGCGAAGCAATGTGAACAGGCACAGAGAAGGTGCTAGCAGGGAATTCTCTGCCTGCCTTTCCCCAGTGCTCTGCAAGCTCTCCAGGACAACATAGAATCTGGGGCTCTGTGCTTTCTTTCCTTCTGAACAAGTGTTACTGTTTTCTGCACAAAAGCGATTCTTGCGAAGCAATGTGAACACTTCTGCTTCCCAGGCACAAAGAAGGTGCTAGCAGGGAATTCTCTGCCTGCCTTTCCCCAGTGCTCTGCAAGCTCTCCAGGACAACATAGAATCTGGGGCTCTGTGCTTTCTTTCCTTCTGAACAAGTGTTACTGTTTTCTGCACAAAAGCGATTCTGCGAAGCAATGTGAACAGGCACAGAGAAGGTGCTAGCAAGGAATTCTCTGCCTGCCTTTCCCCAGTGCTCTGCAAGCTCTCCAGGACAACATAAAATCTGGGGCTCTGTGCTTTCTTTCGTTCTGAACAAGTGTTACTGTTTTCTGCACAAAAGCGATTCTGCGAAGCAATGTGAACAGGCACAGAGAAGGTGCTAGCAGGGAATTCTCTGCCTGCCTTTCCCCAGTGCTCTGCAAGCTCTCCAGGACAACATAGAATCTGGGGCTCTGTGCTTTCTTTCCTTCTGAACAAGTGTTACTGTTTTCTGCACAAAAGCGATTCTGCGAAGCAATGTGAACAGGCACAGAGAAGGTGCTAGCAAGGAATTCTCTGCCTGCCTTTCCCCAGTGCTCTGCAAGCTCTCCAGGACAACATAAAATCTGGGGCTCTGTGCTTTCTTTCGTTCTGAACAAGTGTTACTGTTTTCTGCACAAAAGCGATTCTGCGAAGCAATGTGAACAGGCACAGAGAAGGTGCTAGCAGGGAATTCTCTGCCTGCCTTTCCCCAGTGCTCTGCAAGCTCTCCAGGACAACATAGAATCTGGGGCTCTGTGCTTTCTTTCCTTCTGAACAAGTGTTACTGTTTTCTGCACAAAAGCGATTCTGCGAAGCAATGAGAACACTTCTGCTTCCCAGGCACAGAGAAGGTGCTAGCAGGGAATTCTCTGCCTGCCTTTCCCCAGTGCTCTGCAAGCTCTCCAGGACAACATAGAATCTGGGGCTCTGTGCTTTCTTTCCTTCTGAACAAGTGTTACTGTTTTCTGCACAAAAGCGATTCTTGCGAAGCAATGTGAACACTTCTGCTTCCCAGGCACAGAGAAGGTGCTAGCAGGGAATTCTCTGCCTGCCTTTCCCCAGTGCTCTGCAAGCTCTCCAGGACAACATAGAATCTGGGGCTCTGTGCTTTCTTTCCTTCTGAACAAGTGTTACTGTTTTCTGCACAAAAGCGATTCTTGCGAAGCAATGTGAACACTTCTGCTTCCCAGGCACAAAGAAGGTGCTAGCAGGGAATTCTCTGCCTGCCTTTCCCCAGTGCTCTGCAAGCTCTCCAGGACAACATAAAATCTGGGGCTCTGTGCTTTCTTTCCTTCTGAACAAGTGTTACTGTTTTCTGCACAAAAGCGATTCTGCGAAGCAATGTGAACAGGCACAGAGAAGGTGCTAGCAGGGAATTCTCTGCCTGCCTTTCCCCAGTGCTCTGCAAGCTCTCCAGGACAACATAGAATCTGGGGCTCTGTGCTTTCTTTCGTTCTGAACAAGTGTTACTGTTTTCTGCACAATAGCGATTCTTGCGAAGCAATGTGAACACTTCTGCTTCCCAGGCACAGAGAAGGTGCTAGCAGGGAATTCTCTGCTTGCCTTTCCCCAGTGCTCTGCAAGCTCTCCAGGACAACATAGAATCTGGGACTCTGTGCTTTCTTTCGTTCTGAACAAGTGTTACTGTTTTCTGCACACAAGCGATTCTTGCGAAGCAATGTGAACACTTCTGCTTCCCAGGCACAGAGAAGGTGCTAGCAAGGAATTCTCTGCCTGCCTTTCCGCAGTGCTCTGCAAGCTCTCCAGGACAACAGCAAATCTGGGGCTCTGTGCTTTCTTTCGTTCTGAACAAGTGTTACTGTTTTCTGCACAAAAGCGATTCTGCGAAGCAATGTGAACAGGCACAGAGAAGGTGCTAGCAGGGAATTCTCTGCCTGCCTTTCCCCAGTGCTCTGCAAGCTCTCCAGGACAACATAGAATCTGGGGCTCTGTGCTTTCTTTCCTTCTGAACAAGTGTTACTGTTTTCTGCACAAAAGCGATTCTGCGAAGCAATGTGAACAGGCACAGAGAAGGTGCTAGCAGGGAATTCTCTGCCTGCCTTTCCCCAGTGCTCTGCAAGCTCTCCAGGACAACATAGAATCTGGGGCTCTGTGCTTTCTTTCCTTCTGAACAAGTGTTACTGTTTTCTGCACAAAAGCGATTCTGCGAAGCAATGTGAACACTTCTGCTTCCCAGGCACAGAGAAGGTGCTATCAGGGAATTCTCTGCCTGCCTTTCCCCAGTGCTCTGCAAGCTCTCCAGGACAACATAGAATCTGGGGCTCTGTGCTTTCTTTCCTTCTGAACAAGTGTTACTGTTTTCTGCACAAAAGCGATTCTTGCGAAGCAATGTGAACACTTCTGCTTCCCAGGCACAGAGAAGGCGCTAGCAGGGAATTCTCTGCCTGTCTTTCCCCAGTGCTCTGCAAGCTCTCCAGGACAACATAAAATCTGGGGCTCTGTGCTTTCTTTAGTTCTGAACAAGTGTTAGAGTTTACTGCACAAAAGCGATTCTTGCGAAGCAATGTGAACACTTCTGCTTCCCAGGCACAGAGAAGGTGCTAGCAGGGAATTCTCTGCCTGCCTTTCCCCAGTGCTCTGCAAGCTCTCCAGGACAACATAGAATCTGGGACTCTGTGCTTTCTTTCCTTCTGAACAAGTGTTACTGTTTTCTGCACAAAAGCTATTCTGCGAAGGAACGTGAACACTTCTGCTTCCCAGGCACAGAGAAGGTGCTAGCAAGGAATTCTCTGCCTGCCTTTCCCCAGTGCTCTGCAAGCTCTCCAGGACAACATAGAATCTGGGGCTCTGTGCTTTCTTTCCTTCTGAAGAAGTGTTAGTGTTTTCTGCACAATAGCGATTCTTGCGAAGCAATGTGAACACTTCTGCTTCCCAGGCACAGAGAAGGTGCTAGCAGGGAATTCTCTGCCTGCCTTTCCCCAGTGCTCTGCAAGCTCTCCAGGACAACACAGAATCTGGGGCTCTGTGCTTTCTTTCGTTCTGAACAAGTGTTACTGTTTTCTGCACAAAAGCGATTCTGCGAAGCAATGTGAACAGGCACAGAGAAGGTGCTAGCAGGGAATTCTCTGCCTGCCTTTCCCCAGTGCTCTGCAAGCTCTCCAGGACAACATAGAATCTGGGGCTCTGTGCTTTCTTTCCTTCTGAACAAGTGTTACTGTTTTCTGCACAAAAGCGATTCTTGCGAAGCAATGTGAACACTTCTGCTTCCCAGGCACAGAGAAGGTGCTAGCAGGGAATTCTCTGCCTGCCTTTCCCCAGTGCTCTGCAAGCTCTCCAGGACAACATAGAATCTGGGGCTCTGTGCTTTCTTTCCTTCTGAACAAGTGTTACTGTTTTCTGCACAAAAGCGATTCTGCGAAGCAATGTGAACACTTCTGCTTCCCAGGCACAGAGAAGGTGCTAGCAGGGAATTCTCTGCCTGCCTTTCCCCAGTGCTCTGCAAGCTCTCCAGGACAACATAGAATCTGGGGCTCTGTGCTTTCTTTCGTTCTGAACAAGTGTTACTGTTTTCTGCACACAAGCGATTCTTGCGAAGCAATGTGAACACTTCTGCTTCCCAGGCACAGAGAAGGCGCTAGCAGGGAATTCTCTGCCTGCCTTTCCCCAGTGCTCTGCAAGCTCTCCAGGACAACAGCAAATCTGGGGCTCTGTGCTTTCTTTCCTTCTGAACAAGTGTTACTGTTTTCTGCACAAAAGCGATTCTGCGAAGCAATGTGAACACTTCTGCTTCCCAGGCACAGAGAAGGTGCTAGCAAGGAATTCTCTGCCTGTCTTTCCCCAGTGCTCTGCAAGCTCTCCAGGACAATATAGAATCTGGGGCTCTGTGCTTTCTTTCCTTCTGAACAAGTGTTACTGTTTTCTGCACAAAAGCGATTCTGCGAAGCAATGTGAACAGGCACAGAGAAGGTGCTAGCAGGGAATTCTCTGCCTGCCTTTCCCCAGTGCTCTGCAAGCTCTCCAGGACAACATAGAATCTGGGGCTCTGTGCTTTCTTTCCTTCTGAACAAGTGTTACTGTTTTCTGCACAAAAGCGATTCTTGCGAAGCAATGTGAACACTTCTGCTTCCCAGGCACAAAGAAGGTGCTAGCAGGGAATTCTCTGCCTGCCTTTCCCCAGTGCTCTGCAAGCTCTCCAGGACAACATAGAATCTGGGGCTCTGTGCTTTCTTTCCTTCTGAACAAGTGTTACTGTTTTCTGCACAAAAGCGATTCTGCGAAGCAATGTGAACAGGCACAGAGAAGGTGCTAGCAAGGAATTCTCTGCCTGCCTTTCCCCAGTGCTCTGCAAGCTCTCCAGGACAACATAAAATCTGGGGCTCTGTGCTTTCTTTCGTTCTGAACAAGTGTTACTGTTTTCTGCACAAAAGCGATTCTGCGAAGCAATGTGAACAGGCACAGAGAAGGTGCTAGCAGGGAATTCTCTGCCTGCCTTTCCCCAGTGCTCTGCAAGCTCTCCAGGACAACATAGAATCTGGGGCTCTGTGCTTTCTTTCCTTCTGAACAAGTGTTACTGTTTTCTGCACAAAAGCGATTCTGCGAAGCAATGTGAATACTTCTGCTTCCCAGGCACAGAGAAGGTGCTAGCAAGGAATTCTCTGCCTGCCTTTCCCCAGTGCTCTGCAAGCTCTCCAGGACAACATAGAATCTGGGGCTCTGTGCTTTCTTTCCTTCTGAACAAGTGTTACTGTTTTCTGCACAAAAGCGATTCTGCGAAGCAATGTGAACAGGCACAGAGAAGGTGCTAGCAGGGAATTCTCTGCCTGCCTTTCCCCAGTGCTCTGCAAGCTCTCCAGGACAACATAGAATCTGGGGCTCTGTGCTTTCTTTCCTTCTGAACAAGTGTTACTGTTTTCTGCACAAAAGCGATTCTGCGAAGCAATGTGAACACTTCTGCTTCCCAGGCACAGAGAAGGTGCTATCAGGGAATTCTCTGCCTGCCTTTCCCCAGTGCTCTGCAAGCTCTCCAGGACAACATAGAATCTGGGGCTCTGTGCTTTCTTTCCTTCTGAACAAGTGTTACTGTTTTCTGCACAAAAGCGATTCTGCGAAGCAATGTGAACACTTCTGCTTCCCAGGCACAGAGAAGGTGCTAGCAGGGAATTCTCTGCCTGCCTTTCCCCAGTGCTCTGCAAGCTCTCCAGGACAACATAGAATCTGGGGCTCTGTGCTTTCTTTCGTTCTGAACAAGTGTTACTGTTTTCTGCACACAAGCGATTCTTGCGAAGCAATGTGAACACTTCTGCTTCCCAGGCACAGAGAAGGCGCTAGCAGGGAATTCTCTGCCTGCCTTTCCCCAGTGCTCTGCAAGCTCTCCAGGACAACATAGAATCTGGGGCTCTGTGCTTTCTTTCCTTCTGAACAAGTGTTAGAGTTTTCTGCACAAAAGCGATTCTTGCGAAGCAATGTGAACACTTCTGCTTCCCAGGCACAAAGAAGGTGCTAGCAGGGAATTCTCTGCCTGCCTTTCCCCAGTGCTCTGCAAGCTCTCCAGGACAACATAGAATCTGGGGCTCTGTGCTTTCTTTCCTTCTGAACAAGTGTTACTGTTTTCTGCACAAAAGCGATTCTGCGAAGCAATGTGAACAGGCACAGAGAAGGTGCTAGCAAGGAATTCTCTGCCTGCCTTTCCCCAGTGCTCTGCAAGCTCTCCAGGACAACATAAAATCTGGGGCTCTGTGCTTTCTTTCGTTCTGAACAAGTGTTACTGTTTTCTGCACAAAAGCGATTCTGCGAAGCAATGTGAACAGGCACAGAGAAGGTGCTAGCAGGGAATTCTCTGCCTGCCTTTCCCCAGTGCTCTGCAAGCTCTCCAGGACAACATAGAATCTGGGGCTCTGTGCTTTCTTTCCTTCTGAACAAGTGTTACTGTTTTCTGCACAAAAGCGATTCTGCGAAGCAATGTGAATACTTCTGCTTCCCAGGCACAGAGAAGGTGCTAGCAAGGAATTCTCTGCCTGCCTTTCCCCAGTGCTCTGCAAGCTCTCCAGGACAACATAGAATCTGGGGCTCTGTGCTTTCTTTCCTTCTGAACAAGTGTTACTGTTTTCTGCACAAAAGCGATTCTGCGAAGCAATGTGAACAGGCACAGAGAAGGTGCTAGCAGGGAATTCTCTGCCTGCCTTTCCCCAGTGCTCTGCAAGCTCTCCAGGACAACATAGAATCTGGGGCTCTGTGCTTTCTTTCCTTCTGAACAAGTGTTACTGTTTTCTGCACAAAAGCGATTCTGCGAAGCAATGTGAACACTTCTGCTTCCCAGGCACAGAGAAGGTGCTATCAGGGAATTCTCTGCCTGCCTTTCCCCAGTGCTCTGCAAGCTCTCCAGGACAACATAGAATCTGGGGCTCTGTGCTTTCTTTCCTTCTGAACAAGTGTTACTGTTTTCTGCACAAAAGCGATTCTGCGAAGCAATGTGAACACTTCTGCTTCCCAGGCACAGAGAAGGTGCTAGCAGGGAATTCTCTGCCTGCCTTTCCCCAGTGCTCTGCAAGCTCTCCAGGACAACATAGAATCTGGGGCTCTGTGCTTTCTTTCGTTCTGAACAAGTGTTACTGTTTTCTGCACACAAGCGATTCTTGCGAAGCAATGTGAACACTTCTGCTTCCCAGGCACAGAGAAGGCGCTAGCAGGGAATTCTCTGCCTGCCTTTCCCCAGTGCTCTGCAAGCTCTCCAGGACAACATAGAATCTGGGGCTCTGTGCTTTCTTTCCTTCTGAACAAGTGTTAGAGTTTTCTGCACAAAAGCGATTCTTGCGAAGCAATGTGAACACTTCTGCTTCCCAGGCACAGAGAAGGTGCTAGCAGGGAATTCTCTGCCTGCCTTTCCCCAGTGCTCTGCAAGCTCTCCAGGACAACATAGAATCTGGGACTCTGTGCTTTCTTTCCTTCTGAACAAGTGTTACTGTTTTCTGCACAAAAGCTATTCTGCGAAGGAACGTGAACACTTCTGCTTCCCAGGCACAGAGAAGGTGCTAGCAAGGAATTCTCTGCCTGCCTTTCCCCAGTGCTCTGCAAGCTCTCCAGGACAACATAGAATCTGGGGCTCTGTGCTTTCTTTCCTTCTGAACAAGTGTTAGTGTTTTCTGCACAAAAGCGATTCTGCGAAGCAATGTGAACACTTCTGCTTCCCAGGCACAGAGAAGGTGCTAGCAGGGAATTCTCTGCCTGCCTTTCCCCAGTGCTCTGCAAGCTCTCCAGGACAATATAGAATCTGGGGCTCTGTGCTTTCTTTCCTTCTGAACAAGTGTTACTGTTTTCTGCACAAAAGCGATTCTTGCGAAGCAATGTGAACAGGCACAGAGAAGGTGCTAGCAGGGAATTCTCTGCCTGCCTTTCCCCAGTGCTCTGCAAGCTCTCCAGGACAACATAGAATCTGGGGCTCTGTGCTTTCTTTCCTTCTGAACAAGTGTTACTGTTTTCTGCACAAAAGCGATTCTTGCGAAGCAATGTGAACACTTCTGCTTCCCAGGCACAGAGAAGGTGCTAGCAGGGAATTCTCTGCCTGCCTTTCCCCAGTGCTCTGCAAGCTCTCCAGGACAACATAGAATCTGGGGCGCTGTGCTTTCTTTCCTTCTGAACAAGTGTTAGTGTTTTCTGCACAAAAGCGATTCTTGCGAAGCAATGTGAACACTTCTGCTTCCCAGGCACAAAGAAGGTGCTAGCAGGGAATTCTCTGCCTGCCTTTCCCCAGTGCTCTGCAAGCTCTCCAGGACAACATAGAATCTGCGGCTCTGTGCTTTCTTTCCTTCTGAACAAGTGTTACTGTTTTCTGCACAAAAGCGATTCTGCGAAGCAATGTGAACAGGCACAGAGAAGGTGCTAGCAAGGAATTCTCTGCCTGCCTTTCCCCAGTGCTCTGCAAGCTCTCCAGGACAACATAAAATCTGGGGCTCTGTGCTTTCTTTCGTTCTGAACAAGTGTTACTGTTTTCTGCACAAAAGCGATTCTGCGAAGCAATGTGAACAGGCACAGAGAAGGTGCTAGCAAGGAATTCTCTGCCTGCCTTTCCCCAGTGCTCTGCAAGCTCTCCAGGACAACATAGAATCTGGGGCTCTGTGCTTTCTTTCCTTCTGAACAAGTGTTACTGTTTTCTGCACAAAAGCGATTCTGCGAAGCAATGTGAACACTTCTGCTTCCCAGGCACAGAGAACGTGCTAGCAAGGAATTCTCTGCCTGCCTTTCCCCAGTGCTCTGCAAGCTCTCCAGGACAACAGCAAATCTGGGGCTCTGTGCTTTCTTTCCTTCTGAACAAGTGTTACTGTTTTCTGCACAAAAGTGATTCTGCGAAGCAATGTGAACAGGCACAGAGAAGGTGCTAGCAAGGAATTCTCTGCCTGCCTTTCCCCAGTGCTCTGCAAGCTCTCCAGGACAACATAAAATCTGGGGCTCTGTGCTTTCTTTCCTTCTGAACAAGTGTTAGTGTTTTCTGCACAAAAGCGATTCTTGCGAAGCAATGTGATCACTTCTGCTTCCCAGGCACAGAGAAGGTGCTATCAGGGAATTCTCTGCCTGCCTTTCCCCAGTGCTCTGCAAGCTCTCCAGGACAACATAAAATCTGGGGCTCTGTGCTTTCTTTCGTTCTGAACAAGTGTTACTGTTTTCTGCACAAAAGCGATTCTGCGAAGCAATGTGATCACTTCTGCTTCCCAGGCACAGAGAAGGTGCTATCAGGGAATTCTCTGCCTGCCTTTCCCCAGTGCTCTGCAAGCTCTCCAGGACAACATAAAATCTGGGGCTCTGTGCTTTCTTTCCTTCTGAACAAGTGTTACTGTTTTCTGCACAAAAGCGATTCTGCGAAGCAATGTGAACACTTCTGCTTCCCAGGCACAGAGAAGGTGCTAGCAGGGAATTCTCTGCCTGCCTTTCCCCAGTGCTCTGCAAGCTCTCCAGGACAACATAGAATCTGGGGCTCTGTGCTTTCTTTCCTTCTGAACAAGTGTTAGTGTTTTCTGCACAAAAGCGATTCTTGCGAAGCAATGTGATCACTTCTGCTTCCCAGGCACAGAGAAGGTGCTAGCAGGGAATTCTCTGCCTGCCTTTCCCCAGTGCTCTGCAAGCTCTCCAGGACAACATAGAATCTGGGGCTCTGTGCTTTCTTTCCTTCTGAACAAGTGTTACTGTTTTCTGCACAAAAGCGATTCTGCGAAGCAATGTGAACACTTCTGCTTCCCAGGCACAGAGAAGGTGCTAGCAAGGAATTCTCTGCCTGCCTTTCCCCAGTGCTCTGCAAGCTCTCCAGGACAATATAGAATCTGGGGCTCTGTGCTTTCTTTCCTTCTGAACAAGTGTTACTGTTTTCTGCACAAAAGCGATTCTTGCGAAGCAATGTGAACAGGCACAGAGAAGGTGCTAGCAGGGAATTCTCTGCCTGCCTTTCCCCAGTGCTCTGCAAGCTCTCCAGGACAACATAGAATCTGGGGCTCTGTGCTTTCTTTCGTTCTGAACAAGTGTTACTGTTTTCTGCACAAAAGCGATTCTTGCGAAGCAATGTGAACACTTCTGCTTCCCAGGCACAGAGAAGGTGCTAGCAGGGAATTCTCTGCCTGCCTTTCCCCAGTGCTCTGCAAGCTCTCCAGGACAACATAGAATCTGGGGCTCTGTGCTTTCTTTCGTTCTGAACAAGTGTTAGTGTTTTCTGCACAAAAGCGATTCTTGCGAAGCAATGTGAACACTTCTGCTTCCCAGGCACAAAGAAGGTGCTAGCAGGGAATTCTCTGCCTGCCTTTCCCCAGTGCTCTGCAAGCTCTCCAGGACAACATAGAATCTGCGGCTCTGTGCTTTCTTTCGTTCTGAACAAGTGTTACTGTTTTCTGCACAAAAGCGATTCTGCGAAGCAATGTGAACAGGCACAGAGAAGGTGCTAGCAAGGAATTCTCTGCCTGCCTTTCCCCAGTGCTCTGCAAGCTCTCCAGGACAACATAGAATCTGGGGCTCTGTGCTTTCTTTCCTTCTGAACAAGTGTTACTGTTTTCTGCACAAAAGCGATTCTGCGAAGCAATGTGAACAGGCACAGAGAAGGTGCTAGCAGGGAATTCTCTGCCTGCCTTTCCCCAGTGCTCTGCAAGCTCTCCAGGACAACATAGAATCTGGGGCTCTGTGCTTTCTTTCCTTCTGAACAAGTGTTACTGTTTTCTGCACAAAAGCGATTCTGCGAAGCAATGTGAACAGGCACAGAGAAGGTGCGAGCAGGGAATTCTCTGCCTGCCTTTCCCCAGTGCTCTGCAAGCTCTCCAGGACAACATAGAATCTGGGGCTCTGTGCTTTCTTTCCTTCTGAACAAGTGTTACTGTTTTCTGCACAAAACGATTCTTGCGAAGCAATGTGAACACTTCTGCTTCCCAGGCACAGAGAAGGCGCTAGCAGGGAATTCTCTGCCTGCCTTTCCCCAGTGCTCTGCAAGCTCTCCAGGACAACATAAAATCTGGGGCTCTGTGCTTTCTTTCGTTCTGAACAAGTGTTAGAGTTTTCTGCACAAAAGCGATTCTTGCGAAGCAATGTGAACACTTCTGCTTCCCAGGCACAGAGAAGGTGCTAGCAGGGAATTCTCTGCCTGCCTTTCCCCAGTGCTCTGCAAGCTCTCCAGGACAACATAGAATCTGGGGCTCTGTGCTTTCTTTCCTTCTGAACAAGTGTTACTGTTTTCTGCACAAAAGCGATTCTGCGAAGGAACGTGAACACTTCTGCTTCCCAGGCACAGAGAAGGTGCTAGCAAGGAATTCTCTGCCTGCCTTTCCCCAGTGCTCTGCAAGCTCTCCAGGACAACATAGAATCTGGGGCTCTGTGCTTTCTTTCCTTCTGAACAAGTGTTAGTGTTTTCTGCACAAAAGCGATTCTGCGAAGCAATGTGAACACTTCTGCTTCCCAGGCACAGAGAAGGTGCTAGCAAGGAATTCTCTGCCTGCCTTTCCCCAGTGCTCTGCAAGCTCTCCAGGACAATATAGAATCTGGGGCTCTGTGCTTTCTTTCCTTCTGAACAAGTGTTACTGTTTTCTGCACAAAAGCGATTCTTGCGAAGCAATGTGAACAGGCACAGAGAAGGTGCTAGCAGGGAATTCTCTGCCTGCCTTTCCCCAGTGCTCTGCAAGCTCTCCAGGACAACATAGAATCTGGGGCTCTGTGCTTTCTTTCCTTCTGAACAAGTGTTACTGTTTTCTGCACAAAAGCGATTCTTGCGAAGCAATGTGAACACTTCTGCTTCCAAGGCACAAAGAAGGTGCTAGCAGGGAATTCTCTGCCTGCCTTTCCCCAGTGCTCTGCAAGCTCTCCAGGACAACATAGAATCTGGGGCTCTGTGCTTTCTTTCCTTCTGAACAAGTGTTAGTGTTTTCTGCACAAAAGCGATTCTTGCGAAGCAATGTGAACACTTCTGCTTCCCAGGCACAAAGAAGGTGCTAGCAGGGAATTCTCTGCCTGCCTTTCCGCAGTGCTCTGCAAGCTCTCCAGGACAACATAGAATCTGCGGCTCTGTGCTTTCTTTCCTTCTGAACAAGTGTTACTGTTTTCTGCACAAAAGCGATTCTGCGAAGCAATGTGAACAGGCACAGAGAAGGTGCTAGCAAGGAATTCTCTGCCTGCCTTTCCCCAGTGCTCTGCAAGCTCTCCAGGACAACATAGAATCTGGGGCTCTGTGCTTTCTTTCGTTCTGAACAAGTGTTACTGTTTTCTGCACAAAAGCGATTCTGCGAAGCAATGTGAACAGGCACAGAGAAGGTGCTAGCAAGGAATTCTCTGCCTGCCTTTCCCCAGTGCTCTGCAAGCTCTCCAGGACAACATAAAATCTGGGGCTCTGTGCTTTCTTTCGTTCTGAACAAGTGTTACTGTTTTCTGCACAAAAGCGATTCTGCGAAGCAATGTGAACAGGCACAGAGAAGGTGCTAGCAGGGAATTCTCTGCCTGCCTTTCCCCAGTGCTCTGCAAGCTCTCCAGGACAACATAGAATCTGGGGCTCTGTGCTTTCTTTCCTTCTGAACAAGTGTTACTGTTTTCTGCACAAAAGCGATTCTGCGAAGCAATGTGAACACTTCTGCTTCCCAGGCACAGAGAAGGTGCTATCAGGGAATTCTCTGCCTGCCTTTCCCCAGTGCTCTGCAAGCTCTCCAGGACAACATAGAATCTGGGGCTCTGTGCTTTCTTTCGTTCTGAACAAGTGTTACTGTTTTCTGCACAAAAGCGATTCTGCGAAGCAATGTGAACACTTCTGCTTCCCAGGCACAGAGAAGGTGCTAGCAGGGAATTCTCTGCCTGCCTTTCCCCAGTGCTCTGCAAGCTCTCCAGGACAACATAGAATCTGGGACTCTGTGCTTTCTTTCCTTCTGAACAAGTGTTACTGTTTTCTGCACACAAGCGATTCTTGCGAAGCAATGTGAACACTTCTGCTTCCCAGGCACAGAGAAGGCGCTAGCAGGGAATTCTCTGCCTGCCTTTCCCCAGTGCTCTGCAAGCTCTCCAGGACAACATAAAATCTGGGGCTCTGTGCTTTCTTTAGTTCTGAACAAGTGTTAGAGTTTTCTGCACAAAAGCGATTCTTGCGAAGCAATGTGAACACTTCTGCTTCCCAGGCACAGAGAAGGTGCTAGCAGGGAATTCTCTGCCTGCCTTTCCCCAGTGCTCTGCAAGCTCTCCAGGACAACATAGAATCTGGGACTCTGTGCTTTCTTTCCTTCTGAACAAGTGTTACTGTTTTCTGCACAAAAGCGATTCTTGCGAAGGAACGTGAACACTTCTGCTTCCCAGGCACAGAGAAGGTGCTAGCAAGGAATTCTCTGCCTGCCTTTCCCCAGTGCTCTGCAAGCTCTCCAGGACAACATAGAATCTGGGGCTCTGTGCTTTCTTTCCTTCTGAACAAGTGTTAGTGTTTTCTGCACAAAAGCGATTCTTGCGAAGCAATGTGATCACTTCTGCTTCCCAGGCACAGAGAAGGTGCTATCAGGGAATTCTCTGCCTGCCTTTCCCCAGTGCTCTGCAAGCTCTCCAGGACAACATAGAATCTGGGGCTCTGTGCTTTCTTTCCTTCTGAACAAGTGTTACTGTTTTCTGCACAAAAGCGATTCTGCGAAGCAATGTGAACACTTCTGCTTCCCAGGCACAGAGAAGGTGCTAGCAAGGAATTCTCTGCCTGCCTTTCCCCAGTGCTCTGCAAGCTCTCCAGGACAATATAGAATCTGGGGCTCTGTGCTTTCTTTCCTTCTGAACAAGTGTTACTGTTTTCTGCACAAAAGCGATTCTTGCGAAGCAATGTGAACAGGCACAGAGAAGGTGCTAGCAGGGAATTCTCTGCCTGCCTTTCCCCAGTGCTCTGCAAGCTCTCCAGGACAACATAGAATCTGGGGCTCTGTGCTTTCTTTCCTTCTGAACAAGTGTTACTGTTTTCTGCACAAAAGCGATTCTGCGAAGCAATGTGAACACTTCTGCTTCCCAGGCACAGAGAAGGTGCTAGCAGGGAATTCTCTGCCTGCCTTTCCCCAGTGCTCTGCAAGCTCTCCAGGACAACATAGAATCTGGGGCTCTGTGCTTTCTTTCCTTCTGAACAAGTGTTACTGTTTTCTGCACAAAAGCGATTCTTGCGAAGCAATGTGAACACTTCTGCTTCCCAGGCACAAAGAAGGTGCTAGCAGGGAATTCTCTGCCTGCCTTTCCCCAGTGCTCTGCAAGCTCTCCAGGACAACATAGAATCTGCGGCTCTGTGCTTTCTTTCCTTCTGAACAAGTGTTACTGTTTTCTGCACAAAAGCGATTCTGCGAAGCAATGTGAACAGGCACAGAGAAGGTGCTAGCAAGGAATTCTCTGCCTGCCTTTCCCCAGTGCTCTGCAAGCTCTCCAGGACAACATAAAATCTGGGGCTCTGTGCTTTCTTTCGTTCTGAACAAGTGTTACTGTTTTCTGCACAAAAGCGATTCTGCGAAGCAATGTGAACAGGCACAGAGAAGGTGCTAGCAGGGAATTCTCTGCCTGCCTTTCCCCAGTGCTCTGCAAGCTCTCCAGGACAACATAGAATCTGGGGCTCTGTGCTTTCTTTCCTTCTGAACAAGTGTTACTGTTTTCTGCACAAAAGCGATTCTGCGAAGCAATGTGAACACTTCTGCTTCCCAGGCACAGAGAAGGTGCTAGCAAGGAATTCTCTGCCTGCCTTTCCCCAGTGCTCTGCAAGCTCTCCAGGACAACATAAAATCTGGGGCTCTGTGCTTTCTTTCGTTCTGAACAAGTGTTACTGTTTTCTGCACAAAAGCGATTCTGCGAAGCAATGTGAACAGGCACAGAGAAGGTGCTAGCAAGGAATTCTCTGCCTGCCTTTCCCCAGTGCTCTGCAAGCTCTCCAGGACAACATAAAATCTGGGGCTCTGTGCTTTCTTTCCTTCTGAACAAGTGTTACTGTTTTCTGCACAAAAGCGATTCTGCGAAGCAATGTGAACACTTCTGCTTCCCAGGCACAGAGAAGGTGCTATCAGGGAATTCTCTGCCTGCCTTTCCCCAGTGCTCTGCAAGCTCTCCAGGACAACATAGAATCTGGGGCTCTGTGCTTTCTTTCGTTCTGAACAAGTGTTACTGTTTTCTGCACAAAAGCGATTCTGCGAAGCAATGTGAACACTTCTGCTTCCCAGGCACAGAGAAGGTGCTAGCAGGGAATTCTCTGCCTGCCTTTCCCCAGTGCTCTGCAAGCTCTCCAGGACAACAGCAAATCTGGGGCTCTGTGCTTTCTTTCCTTCTGAACAAGTGTTACTGTTTTCTGCACAAAAGCGATTCTGCGAAGCAATGTGAACACTTCTGCTTCCCAGGCACAGAGAAGGTGCTAGCAAGGAATTCTCTGCCTGTCTTTCCCCAGTGCTCTGCAAGCTCTCCAGGACAATATAGAATCTGGGGCTCTGTGCTTTCTTTCCTTCTGAACAAGTGTTACTGTTTTCTGCACAAAAGCGATTCTGCGAAGCAATGTGAACAGGCACAGAGAAGGTGCTAGCAGGGAATTCTCTGCCTGCCTTTCCCCAGTGCTCTGCAAGCTCTCCAGGACAACATAGAATCTGGGGCTCTGTGCTTTCTTTCCTTCTGAACAAGTGTTACTGTTTTCTGCACAAAAGCGATTCTTGCGAAGCAATGTGAACACTTCTGCTTCCCAGGCACAAAGAAGGTGCTAGCAGGGAATTCTCTGCCTGCCTTTCCCCAGTGCTCTGCAAGCTCTCCAGGACAACATAGAATCTGGGGCTCTGTGCTTTCTTTCCTTCTGAACAAGTGTTACTGTTTTCTGCACAAAAGCGATTCTGCGAAGCAATGTGAACAGGCACAGAGAAGGTGCTAGCAAGGAATTCTCTGCCTGCCTTTCCCCAGTGCTCTGCAAGCTCTCCAGGACAACATAAAATCTGGGGCTCTGTGCTTTCTTTCGTTCTGAACAAGTGTTACTGTTTTCTGCACAAAAGCGATTCTGCGAAGCAATGTGAACAGGCACAGAGAAGGTGCTAGCAGGGAATTCTCTGCCTGCCTTTCCCCAGTGCTCTGCAAGCTCTCCAGGACAACATAGAATCTGGGGCTCTGTGCTTTCTTTCCTTCTGAACAAGTGTTACTGTTTTCTGCACAAAAGCGATTCTGCGAAGCAATGTGAATACTTCTGCTTCCCAGGCACAGAGAAGGTGCTAGCAAGGAATTCTCTGCCTGCCTTTCCCCAGTGCTCTGCAAGCTCTCCAGGACAACATAGAATCTGGGGCTCTGTGCTTTCTTTCCTTCTGAACAAGTGTTACTGTTTTCTGCACAAAAGCGATTCTGCGAAGCAATGTGAACAGGCACAGAGAAGGTGCTAGCAGGGAATTCTCTGCCTGCCTTTCCCCAGTGCTCTGCAAGCTCTCCAGGACAACATAGAATCTGGGGCTCTGTGCTTTCTTTCCTTCTGAACAAGTGTTACTGTTTTCTGCACAAAAGCGATTCTGCGAAGCAATGTGAACACTTCTGCTTCCCAGGCACAGAGAAGGTGCTATCAGGGAATTCTCTGCCTGCCTTTCCCCAGTGCTCTGCAAGCTCTCCAGGACAACATAGAATCTGGGGCTCTGTGCTTTCTTTCCTTCTGAACAAGTGTTACTGTTTTCTGCACAAAAGCGATTCTGCGAAGCAATGTGAACACTTCTGCTTCCCAGGCACAGAGAAGGTGCTAGCAGGGAATTCTCTGCCTGCCTTTCCCCAGTGCTCTGCAAGCTCTCCAGGACAACATAGAATCTGGGGCTCTGTGCTTTCTTTCGTTCTGAACAAGTGTTACTGTTTTCTGCACACAAGCGATTCTTGCGAAGCAATGTGAACACTTCTGCTTCCCAGGCACAGAGAAGGCGCTAGCAGGGAATTCTCTGCCTGCCTTTCCCCAGTGCTCTGCAAGCTCTCCAGGACAACATAGAATCTGGGGCTCTGTGCTTTCTTTCCTTCTGAACAAGTGTTAGAGTTTTCTGCACAAAAGCGATTCTTGCGAAGCAATGTGAACACTTCTGCTTCCCAGGCACAGAGAAGGTGCTAGCAGGGAATTCTCTGCCTGCCTTTCCCCAGTGCTCTGCAAGCTCTCCAGGACAACATAGAATCTGGGACTCTGTGCTTTCTTTCCTTCTGAACAAGTGTTACTGTTTTCTGCACAAAAGCTATTCTGCGAAGGAACGTGAACACTTCTGCTTCCCAGGCACAGAGAAGGTGCTAGCAAGGAATTCTCTGCCTGCCTTTCCCCAGTGCTCTGCAAGCTCTCCAGGACAACATAGAATCTGGGGCTCTGTGCTTTCTTTCCTTCTGAACAAGTGTTAGTGTTTTCTGCACAAAAGCGATTCTGCGAAGCAATGTGAACACTTCTGCTTCCCAGGCACAGAGAAGGTGCTAGCAGGGAATTCTCTGCCTGCCTTTCCCCAGTGCTCTGCAAGCTCTCCAGGACAATATAGAATCTGGGGCTCTGTGCTTTCTTTCCTTCTGAACAAGTGTTACTGTTTTCTGCACAAAAGCGATTCTTGCGAAGCAATGTGAACAGGCACAGAGAAGGTGCTAGCAGGGAATTCTCTGCCTGCCTTTCCCCAGTGCTCTGCAAGCTCTCCAGGACAACATAGAATCTGGGGCTCTGTGCTTTCTTTCCTTCTGAACAAGTGTTACTGTTTTCTGCACAAAAGCGATTCTTGCGAAGCAATGTGAACACTTCTGCTTCCCAGGCACAGAGAAGGTGCTAGCAGGGAATTCTCTGCCTGCCTTTCCCCAGTGCTCTGCAAGCTCTCCAGGACAACATAGAATCTGGGGCGCTGTGCTTTCTTTCCTTCTGAACAAGTGTTAGTGTTTTCTGCACAAAAGCGATTCTTGCGAAGCAATGTGAACACTTCTGCTTCCCAGGCACAAAGAAGGTGCTAGCAGGGAATTCTCTGCCTGCCTTTCCCCAGTGCTCTGCAAGCTCTCCAGGACAACATAGAATCTGCGGCTCTGTGCTTTCTTTCCTTCTGAACAAGTGTTACTGTTTTCTGCACAAAAGCGATTCTGCGAAGCAATGTGAACAGGCACAGAGAAGGTGCTAGCAAGGAATTCTCTGCCTGCCTTTCCCCAGTGCTCTGCAAGCTCTCCAGGACAACATAAAATCTGGGGCTCTGTGCTTTCTTTCGTTCTGAACAAGTGTTACTGTTTTCTGCACAAAAGCGATTCTGCGAAGCAATGTGAACAGGCACAGAGAAGGTGCTAGCAAGGAATTCTCTGCCTGCCTTTCCCCAGTGCTCTGCAAGCTCTCCAGGACAACATAGAATCTGGGGCTCTGTGCTTTCTTTCCTTCTGAACAAGTGTTACTGTTTTCTGCACAAAAGCGATTCTGCGAAGCAATGTGAACACTTCTGCTTCCCAGGCACAGAGAACGTGCTAGCAAGGAATTCTCTGCCTGCCTTTCCCCAGTGCTCTGCAAGCTCTCCAGGACAACAGCAAATCTGGGGCTCTGTGCTTTCTTTCCTTCTGAACAAGTGTTACTGTTTTCTGCACAAAAGTGATTCTGCGAAGCAATGTGAACAGGCACAGAGAAGGTGCTAGCAAGGAATTCTCTGCCTGCCTTTCCCCAGTGCTCTGCAAGCTCTCCAGGACAACATAAAATCTGGGGCTCTGTGCTTTCTTTCCTTCTGAACAAGTGTTAGTGTTTTCTGCACAAAAGCGATTCTTGCGAAGCAATGTGATCACTTCTGCTTCCCAGGCACAGAGAAGGTGCTATCAGGGAATTCTCTGCCTGCCTTTCCCCAGTGCTCTGCAAGCTCTCCAGGACAACATAAAATCTGGGGCTCTGTGCTTTCTTTCGTTCTGAACAAGTGTTACTGTTTTCTGCACAAAAGCGATTCTGCGAAGCAATGTGATCACTTCTGCTTCCCAGGCACAGAGAAGGTGCTATCAGGGAATTCTCTGCCTGCCTTTCCCCAGTGCTCTGCAAGCTCTCCAGGACAACATAAAATCTGGGGCTCTGTGCTTTCTTTCCTTCTGAACAAGTGTTACTGTTTTCTGCACAAAAGCGATTCTGCGAAGCAATGTGAACACTTCTGCTTCCCAGGCACAGAGAAGGTGCTAGCAGGGAATTCTCTGCCTGCCTTTCCCCAGTGCTCTGCAAGCTCTCCAGGACAACATAGAATCTGGGGCTCTGTGCTTTCTTTCCTTCTGAACAAGTGTTAGTGTTTTCTGCACAAAAGCGATTCTTGCGAAGCAATGTGATCACTTCTGCTTCCCAGGCACAGAGAAGGTGCTAGCAGGGAATTCTCTGCCTGCCTTTCCCCAGTGCTCTGCAAGCTCTCCAGGACAACATAGAATCTGGGGCTCTGTGCTTTCTTTCCTTCTGAACAAGTGTTACTGTTTTCTGCACAAAAGCGATTCTGCGAAGCAATGTGAACACTTCTGCTTCCCAGGCACAGAGAAGGTGCTAGCAAGGAATTCTCTGCCTGCCTTTCCCCAGTGCTCTGCAAGCTCTCCAGGACAATATAGAATCTGGGGCTCTGTGCTTTCTTTCCTTCTGAACAAGTGTTACTGTTTTCTGCACAAAAGCGATTCTTGCGAAGCAATGTGAACAGGCACAGAGAAGGTGCTAGCAGGGAATTCTCTGCCTGCCTTTCCCCAGTGCTCTGCAAGCTCTCCAGGACAACATAGAATCTGGGGCTCTGTGCTTTCTTTCGTTCTGAACAAGTGTTACTGTTTTCTGCACAAAAGCGATTCTTGCGAAGCAATGTGAACACTTCTGCTTCCCAGGCACAGAGAAGGTGCTAGCAGGGAATTCTCTGCCTGCCTTTCCCCAGTGCTCTGCAAGCTCTCCAGGACAACATAGAATCTGGGGCTCTGTGCTTTCTTTCGTTCTGAACAAGTGTTAGTGTTTTCTGCACAAAAGCGATTCTTGCGAAGCAATGTGAACACTTCTGCTTCCCAGGCACAAAGAAGGTGCTAGCAGGGAATTCTCTGCCTGCCTTTCCCCAGTGCTCTGCAAGCTCTCCAGGACAACATAGAATCTGCGGCTCTGTGCTTTCTTTCGTTCTGAACAAGTGTTACTGTTTTCTGCACAAAAGCGATTCTGCGAAGCAATGTGAACAGGCACAGAGAAGGTGCTAGCAAGGAATTCTCTGCCTGCCTTTCCCCAGTGCTCTGCAAGCTCTCCAGGACAACATAGAATCTGGGGCTCTGTGCTTTCTTTCCTTCTGAACAAGTGTTACTGTTTTCTGCACAAAAGCGATTCTGCGAAGCAATGTGAACAGGCACAGAGAAGGTGCTAGCAGGGAATTCTCTGCCTGCCTTTCCCCAGTGCTCTGCAAGCTCTCCAGGACAACATAGAATCTGGGGCTCTGTGCTTTCTTTCCTTCTGAACAAGTGTTACTGTTTTCTGCACAAAAGCGATTCTGCGAAGCAATGTGAACAGGCACAGAGAAGGTGCGAGCAGGGAATTCTCTGCCTGCCTTTCCCCAGTGCTCTGCAAGCTCTCCAGGACAACATAGAATCTGGGGCTCTGTGCTTTCTTTCCTTCTGAACAAGTGTTACTGTTTTCTGCACAAAACGATTCTTGCGAAGCAATGTGAACACTTCTGCTTCCCAGGCACAGAGAAGGCGCTAGCAGGGAATTCTCTGCCTGCCTTTCCCCAGTGCTCTGCAAGCTCTCCAGGACAACATAAAATCTGGGGCTCTGTGCTTTCTTTCGTTCTGAACAAGTGTTAGAGTTTTCTGCACAAAAGCGATTCTTGCGAAGCAATGTGAACACTTCTGCTTCCCAGGCACAGAGAAGGTGCTAGCAGGGAATTCTCTGCCTGCCTTTCCCCAGTGCTCTGCAAGCTCTCCAGGACAACATAGAATCTGGGGCTCTGTGCTTTCTTTCCTTCTGAACAAGTGTTACTGTTTTCTGCACAAAAGCGATTCTGCGAAGGAACGTGAACACTTCTGCTTCCCAGGCACAGAGAAGGTGCTAGCAAGGAATTCTCTGCCTGCCTTTCCCCAGTGCTCTGCAAGCTCTCCAGGACAACATAGAATCTGGGGCTCTGTGCTTTCTTTCCTTCTGAACAAGTGTTAGTGTTTTCTGCACAAAAGCGATTCTGCGAAGCAATGTGAACACTTCTGCTTCCCAGGCACAGAGAAGGTGCTAGCAAGGAATTCTCTGCCTGCCTTTCCCCAGTGCTCTGCAAGCTCTCCAGGACAATATAGAATCTGGGGCTCTGTGCTTTCTTTCCTTCTGAACAAGTGTTACTGTTTTCTGCACAAAAGCGATTCTTGCGAAGCAATGTGAACAGGCACAGAGAAGGTGCTAGCAGGGAATTCTCTGCCTGCCTTTCCCCAGTGCTCTGCAAGCTCTCCAGGACAACATAGAATCTGGGGCTCTGTGCTTTCTTTCCTTCTGAACAAGTGTTACTGTTTTCTGCACAAAAGCGATTCTTGCGAAGCAATGTGAACACTTCTGCTTCCAAGGCACAAAGAAGGTGCTAGCAGGGAATTCTCTGCCTGCCTTTCCCCAGTGCTCTGCAAGCTCTCCAGGACAACATAGAATCTGGGGCTCTGTGCTTTCTTTCCTTCTGAACAAGTGTTAGTGTTTTCTGCACAAAAGCGATTCTTGCGAAGCAATGTGAACACTTCTGCTTCCCAGGCACAAAGAAGGTGCTAGCAGGGAATTCTCTGCCTGCCTTTCCGCAGTGCTCTGCAAGCTCTCCAGGACAACATAGAATCTGCGGCTCTGTGCTTTCTTTCCTTCTGAACAAGTGTTACTGTTTTCTGCACAAAAGCGATTCTGCGAAGCAATGTGAACAGGCACAGAGAAGGTGCTAGCAAGGAATTCTCTGCCTGCCTTTCCCCAGTGCTCTGCAAGCTCTCCAGGACAACATAGAATCTGGGGCTCTGTGCTTTCTTTCGTTCTGAACAAGTGTTACTGTTTTCTGCACAAAAGCGATTCTGCGAAGCAATGTGAACAGGCACAGAGAAGGTGCTAGCAAGGAATTCTCTGCCTGCCTTTCCCCAGTGCTCTGCAAGCTCTCCAGGACAACATAAAATCTGGGGCTCTGTGCTTTCTTTCGTTCTGAACAAGTGTTACTGTTTTCTGCACAAAAGCGATTCTGCGAAGCAATGTGAACAGGCACAGAGAAGGTGCTAGCAGGGAATTCTCTGCCTGCCTTTCCCCAGTGCTCTGCAAGCTCTCCAGGACAACATAGAATCTGGGGCTCTGTGCTTTCTTTCCTTCTGAACAAGTGTTACTGTTTTCTGCACAAAAGCGATTCTGCGAAGCAATGTGAACACTTCTGCTTCCCAGGCACAGAGAAGGTGCTATCAGGGAATTCTCTGCCTGCCTTTCCCCAGTGCTCTGCAAGCTCTCCAGGACAACATAGAATCTGGGGCTCTGTGCTTTCTTTCGTTCTGAACAAGTGTTACTGTTTTCTGCACAAAAGCGATTCTGCGAAGCAATGTGAACACTTCTGCTTCCCAGGCACAGAGAAGGTGCTAGCAGGGAATTCTCTGCCTGCCTTTCCCCAGTGCTCTGCAAGCTCTCCAGGACAACATAGAATCTGGGACTCTGTGCTTTCTTTCCTTCTGAACAAGTGTTACTGTTTTCTGCACACAAGCGATTCTTGCGAAGCAATGTGAACACTTCTGCTTCCCAGGCACAGAGAAGGCGCTAGCAGGGAATTCTCTGCCTGCCTTTCCCCAGTGCTCTGCAAGCTCTCCAGGACAACATAAAATCTGGGGCTCTGTGCTTTCTTTAGTTCTGAACAAGTGTTAGAGTTTTCTGCACAAAAGCGATTCTTGCGAAGCAATGTGAACACTTCTGCTTCCCAGGCACAGAGAAGGTGCTAGCAGGGAATTCT
This sequence comes from Strix aluco, assembly GCF_031877795.1. Taxonomy (NCBI): domain Eukaryota; kingdom Metazoa; phylum Chordata; class Aves; order Strigiformes; family Strigidae; genus Strix; species Strix aluco. The sequence goes on along the minus strand of NC_133954.1, from coordinate 1,343,959 downwards.
CTGCCTGCCTTTCCCCAGTGCTCTGCAAGCTCTCCAGGACAACATAGAATCTGGGACTCTGTGCTTTCTTTCCTTCTGAACAAGTGTTACTGTTTTCTGCACAAAAGCGATTCTTGCGAAGGAACGTGAACACTTCTGCTTCCCAGGCACAGAGAAGGTGCTAGCAAGGAATTCTCTGCCTGCCTTTCCCCAGTGCTCTGCAAGCTCTCCAGGACAACATAGAATCTGGGGCTCTGTGCTTTCTTTCCTTCTGAACAAGTGTTAGTGTTTTCTGCACAAAAGCGATTCTTGCGAAGCAATGTGATCACTTCTGCTTCCCAGGCACAGAGAAGGTGCTATCAGGGAATTCTCTGCCTGCCTTTCCCCAGTGCTCTGCAAGCTCTCCAGGACAACATAGAATCTGGGGCTCTGTGCTTTCTTTCCTTCTGAACAAGTGTTACTGTTTTCTGCACAAAAGCGATTCTGCGAAGCAATGTGAACACTTCTGCTTCCCAGGCACAGAGAAGGTGCTAGCAAGGAATTCTCTGCCTGCCTTTCCCCAGTGCTCTGCAAGCTCTCCAGGACAATATAGAATCTGGGGCTCTGTGCTTTCTTTCCTTCTGAACAAGTGTTACTGTTTTCTGCACAAAAGCGATTCTTGCGAAGCAATGTGAACAGGCACAGAGAAGGTGCTAGCAGGGAATTCTCTGCCTGCCTTTCCCCAGTGCTCTGCAAGCTCTCCAGGACAACATAGAATCTGGGGCTCTGTGCTTTCTTTCCTTCTGAACAAGTGTTACTGTTTTCTGCACAAAAGCGATTCTGCGAAGCAATGTGAACACTTCTGCTTCCCAGGCACAGAGAAGGTGCTAGCAGGGAATTCTCTGCCTGCCTTTCCCCAGTGCTCTGCAAGCTCTCCAGGACAACATAGAATCTGGGGCTCTGTGCTTTCTTTCCTTCTGAACAAGTGTTACTGTTTTCTGCACAAAAGCGATTCTTGCGAAGCAATGTGAACACTTCTGCTTCCCAGGCACAAAGAAGGTGCTAGCAGGGAATTCTCTGCCTGCCTTTCCCCAGTGCTCTGCAAGCTCTCCAGGACAACATAGAATCTGCGGCTCTGTGCTTTCTTTCCTTCTGAACAAGTGTTACTGTTTTCTGCACAAAAGCGATTCTGCGAAGCAATGTGAACAGGCACAGAGAAGGTGCTAGCAAGGAATTCTCTGCCTGCCTTTCCCCAGTGCTCTGCAAGCTCTCCAGGACAACATAAAATCTGGGGCTCTGTGCTTTCTTTCGTTCTGAACAAGTGTTACTGTTTTCTGCACAAAAGCGATTCTGCGAAGCAATGTGAACAGGCACAGAGAAGGTGCTAGCAGGGAATTCTCTGCCTGCCTTTCCCCAGTGCTCTGCAAGCTCTCCAGGACAACATAGAATCTGGGGCTCTGTGCTTTCTTTCCTTCTGAACAAGTGTTACTGTTTTCTGCACAAAAGCGATTCTGCGAAGCAATGTGAACACTTCTGCTTCCCAGGCACAGAGAAGGTGCTAGCAAGGAATTCTCTGCCTGCCTTTCCCCAGTGCTCTGCAAGCTCTCCAGGACAACATAAAATCTGGGGCTCTGTGCTTTCTTTCGTTCTGAACAAGTGTTACTGTTTTCTGCACAAAAGCGATTCTGCGAAGCAATGTGAACAGGCACAGAGAAGGTGCTAGCAAGGAATTCTCTGCCTGCCTTTCCCCAGTGCTCTGCAAGCTCTCCAGGACAACATAAAATCTGGGGCTCTGTGCTTTCTTTCCTTCTGAACAAGTGTTACTGTTTTCTGCACAAAAGCGATTCTGCGAAGCAATGTGAACACTTCTGCTTCCCAGGCACAGAGAAGGTGCTATCAGGGAATTCTCTGCCTGCCTTTCCCCAGTGCTCTGCAAGCTCTCCAGGACAACATAGAATCTGGGGCTCTGTGCTTTCTTTCGTTCTGAACAAGTGTTACTGTTTTCTGCACAAAAGCGATTCTGCGAAGCAATGTGAACACTTCTGCTTCCCAGGCACAGAGAAGGTGCTAGCAGGGAATTCTCTGCCTGCCTTTCCCCAGTGCTCTGCAAGCTCTCCAGGACAACATAGAATCTGGGACTCTGTGCTTTCTTTCCTTCTGAACAAGTGTTACTGTTTTCTGCACACAAGCGATTCTTGCGAAGCAATGTGAACACTTCTGCTTCCCAGGCACAGAGAAGGCGCTAGCAGGGAATTCTCTGCCTGCCTTTCCCCAGTACTCTGCAAGCTCTCCAGGACAACATAAAATCTGGGGCTCTGTGCTTTCTTTAGTTCTGAACAAGTGTTAGAGTTTTCTGCACAAAAGCGATTCTTGCGAAGCAATGTGAACACTTCTGCTTCCCAGGCACAGAGAAGGTGCTAGCAGGGAATTCTCTGCCTGCCTTTCCCCAGTGCTCTGCAAGCTCTCCAGGACAACATAGAATCTGGGACTCTGTGCTTTCTTTCCTTCTGAACAAGTGTTACTGTTTTCTGCACAAAAGCGATTCTTGCGAAGGAACGTGAACACTTCTGCTTCCCAGGCACAGAGAAGGTGCTAGCAAGGAATTCTCTGCCTGCCTTTCCCCAGTGCTCTGCAAGCTCTCCAGGACAACATAGAATCTGGGGCTCTGTGCTTTCTTTCCTTCTGAACAAGTGTTAGTGTTTTCTGCACAAAAGCGATTCTTGCGAAGCAATGTGATCACTTCTGCTTCCCAGGCACAGAGAAGGTGCTATCAGGGAATTCTCTGCCTGCCTTTCCCCAGTGCTCTGCAAGCTCTCCAGGACAACATAGAATCTGGGGCTCTGTGCTTTCTTTCCTTCTGAACAAGTGTTACTGTTTTCTGCACAAAAGCGATTCTGCGAAGCAATGTGAACACTTCTGCTTCCCAGGCACAGAGAAGGTGCTAGCAAGGAATTCTCTGCCTGCCTTTCCCCAGTGCTCTGCAAGCTCTCCAGGACAATATAGAATCTGGGGCTCTGTGCTTTCTTTCCTTCTGAACAAGTGTTACTGTTTTCTGCACAAAAGCGATTCTTGCGAAGCAATGTGAACAGGCACAGAGAAGGTGCTAGCAGGGAATTCTCTGCCTGCCTTTCCCCAGTGCTCTGCAAGCTCTCCAGGACAACATAGAATCTGGGGCTCTGTGCTTTCTTTCCTTCTGAACAAGTGTTACTGTTTTCTGCACAAAAGCGATTCTTGCGAAGCAATGTGAACACTTCTGCTTCCCAGGCACAGAGAAGGTGCTAGCAGGGAATTCTCTGCCTGCCTTTCCCCAGTGCTCTGCAAGCTCTCCAGGACAACATAGAATCTGGGGCTCTGTGCTTTCTTTCCTTCTGAACAAGTGTTAGTGTTTTCTGCACAAAAGCGATTCTTGCGAAGCAATGTGAACACTTCTGCTTCCCAGGCACAAAGAAGGTGCTAGCAGGGAATTCTCTGCCTGCCTTTCCCCAGTGCTCTGCAAGCTCTCCAGGACAACATAGAATCTGGGGCTCTGTGCTTTCTTTCCTTCTGAACAAGTGTTACTGTTTTCTGCACAAAAGCGATTCTGCGAAGCAATGTGAACAGGCACAGAGAAGGTGCTAGCAAGGAATTCTCTGCCTGCCTTTCCCCAGTGCTCTGCAAGCTCTCCAGGACAACATAAAATCTGGGGCTCTGTGCTTTCTTTCCTTCTGAACAAGTGTTACTGTTTTCTGCACAAAAGCGATTCTGCGAAGCAATGTGAACAGGCACAGAGAAGGTGCTAGCAGGGAATTCTCTGCCTGCCTTTCCCCAGTGCTCTGCAAGCTCTCCAGGACAACATAGAATCTGGGGCTCTGTGCTTTCTTTCCTTCTGAACAAGTGTTACTGTTTTCTGCACAAAAGCGATTCTGCGAAGCAATGTGAACACTTCTGCTTCCCAGGCACAGAGAAGGTGCTAGCAAGGAATTCTCTGCCTGCCTTTCCCCAGTGCTCTGCAAGCTCTCCAGGACAACATAAAATCTGGGGCTCTGTGCTTTCTTTCGTTCTGAACAAGTGTTACTGTTTTCTGCACAAAAGCGATTCTGCGAAGCAATGTGAACAGGCACAGAGAAGGTGCTAGCAAGGAATTCTCTGCCTGCCTTTCCCCAGTGCTCTGCAAGCTCTCCAGGACAACATAAAATCTGGGGCTCTGTGCTTTCTTTCCTTCTGAACAAGTGTTAGTGTTTTCTGCACAAAAGCGATTCTTGCGAAGCAATGTGATCACTTCTGCTTCCCAGGCACAGAGAAGGTGCTATCAGGGAATTCTCTGCCTGCCTTTCCCCAGTGCTCTGCAAGCTCTCCAGGACAACATAAAATCTGGGGCTCTGTGCTTTCTTTCCTTCTGAACAAGTGTTACTGTTTTCTGCACAAAAGCGATTCTGCGAAGCAATGTGAACACTTCTGCTTCCCAGGCACAGAGAAGGTGCTAGCAGGGAATTCTCTGCCTGCCTTTCCCCAGTGCTCTGCAAGCTCTCCAGGACAACATAGAATCTGGGGCTCTGTGCTTTCTTTCCTTCTGAACAAGTGTTACTGTTTTCTGCACAAAAGCGATTCTTGCGAAGCAATGTGATCACTTCTGCTTCCCAGGCACAGAGAAGGTGCTAGCAGGGAATTCTCTGCCTGCCTTTCCCCAGTGCTCTGCAAGCTCTCCAGGACAACATAGAATCTGGGGCTCTGTGCTTTCTTTCCTTCTGAACAAGTGTTACTGTTTTCTGCACAAAAGCGATTCTGCGAAGCAATGTGAACACTTCTGCTTCCCAGGCACAGAGAAGGTGCTAGCAGGGAATTCTCTGCCTGCCTTTCCCCAGTGCTCTGCAAGCTCTCCAGGACAACAGCAAATCTGGGGCTCTGTGCTTTCTTTCCTTCTGAACAAGTGTTACTGTTTTCTGCACAAAAGCGATTCTGCGAAGCAATGTGAACAGGCACAGAGAAGGTGCTAGCAGGGAATTCTCTGCCTGCCTTTCCCCAGTGCTCTGCAAGCTCTCCAGGACAACATAGAATCTGGGGCTCTGTGCTTTCTTTCGTTCTGAACAAGTGTTACTGTTTTCTGCACAAAAGCGATTCTGCGAAGCAATGTGAACACTTCTGCTTCCCAGGCACAGAGAAGGTGCTAGCAGGGAATTCTCTGCCTGCCTTTCCCCAGTGCTCTGCAAGCTCTCCAGGACAACATAGAATCTGGGGCTCTGTGCTTTATTTCGTTCTGAACAAGTGTTACTGTTTTCTGCACACAAGCGATTCTTGCGAAGCAATGTGAACACTTCTGCTTCCCAGGCACAGAGAAGGCGCTAGCAGGGAATTCTCTGCCTGCCTTTCCCCAGTGCTCTGCAAGCTCTCCAGGACAACATAAAATCTGGGGCTCTGTGCTTTCTTTCGTTCTGAACAAGTGTTACTGTTTTCTGCACAAAAGCGATTCTGCGAAGCAATGTGAACACTTCTGCTTCCCAGGCACAGAGAAGGTGCTAGCAGGGAATTCTCTGCCTGCCTTTCCCCAGTGCTCTGCAAGCTCTCCAGGACAACATAGAATCTGGGGCTCTGTGCTTTATTTCGTTCTGAACAAGTGTTACTGTTTTCTGCACACAAGCGATTCTTGCGAAGCAATGTGAACACTTCTGCTTCCCAGGCACAGAGAAGGCGCTAGCAGGGAATTCTCTGCCTGCCTTTCCCCAGTGCTCTGCAAGCTCTCCAGGACAACATAAAATCTGGGGCTCTGTGCTTTCTTTCCTTCTGAACAAGTGTTACTGTTTTCTGCACAAAAGCGATTCTGCGAAGCAATGTGAACACTTCTGCTTCCCAGGCACAGAGAAGGTGCTAGCAGGGAATTCTCTGCCTGCCTTTCCCCAGTGCTCTGCAAGCTCTCCAGGACAACATAGAATCTGGGGCTCTGTGCTTTCTTTCGTTCTGAACAAGTGTTACTGTTTTCTGCACAAAAGCGATTCTGCGAAGCAATGTGAACAGGCACAGAGAAGGTGCTAGCAAGGAATTCTCTGCCTGCCTTTCCCCAGTGCCCTGCAAGCTCTCCAGGACAACATAAAATCTGGGTCTCTGTGCTTTCTTTCGTTCTGAACAAGTGTTACTGTTTTCTGCACAAAAGCGATTCTGCGAAGCAATGTGAACAGGCACAGAGAAGGTGCTAGCAGGGAATTCTCTGCCTGCCTTTCCCCAGTGCTCTGCAAGCTCTCCAGGACAACATAGAATCTGGGGCTCTGTGCTTTCTTTCCTTCTGAACAAGTGTTACTGTTTTCTGCACAAAAGCGATTCTGCGAAGCAATGTGAACAGGCACAGAGAAGGTGCTAGCAGGGAATTCTCTGCCTGCCTTTCCCCAGTGCTCTGCAAGCTCTCCAGGACAACATAGAATCTGGGGCTCTGTGCTTTCTTTCCTTCTGAACAAGTGTTACTGTTTTCTGCAAAAAAGCGATTCTGCGAAGCAATGTGAACACTTCTGCTTCCCAGGCACAGAGAAGGTGCTATCAGGGAATTCTCTGCCTGCCTTTCCCCAGTGCTCTGCAAGCTCTCCAGGACAACATAGAATCTGGGGCTCTGTGCTTTCTTTCCTTCTGAACAAGTGTTACTGTTTTCTGCACAAAAGCGATTCTGCGAAGCAATGTGAACACTTCTGCTTCCCAGGCACAGAGAAGGTGCTAGCAGGGAATTCTCTGCCTGCCTTTCCCCAGTGCTCTGCAAGCTCTCCAGGACAACATAGAATCTGGGGCTCTGTGCTTTCTTTCGTTCTGAACAAGTGTTACTGTTTTCTGCACACAAGCGATTCTTGCGAAGCAATGTGAACACTTCTGCTTCCCAGGCACAGAGAAGGCGCTAGCAGGGAATTCTCTGCCTGCCTTTCCCCAGTGCTCTGCAAGCTCTCCAGGACAACATAAAATCTGGGGCTCTGTGCTTTCTTTAGTTCTGAACAAGTGTTACTGTTTTCTGCACAAAAGCTATTCTGCGAAGGAACGTGAACACTTCTGCTTCCCAGGCACAGAGAAGGTGCTAGCAAGGAATTCTCTGCCTGCCTTTCCCCAGTGCTCTGCAAGCTCTCCAGGACAACATAGAATCTGGGGCTCTGTGCTTTCTTTCCTTCTGAACAAGTGTTAGTGTTTTCTGCACAAAAGCGATTCTTGCGAAGCAATGTGATCACTTCTGCTTCCCAGGCACAGAGAAGGTGCTAGCAGGGAATTCTCTGCCTGCCTTTCCCCAGTGCTCTGCAAGCTCTCCAGGACAACATAGAATCTGGGGCTCTGTGCTTTCTTTCCTTCTGAACAAGTGTTACTGTTTTCTGCACAAAAGCGATTCTGCGAAGCAATGTGAACACTTCTGCTTCCCAGGCACAGAGAAGGTGCTAGCAAGGAATTCTCTGCCTGTCTTTCCCCAGTGCTCTGCAAGCTCTCCAGGACAATATAGAATCTGGGGCTCTGTGCTTTCTTTCCTTCTGAACAAGTGTTACTGTTTTCTGCACAAAAGCGATTCTTGCGAAGCAATGTGAACAGGCACAGAGAAGGTGCTAGCAGGGAATTCTCTGCCTGCCTTTCCCCAGTGCTCTGCAAGCTCTCCAGGACAACATAGAATCTGGGGCTCTGTGCTTTCTTTCCTTCTGAACAAGTGTTACTGTTTTCTGCACAAAAGCGATTCTTGCGAAGCAATGTGAACACTTCTGCTTCCCAGGCACAAAGAAGGTGCTAGCAGGGAATTCTCTGCCTGCCTTTCCCCAGTGCTCTGCAAGCTCTCCAGGACAACATAGAATCTGGGGCTCTGTGCTTTCTTTCCTTCTGAACAAGTGTTAGTGTTTTCTGCACAAAAGCGATTCTTGCGAAGCAATGTGAACACTTCTGCTTCCCAGGCACAAAGAAGGTGCTAGCAGGGAATTCTCTGCCTGCCTTTCCCCAGTGCTCTGCAAGCTCTCCAGGACAACATAGAATCTGCGGCTCTGTGCTTTCTTTCCTTCTGAACAAGTGTTACTGTTTTCTGCACAAAAGCGATTCTGCGAAGCAATGTGAACAGGCACAGAGAAGGTGCTAGCAAGGAATTCTCTGCCTGCCTTTCCCCAGTGCTCTGCAAGCTCTCCAGGACAACATAAAATCTGGGGCTCTGTGCTTTCTTTCCTTCTGAACAAGTGTTACTGTTTTCTGCACAAAAGCGATTCTGCGAAGCAATGTGAACAGGCACAGAGAAGGTGCTAGCAGGGAATTCTCTGCCTGCCTTTCCCCAGTGCTCTGCAAGCTCTCCAGGACAACATAGAATCTGGGGCTCTGTGCTTTCTTTCCTTCTGAACAAGTGTTACTGTTTTCTGCACAAAAGCGATTCTGCGAAGCAATGTGAACACTTCTGCTTCCCAGGCACAGAGAAGGTGCTAGCAAGGAATTCTCTGCCTGCCTTTCCCCAGTGCTCTGCAAGCTCTCCAGGACAACATAAAATCTGGGGCTCTGTGCTTTCTTTCGTTCTGAACAAGTGTTACTGTTTTCTGCACAAAAGCGATTCTGCGAAGCAATGTGAACAGGCACAGAGAAGGTGCTAGCAGGGAATTCTCTGCCTGCCTTTCCCCAGTGCTCTGCAAGCTCTCCAGGACAACATAGAATCTGGGGCTCTGTGCTTTCTTTCCTTCTGAACAAGTGTTACTGTTTTCTGCACAAAAGCGATTCTGCGAAGCAATGTGAACACTTCTGCTTCCCAGGCACAGAGAAGGTGCTAGCAGGGAATTCTCTGCCTGCCTTTCCCCAGTGCTCTGCAAGCTCTCCAGGACAACATAGAATCTGGGGCTCTGTGCTTTCTTTCGTTCTGAACAAGTGTTACTGTTTTCTGCACAAAAGCGATTCTGCGAAGCAATGTGAACACTTCTGCTTCCCAGGCACAGAGAAGGTGCTAGCAGGGAATTCTCTGCCTGCCTTTCCCCAGTGCTCTGCAAGCTCTCCAGGACAACATAGAATCTGGGGCTCTGTGCTTTCTTTCGTTCTGAACAAGTGTTACTGTTTTCTGCACACAAGCGATTCTTGCGAAGCAATGTGAACACTTCTGCTTCCCAGGCACAGAGAAGGTGCTAGCAGGGAATTCTCTGCCTGCCTTTCCCCAGTGCTCTGCAAGCTCTCCAGGACAACATAGAATCTGGGGCTCTGTGCTTTCTTTCCTTCTGAACAAGTGTTACTGTTTTCTGCACAAAAGCTATTCTGCGAAGGAACGTGAACACTTCTGCTTCCCAGGCACAGAGAAGGTGCTAGCAAGGAATTCTCTGCCTGCCTTTCCCCAGTGCTCTGCAAGCTCTCCAGGACAACATAGAATCTGGGGCTCTGTGCTTTCTTTCCTTCTGAACAAGTGTTAGTGTTTTCTGCACAAAAGCGATTCTTGCGAAGCAATGTGATCACTTCTGCTTCCCAGGCACAGAGAAGGTGCTAGCAGGGAATTCTCTGCCTGCCTTTCCCCAGTGCTCTGCAAGCTCTCCAGGACAACATAGAATCTGGGGCTCTGTGCTTTCTTTCCTTCTGAACAAGTGTTACTGTTTTCTGCACAAAAGCGATTCTGCGAAGCAATGTGAACACTTCTGCTTCCCAGGCACAGAGAAGGTGCTAGCAGGGAATTCTCTGCCTGCCTTTCCCCAGTGCTCTGCAAGCTCTCCAGGACAACATAGAATCTGGGGCTCTGTGCTTTCTTTCCTTCTGAACAAGTGTTACTGTTTTCTGCACAAAAGCGATTCTGCGAAGCAATGTGAACACTTCTGCTTCCCAGGCACAGAGAAGGTGCTAGCAGGGAATTCTCTGCCTGCCTTTCCCCAGTGCTCTGCAAGCTCTCCAGGACAACATAGAATCTGGGGCTCTGTGCTTTCTTTCATTCTGAACAAGTGTTACTGTTTTCTGCACACAAGCGATTCTTGCGAAGCAATGTGAACACTTCTGCTTCCCAGGCACAGAGAAGGTGCTAGCAGGGAATTCTCTGCCTGCCTTTCCCCAGTGCTCTGCAAGCTCTCCAGGACAACATAGAATCTGGGACTCTGTGCTTTCTTTCCTTCTGAACAAGTGTTACTGTTTTCTGCACAAAAGCTATTCTGCGAAGGAACGTGAACACTTCTGCTTCCCAGGCACAGAGAACGTGCTAGCAAGGAATTCTCTGCCTGCCTTTCCCCAGTGCTCTGCAAGCTCTCCAGGACAACATAGAATCTGGGGCTCTGTGCTTTCTTTCCTTCTGAACAAGTGTTAGTGTTTTCTGCACAAAAGCGATTCTTGCGAAGCAATGTGATCACTTCTGCTTCCCAGGCACAGAGAAGGTGCTAGCAGGGAATTCTCTGCCTGCCTTTCCCCAGTGCTCTGCAAGCTCTCCAGGACAACATAGAATCTGGGGCTCTGTGCTTTCTTTCCTTCTGAACAAGTGTTAGTGTTTTCTGCACACAAGCGATTCTTGCGAAGCAATGTGAACACTTCTGCTTCCCAGGCACAGAGAAGGTGCTAGCAGGGAATTCTCTGCCTGCCTTTCCCCAGTGCTCTGCAAGCTCTCCAGGACAACATAGAATCTGCGGCTCTGTGCTTTCTTTCCTTCTGAACAAGTGTTACTGTTTTCTGCACAAAAGCGATTCTGCGAAGCAATGTGAACAGGCACAGAGAAGGTGCTAGCAAGGAATTCTCTGCCTGCCTTTCCCCAGTGCTCTGCAAGCTCTCCAGGACAACATAAAATCTGGGGCTCTGTGCTTTCTTTCGTTCTGAACAAGTGTTACTGTTTTCTGCACAAAAGCGATTCTGCGAAGCAATGTGAACAGGCACAGAGAAGGTGCTAGCAGGGAATTCTCTGCCTGCCTTTCCCCAGTGCTCTGCAAGCTCTCCAGGACAACATAGAATCTGGGGCTCTGTGCTTTCTTTCCTTCTGAACAAGTGTTACTGTTTTCTGCACAAAAGCGATTCTGCGAAGCAATGTGAACACTTCTGCTTCCCAGGCACAGAGAAGGTGCTAGCAAGGAATTCTCTGCCTGCCTTTCCCCAGTGCTCTGCAAGCTCTCCAGGACAACATAAAATCTGGGGCTCTGTGCTTTCTTTCGTTCTGAACAAGTGTTACTGTTTTCTGCACAAAAGCGATTCTGCGAAGCAATGTGAACAGGCACAGAGAAGGTGCTAGCAAGGAATTCTCTGCCTGCCTTTCCCCAGTGCTCTGCAAGCTCTCCAGGACAACATAAAATCTGGGGCTCTGTGCTTTCTTTCCTTCTGAACAAGTGTTAGTGTTTTCTGCACAAAAGCAATTCTTGCGAAGCAATGTGATCACTTCTGCTTCCCAGGCACAGAGAAGGTGCTAGCAGGGAATTCTCTGCCTGCCTTTCCCCAGTGCTCTGCAAGCTCTCCAGGACAACATAAAATCTGGGGCTCTGTGCTTTCTTTCCTTCTGAACAAGTGTTACTGTTTTCTGCACAAAAGCGATTCTTGCGAAGCAATGTGATCACTTCTGCTTCCCAGGCACAGAGAAGGTGCTATCAGGGAATTCTCTGCCTGCCTTTCCCCAGTGCTCTGCAAGCTCTCCAGGACAACATAAAATCTGGGGCTCTGTGCTTTCTTTCCTTCTGAACAAGTGTTACTGTTTTCTGCACAAAAGCGATTCTGCGAAGCAATGTGAACACTTCTGCTTCCCAGGCACAGAGAAGGTGCTAGCAGGGAATTCTCTGCCTGCCTTTCCCCAGTGCTCTGCAAGCTCTCCAGGACAACATAGAATCTGGGGCTCTGTGCGTTCTTTCCTTCTGAACAAGTGTTAGTGTTTTCTGCACAAAAGCGATTCTTGCGAAGCAATGTGATCACTTCTGCTTCCCAGGCACAGAGAAGGTGCTAGCAGGGAATTCTCTGCCTGCCTTTCCCCAGTGCTCTGCAAGCTCTCCAGGACAACATAGAATCTGGGGCTCTGTGCTTTCTTTCCTTCTGAACAAGTGTTACTGTTTTCTGCACAAAAGCGATTCTGCGAAGCAATGTGAACACTTCTGCTTCCCAGGCACAGAGAAGGTGCTAGCAAGGAATTCTCTGCCTGCCTTTCCCCAGTGCTCTGCAAGCTCTCCAGGACAATATAGAATCTGGGGCTCTGTGCTTTCTTTCCTTCTGAACAAGTGTTACTGTTTTCTGCACAAAAGCGATTCTTGCGAAGCAATGTGAACAGGCACAGAGAAGGTGCTAGCAGGGAATTCTCTGCCTGCCTTTCCCCAGTGCTCTGCAAGCTCTCCAGGACAACATAGAATCTGGGGCTCTGTGCTTTCTTTCCTTCTGAACAAGTGTTACTGTTTTCTGCACAAAAGCGATTCTTGCGAAGCAATGTGAACACTTCTGCTTCCCAGGCACAGAGAAGGTGCTAGCAGGGAATTCTCTGCCTGCCTTTCCCCAGTGCTCTGCAAGCTCTCCAGGACAACATAGAATCTGGGGCTCTGTGCTTTCTTTCCTTCTGAACAAGTGTTAGTGTTTTCTGCACAAAAGCGATTCTTGCGAAGCAATGTGAACACTTCTGCTTCCCAGGCACAAAGAAGGTGCTAGCAGGGAATTCTCTGCCTGCCTTTCCCCAGTGCTCTGCAAGCTCTCCAGGACAACATAGAATCTGCGGCTCTGTGCTTTCTTTCGTTCTGAACAAGTGTTACTGTTTTCTGCACAAAAGCGATTCTTGCGAAGCAATGTGAACACTTCTACTTCCCAGGCACAGAGAAGGTGCTAGCAAGGAATTCTCTGCCTGCCTTTCCCCAGTGCTCTGCAAGCTCTCCAGGACAACAGCAAATCTGGGGCTCTGTGCTTTCTTTCGTTCTGAACAAGTGTTACTGTTTTCTGCACAAAAGCGATTCTGCGAAGCAATGTGAACAGGCACAGAGAAGGTGCTAGCAGGGAATTCTCTGCCTGCCTTTCCCCAGTGCTCTGCAAGCTCTCCAGGACAACATAGAATCTGGGGCTCTGTGCTTTCTTTCCTTCTGAACAAGTGTTACTGTTTTCTGCACAAAAGCGATTCTGCGAAGCAATGTGAACACTTCTGCTTCCCAGGCACAGAGAAGGTGCTAGCAGGGAATTCTCTGCCTGCCTTTCCCCAGTGCTCTGCAAGCTCTCCAGGACAACATAGAATCTGGGGCTCTGTGCTTTCTTTCGTTCTGAACAAGTGTTACTGTTTTCTGCACAAAAGCGATTCTGCGAAGCAATGTGAACACTTCTGCTTCCCAGGCACAGAGAAGGTGCTAGCAGGGAATTCTCTGCCTGCCTTTCCCCAGTGCTCTGCAAGCTCTCCAGGACAACATAGAATCTGGGGCTCTGTGCTTTATTTCGTTCTGAACAAGTGTTACTGTTTTCTGCACACAAGCGATTCTTGCGAAGCAATGTGAACACTTCTGCTTCCCAGGCACAGAGAAGGCGCTAGCAGGGAATTCTCTGCCTGCCTTTCCCCAGTGCTCTGCAAGCTCTCCAGGACAACATAAAATCTGGGGCTCTGTGCTTTCTTTAGTTCTGAACAAGTGTTAGAGTTTTCTGCACAAAAGCGATTCTTGCGAAGCAATGTGAACACTTCTGCTTCCCAGGCACAGAGAAGGTGCTAGCAGGGAATTCTCTGCCTGCCTTTCCCCAGTGCTCTGCAAGCTCTCCAGGACAACATAGAATCTGGGACTCTGTGCTTTCTTTCCTTCTGAACAAGTGTTACTGTTTTCTGCACAAAAGCTATTCTGCGAAGGAACGTGAACACTTCTGCTTCCCAGGCACAGAGAAGGTGCTAGCAAGGAATTCTCTGCCTGCCTTTCCCCAGTGCTCTGCAAGCTCTCCAGGACAACATAGAATCTGGGGCTCTGTGCTTTCTTTCCTTCTGAACAAGTGTTAGTGTTTTCTGCACAAAAGCGATTCTTGCGAAGCAATGTGATCACTTCTGCTTCCCAGGCACAGAGAAGGTGCTAGCAGGGAATTCTCTGCCTGCCTTTCCCCAGTGCTCTGCAAGCTCTCCAGGACAACATAGAATCTGGGGCTCTGTGCTTTCTTTCCTTCTGAACAAGTGTTACTGTTTTCTGCACAAAAGCGATTCTTGCGAAGCAATGTGAACAGGCACAGAGAAGGTGCTAGCAGGGAATTCTCTGCCTGCCTTTCCCCAGTGCTCTGCAAGCTCTCCAGGACAACATAGAATCTGGGGCTCTGTGCTTTCTTTCCTTCTGAACAAGTGTTACTGTTTTCTGCACAAAAGCGATTCTTGCGAAGCAATGTGAACACTTCTGCTTCCAGGCACAGAGAAGGTGCTAGCAGGGAATTCTCTGCCTGCCTTTCCCCAGTGCTCTGCAAGCTCTCCAGGACAACATAGAATCTGGGGCTCTGTGCTTTCTTTCCTTCTGAACAAGTGTTAGTGTTTTCTGCACAAAAGCGATTCTTGCGAAGCAATGTGAACACTTGTGCTTCCCAGGCACAAAGAAGGTGCTAGCAGGGAATTCTCTGCCTGCCTTTCCCCAGTGCTCTGCAAGCTCTCCAGGACAACATAGAATCTGCGGCTCTGTGCTTTCTTTCCTTCTGAACAAGTGTTACTGTTTTCTGCACAAAAGCGATTCTGCGAAGCAATGTGAACAGGCACAGAGAAGGTGCTAGCAAGGAATTCTCTGCCTGCCTTTCCCCAGTGCTCTGCAAGCTCTCCAGGACAACATAAAATCTGGGGCTCTGTGCTTTCTTTCGTTCTGAACAAGTGTTACTGTTTTCTGCACAAAAGCGATTCTGCGAAGCAATGTGAACAGGCACAGAGAAGGTGCTAGCAGGGAATTCTCTGCCTGCCTTTCCCCAGTGCTCTGCAAGCTCTCCAGGACAACATAGAATCTGGGGCTCTGTGCTTTCTTTCCTTCTGAACAAGTGTTACTGTTTTCTGCACAAAAGCGATTCTTGCGAAGCAATGTGAACACTTCTGCTTCCCAGGCACAGAGAAGGTGCTAGCAAGGAATTCTCTGCCTGCCTTTCCCCAGTGCTCTGCAAGCTCTCCAGGACAACATAAAATCTGGGGCTCTGTGCTTTCTTTCGTTCTGAACAAGTGTTACTGTTTTCTGCACAAAAGCGATTCTGCGAAGCAATGTGAACAGGCACAGAGAAGGTGGTAGCAAGGAATTCTCTGCCTGCCTTTCCCCAGTGCTCTGCAAGCTCTCCAGGACAACATAAAATCTGGGGCTCTGTGCTTTCTTTCCTTCTGAACAAGTGTTAGTGTTTTCTGCACAAAAGCGATTCTTGCGAAGCAATGTGATCACTTCTGCTTCCCAGGCACAGAGAAGGTGCTAGCAGGGAATTCTCTGCCTGCCTTTCCCCAGTGCTCTGCAAGCTCTCCAGGACAACATAAAATCTGGGGCTCTGTGCTTTCTTTCCTTCTGAACAAGTGTTACTGTTTTCTGCACAAAAGCGATTCTTGCGAAGCAATGTGATCACTTCTGCTTCCCAGGCACAGAGAAGGTGCTAGCAGGGAATTCTCTGCCTGCCTTTCCCCAGTGCTCTGCAAGCTCTCCAGGACAACATAAAATCTGGGGCTCTGTGCTTTCTTTCCTTCTGAACAAGTGTTACTGTTTTCTGCACAAAAGCGATTCTGCGAAGCAATGTGAACACTTCTGCTTCCCAGGCACAGAGAAGGTGCTAGCAGGGAATTCTCTGCCTGCCTTTCCCCAGTGCTCTGCAAGCTCTCCAGGACAACATAGAATCTGGGGCTCTGTGCTTTCTTTCCTTCTGAACAAGTGTTAGTGTTTTCTGCACAAAAGCGATTCTTGAGAAGCAATGTGATCACTTCTGCTTCCCAGGCACAGAGAAGGTGCTAGCAGGGAATTCTCTGCCTGCCTTTCCCCAGTGCTCTGCAAGCTCTCCAGGACAACATAGAATCTGGGGCTCTGTGCTTTCTTTCCTTCTGAACAAGTGTTACTGTTTTCTGCACAAAAGCGATTCTGCGAAGCAATGTGAACACTTCTGCTTCCCAGGCACAGAGAAGGTGCTAGCAAGGAATTCTCTGCCTGCCTTTCCCCAGTGCTCTGCAAGCTCTCCAGGACAATATAGAATCTGGGGCTCTGTGCTTTCTTTCCTTCTGAACAAGTGTTACTGTTTTCTGCACAAAAGCGATTCTTGCGAAGCAATGTGAACAGGCACAGAGAAGGTGCTAGCAGGGAATTCTCTGCCTGCCTTTCCCCAGTGCTCTGCAAGCTCTCCAGGACAACAGCAAATCTGGGGCTCTGTGCTTTCTTTCCTTCTGAACAAGTGTTACTGTTTTCTGCACAAAAGCGATTCTTGCGAAGCAATGTGAACACTTCTGCTTCCCAGGCCCAGAGAAGGTGCTAGCAGGGAATTCTCTGCCTGCCTTTCCCCAGTGCTCTGCAAGCTCTCCAGGACAACATAGAATCTGGGGCTCTGTGCTTTCTTTCCTTCTGAACAAGTGTTACTGTTTTCTGCACAAAAGCGATTCTTGCGAAGCAATGTGAACACTTCTGCTTCCCAGGCACAAAGAAGGTGCTAGCAGGGAATTCTCTGCCTGCCTTTCCCCAGTGCTCTGCAAGCTCTCCAGGACAACATAGAATCTGCGGCTCTGTGCTTTCTTTCGTTCTGAACAAGTGTTACTGTTTTCTGCACAAAAGCGATTCTTGCGAAGCAATGTGAACACTTCTGCTTCCCAAGCACAGAGAAGGTGCTAGCAAGGAATTCTCTGCCTGCCTTTCCCCAGTGCTCTGCAAGCTCTCCAGGACAACAGCAAATCTGGGGCTCTGTGCTTTCTTTCCTTCTGAACAAGTGTTACTGTTTTCTGCACACAAGCGATTCTTGCGAAGCAATGTGAACACTTCTGCTTCCCAGGCACAGAGAAGGCGCTAGCAGGGAATTCTCTGCCTGCCTTTCCCCAGTGTTCTGCAAGCTCTCCAGGACAACATAAAATCTGGGGCTCTGTGCTTTCTTTAGTTCTGAACAAGTGTTAGAGTTTTCTGCACAAAAGCGATTCTTGCGAAGCAATGTGAACACTTCTGCTTCCCAGGCACAGAGAAGGTGCTAGCAGGGAATTCTCTGCCTGCCTTTCCCCAGTGCTCTGCAAGCTCTCCAGGACAACATAGAATCTGCGGCTCTGTGCTTTCTTTCCTTCTGAACAAGTGTTACTGTTTTCTGCACAAAAGCGATTCTGCGAAGCAATGTGAACAGGCACAGAGAAGGTGCTAGCAAGGAATTCTCTGCCTGCCTTTCCCCAGTGCTCTGCAAGCTCTCCAGGACAACATAAAATCTGGGGCTCTGTGCTTTCTTTCCTTCTGAACAAGTGTTAGTGTTTTCTGCACAAAAGCGATTCTTGCGAAGCAATGTGATCACTTCTGCTTCCCAGGCACAGAGAAGGTGCTATCAGGGAATTCTCTGCCTGCCTTTCCCCAGTGCTCTGCAAGCTCTCCAGGACAACATAAAATCTGGGGCTCTGTGCTTTCTTTCCTTCTGAACAAGTGTTACTGTTTTCTGCACAAAAGCGATTCTTGCGAAGCAATGTGAACACTTCTGCTTCCCAGGCACAGAGAAGGTGCTAGCAGGGAATTCTCTGCCTGCCTTTCCCCAGTGCTCTGCAAGCTCTCCAGGACAACATAGAATCTGGGGCTCTGTGCTTTCTTTCCTTCTGAACAAGTGTTACTGTTTTCTGCACAAAAGCGATTCTGCGAAGCAATGTGAACACTTCTGCTTCCCAGGCACAGAGAAGGTGCTAGCAAGGAATTCTCTGCCTGCCTTTCCCCAGTGCTCTGCAAGCTCTCCAGGACAATATAGAATCTGGGGCTCTGTGCTTTCTTTCCTTCTGAACAAGTGTTACTGTTTTCTGCACAAAAGCGATTCTTGCGAAGCAATGTGAACAGGCACAGAGAAGGTGCTAGCAGGGAATTCTCTGCCTGCCTTTCCCCAGTGCTCTGCAAGCTCTCCAGGACAACATAGAATCTGGGGCTCTGTGCTTTCTTTCCTTCTGAACAAGTGTTACTGTTTTCTGCACAAAAGCGATTCTTGCGAAGCAATGTGAACACTTCTGCTTCCCAGGCACAGAGAAGGTGCTAGCAGGGAATTCTCTGCCTGCCTTTCCCCAGTGCTCTGCAAGCTCTCCAGGACAACATAGAATCTGGGGCTCTGTGCTTTCTTTCCTTCTGAACAAGTGTTAGTGTTTTCTGCACAAAAGCGATTCTTGCGAAGCAATGTGAACACTTCTGCTTCCCAGGCACAAAGAAGGTGCTAGCAGGGAATTCTCTGCCTGCCTTTCCCCAGTGCTCTGCAAGCTCTCCAGGACAACATAGAATCTGCGGCTCTGTGCTTTCTTTCGTTCTGAACAAGTGTTACTGTTTTCTGCACAAAAGCGATTCTTGCGAAGCAATGTGAACACTTCTACTTCCCAGGCACAGAGAAGGTGCTAGCAAGGAATTCTCTGCCTGCCTTTCCCCAGTGCTCTGCAAGCTCTCCAGGACAACAGCAAATCTGGGGCTCTGTGCTTTCTTTCGTTCTGAACAAGTGTTACTGTTTTCTGCACAAAAGCGATTCTGCGAAGCAATGTGAACAGGCACAGAGAAGGTGCTAGCAGGGAATTCTCTGCCTGCCTTTCCCCAGTGCTCTGCAAGCTCTCCAGGACAACATAGAATCTGGGGCTCTGTGCTTTCTTTCCTTCTGAACAAGTGTTACTGTTTTCTGCACAAAAGCGATTCTGCGAAGCAATGTGAACACTTCTGCTTCCCAGGCACAGAGAAGGTGCTAGCAGGGAATTCTCTGCCTGCCTTTCCCCAGTGCTCTGCAAGCTCTCCA
The DNA here is from genome assembly GCF_031877795.1 of Strix aluco. Lineage (NCBI taxonomy): Eukaryota > Metazoa > Chordata > Aves > Strigiformes > Strigidae > Strix > Strix aluco. The sequence continues at coordinate 1,325,281 of NC_133954.1, read as the reverse complement.
GGACAACATAGAATCTGGGGCTCTGTGCTTTCTTTCGTTCTGAACAAGTGTTACTGTTTTCTGCACAAAAGCGATTCTGCGAAGCAATGTGAACACTTCTGCTTCCCAGGCACAGAGAAGGTGCTAGCAGGGAATTCTCTGCCTGCCTTTCCCCAGTGCTCTGCAAGCTCTCCAGGACAACATAGAATCTGGGGCTCTGTGCTTTATTTCGTTCTGAACAAGTGTTACTGTTTTCTGCACACAAGCGATTCTTGCGAAGCAATGTGAACACTTCTGCTTCCCAGGCACAGAGAAGGCGCTAGCAGGGAATTCTCTGCCTGCCTTTCCCCAGTGCTCTGCAAGCTCTCCAGGACAACATAAAATCTGGGGCTCTGTGCTTTCTTTAGTTCTGAACAAGTGTTAGAGTTTTCTGCACAAAAGCGATTCTTGCGAAGCAATGTGAACACTTCTGCTTCCCAGGCACAGAGAAGGTGCTAGCAGGGAATTCTCTGCCTGCCTTTCCCCAGTGCTCTGCAAGCTCTCCAGGACAACATAGAATCTGGGACTCTGTGCTTTCTTTCCTTCTGAACAAGTGTTACTGTTTTCTGCACAAAAGCTATTCTGCGAAGGAACGTGAACACTTCTGCTTCCCAGGCACAGAGAAGGTGCTAGCAAGGAATTCTCTGCCTGCCTTTCCCCAGTGCTCTGCAAGCTCTCCAGGACAACATAGAATCTGGGGCTCTGTGCTTTCTTTCCTTCTGAACAAGTGTTAGTGTTTTCTGCACAAAAGCGATTCTTGCGAAGCAATGTGATCACTTCTGCTTCCCAGGCACAGAGAAGGTGCTAGCAGGGAATTCTCTGCCTGCCTTTCCCCAGTGCTCTGCAAGCTCTCCAGGACAACATAGAATCTGGGGCTCTGTGCTTTCTTTCCTTCTGAACAAGTGTTACTGTTTTCTGCACAAAAGCGATTCTTGCGAAGCAATGTGAACAGGCACAGAGAAGGTGCTAGCAGGGAATTCTCTGCCTGCCTTTCCCCAGTGCTCTGCAAGCTCTCCAGGACAACATAGAATCTGGGGCTCTGTGCTTTCTTTCCTTCTGAACAAGTGTTACTGTTTTCTGCACAAAAGCGATTCTTGCGAAGCAATGTGAACACTTCTGCTTCCAGGCACAGAGAAGGTGCTAGCAGGGAATTCTCTGCCTGCCTTTCCCCAGTGCTCTGCAAGCTCTCCAGGACAACATAGAATCTGGGGCTCTGTGCTTTCTTTCCTTCTGAACAAGTGTTAGTGTTTTCTGCACAAAAGCGATTCTTGCGAAGCAATGTGAACACTTGTGCTTCCCAGGCACAAAGAAGGTGCTAGCAGGGAATTCTCTGCCTGCCTTTCCCCAGTGCTCTGCAAGCTCTCCAGGACAACATAGAATCTGCGGCTCTGTGCTTTCTTTCCTTCTGAACAAGTGTTACTGTTTTCTGCACAAAAGCGATTCTGCGAAGCAATGTGAACAGGCACAGAGAAGGTGCTAGCAAGGAATTCTCTGCCTGCCTTTCCCCAGTGCTCTGCAAGCTCTCCAGGACAACATAAAATCTGGGGCTCTGTGCTTTCTTTCGTTCTGAACAAGTGTTACTGTTTTCTGCACAAAAGCGATTCTGCGAAGCAATGTGAACAGGCACAGAGAAGGTGCTAGCAGGGAATTCTCTGCCTGCCTTTCCCCAGTGCTCTGCAAGCTCTCCAGGACAACATAGAATCTGGGGCTCTGTGCTTTCTTTCCTTCTGAACAAGTGTTACTGTTTTCTGCACAAAAGCGATTCTTGCGAAGCAATGTGAACACTTCTGCTTCCCAGGCACAGAGAAGGTGCTAGCAAGGAATTCTCTGCCTGCCTTTCCCCAGTGCTCTGCAAGCTCTCCAGGACAACATAAAATCTGGGGCTCTGTGCTTTCTTTCGTTCTGAACAAGTGTTACTGTTTTCTGCACAAAAGCGATTCTGCGAAGCAATGTGAACAGGCACAGAGAAGGTGGTAGCAAGGAATTCTCTGCCTGCCTTTCCCCAGTGCTCTGCAAGCTCTCCAGGACAACATAAAATCTGGGGCTCTGTGCTTTCTTTCCTTCTGAACAAGTGTTAGTGTTTTCTGCACAAAAGCGATTCTTGCGAAGCAATGTGATCACTTCTGCTTCCCAGGCACAGAGAAGGTGCTAGCAGGGAATTCTCTGCCTGCCTTTCCCCAGTGCTCTGCAAGCTCTCCAGGACAACATAAAATCTGGGGCTCTGTGCTTTCTTTCCTTCTGAACAAGTGTTACTGTTTTCTGCACAAAAGCGATTCTTGCGAAGCAATGTGATCACTTCTGCTTCCCAGGCACAGAGAAGGTGCTAGCAGGGAATTCTCTGCCTGCCTTTCCCCAGTGCTCTGCAAGCTCTCCAGGACAACATAAAATCTGGGGCTCTGTGCTTTCTTTCCTTCTGAACAAGTGTTACTGTTTTCTGCACAAAAGCGATTCTGCGAAGCAATGTGAACACTTCTGCTTCCCAGGCACAGAGAAGGTGCTAGCAGGGAATTCTCTGCCTGCCTTTCCCCAGTGCTCTGCAAGCTCTCCAGGACAACATAGAATCTGGGGCTCTGTGCTTTCTTTCCTTCTGAACAAGTGTTAGTGTTTTCTGCACAAAAGCGATTCTTGAGAAGCAATGTGATCACTTCTGCTTCCCAGGCACAGAGAAGGTGCTAGCAGGGAATTCTCTGCCTGCCTTTCCCCAGTGCTCTGCAAGCTCTCCAGGACAACATAGAATCTGGGGCTCTGTGCTTTCTTTCCTTCTGAACAAGTGTTACTGTTTTCTGCACAAAAGCGATTCTGCGAAGCAATGTGAACACTTCTGCTTCCCAGGCACAGAGAAGGTGCTAGCAAGGAATTCTCTGCCTGCCTTTCCCCAGTGCTCTGCAAGCTCTCCAGGACAATATAGAATCTGGGGCTCTGTGCTTTCTTTCCTTCTGAACAAGTGTTACTGTTTTCTGCACAAAAGCGATTCTTGCGAAGCAATGTGAACAGGCACAGAGAAGGTGCTAGCAGGGAATTCTCTGCCTGCCTTTCCCCAGTGCTCTGCAAGCTCTCCAGGACAACAGCAAATCTGGGGCTCTGTGCTTTCTTTCCTTCTGAACAAGTGTTACTGTTTTCTGCACAAAAGCGATTCTTGCGAAGCAATGTGAACACTTCTGCTTCCCAGGCCCAGAGAAGGTGCTAGCAGGGAATTCTCTGCCTGCCTTTCCCCAGTGCTCTGCAAGCTCTCCAGGACAACATAGAATCTGGGGCTCTGTGCTTTCTTTCCTTCTGAACAAGTGTTACTGTTTTCTGCACAAAAGCGATTCTTGCGAAGCAATGTGAACACTTCTGCTTCCCAGGCACAAAGAAGGTGCTAGCAGGGAATTCTCTGCCTGCCTTTCCCCAGTGCTCTGCAAGCTCTCCAGGACAACATAGAATCTGCGGCTCTGTGCTTTCTTTCGTTCTGAACAAGTGTTACTGTTTTCTGCACAAAAGCGATTCTTGCGAAGCAATGTGAACACTTCTGCTTCCCAAGCACAGAGAAGGTGCTAGCAAGGAATTCTCTGCCTGCCTTTCCCCAGTGCTCTGCAAGCTCTCCAGGACAACAGCAAATCTGGGGCTCTGTGCTTTCTTTCCTTCTGAACAAGTGTTACTGTTTTCTGCACACAAGCGATTCTTGCGAAGCAATGTGAACACTTCTGCTTCCCAGGCACAGAGAAGGCGCTAGCAGGGAATTCTCTGCCTGCCTTTCCCCAGTGTTCTGCAAGCTCTCCAGGACAACATAAAATCTGGGGCTCTGTGCTTTCTTTAGTTCTGAACAAGTGTTAGAGTTTTCTGCACAAAAGCGATTCTTGCGAAGCAATGTGAACACTTCTGCTTCCCAGGCACAGAGAAGGTGCTAGCAGGGAATTCTCTGCCTGCCTTTCCCCAGTGCTCTGCAAGCTCTCCAGGACAACATAGAATCTGCGGCTCTGTGCTTTCTTTCCTTCTGAACAAGTGTTACTGTTTTCTGCACAAAAGCGATTCTGCGAAGCAATGTGAACAGGCACAGAGAAGGTGCTAGCAAGGAATTCTCTGCCTGCCTTTCCCCAGTGCTCTGCAAGCTCTCCAGGACAACATAAAATCTGGGGCTCTGTGCTTTCTTTCCTTCTGAACAAGTGTTAGTGTTTTCTGCACAAAAGCGATTCTTGCGAAGCAATGTGATCACTTCTGCTTCCCAGGCACAGAGAAGGTGCTATCAGGGAATTCTCTGCCTGCCTTTCCCCAGTGCTCTGCAAGCTCTCCAGGACAACATAAAATCTGGGGCTCTGTGCTTTCTTTCCTTCTGAACAAGTGTTACTGTTTTCTGCACAAAAGCGATTCTTGCGAAGCAATGTGAACACTTCTGCTTCCCAGGCACAGAGAAGGTGCTAGCAGGGAATTCTCTGCCTGCCTTTCCCCAGTGCTCTGCAAGCTCTCCAGGACAACATAGAATCTGGGGCTCTGTGCTTTCTTTCCTTCTGAACAAGTGTTACTGTTTTCTGCACAAAAGCGATTCTGCGGAGCAATGTGAACAGGCACAGAGAAGGTGCTAGCAAGGAATTCTCTGCCTGCCTTTCCCCAGTGCTCTGCAAGCTCTCCAGGACAACATAAAATCTGGGGCTCTGTGCTTTCTTTCGTTCTGAACAAGTGTTACTGTTTTCTGCACAAAAGCGATTCTGCGAAGCAATGTGAACAGGCACAGAGAAGGTGCTAGCAGGGAATTCTCTGCCTGCCTTTCCCCAGTGCTCTGCAAGCTCTCCAGGACAACATAGAATCTGGGGCTCTGTGCTTTCTTTCCTTCTGAACAAGTGTTACTGTTTTCTGCACAAAAGCGATTCTGCGAAGCAATGTGAACAGGCACAGAGAAGGTGCTAGCAGGGAATTCTCTGCCTGCCTTTCCCCAGTGCTCTGCAAGCTCTCCAGGACAACATAGAATCTGGGGCTCTGTGCTTTCTTTCCTTCTGAACAAGTGTTACTGTTTTCTGCACAAAAGCGATTCTGCGAAGCAATGTGAACACTTCTGCTTCCCAGGCACAGAGAAGGTGCTATCAGGGAATTCTCTGCCTGCCTTTCCCCAGTGCTCTGCAAGCTCTCCAGGACAACATAGAATCTGGGGCTCTGTGCTTTCTTTCCTTCTGAACAAGTGTTACTGTTTTCTGCACAAAAGCGATTCTGCGAAGCAATGTGAACACTTCTGCTTCCCAGGCACAGAGAAGGTGCTAGCAGGGAATTCTCTGCCTGCCTTTCCCCAGTGCTCTGCAAGCTCTCCAGGACAACATAGAATCTGGGGCTCTGTGCTTTCTTTCGTTCTGAACAAGTGTTACTGTTTTCTGCACACAAGCGATTCTTGCGAAGCAATGTGAACTCTTCTGCTTCCCAGGCACAGAGAAGGCGCTAGCAGGGAATTCTCTGCCTGCCTTTCCCCAGTGCTCTGCAAGCTCTCCAGGACAACATAAAATCTGGGGCTCTGTGCTTTCTTTAGTTCTGAACAAGTGTTAGAGTTTTCTGCACAAAAGCGATTCTTGCGAAGCAATGTGAACACTTCTGCTTCCCAGGCACAGAGAAGGTGCTAGCAGGGAATTCTCTGCCTGCCTTTCCCCAGTGCTCTGCAAGCTCTCCAGGACAACATAGAATCTGGGGCTCTGTGCTTTCTTTCCTTCTGAACAAGTGTTACTGTTTTCTGCACAAAAGCGATTCTGCGAAGCAATGTGAACACTTCTGCTTCCCAGGCACAGAGAAGGTGCTAGCAAGGAATTCTCTGCCTGTCTTTCCCCAGTGCTCTGCAAGCTCTCCAGGACAATATAGAATCTGGGGCTCTGTGCTTTCTTTCCTTCTGAACAAGTGTTACTGTTTTCTGCACAAAAGCGATTCTTGCGAAGCAATGTGAACAGGCACAGAGAAGGTGCTAGCAGGGAATTCTCTGCCTGCCTTTCCCCAGTGCTCTGCAAGCTCTCCAGGACAACATAGAATCTGGGGCTCTGTGCTTTCTTTCCTTCTGAACAAGTGTTAGTGTTTTCTGCACAAAAGCGATTCTTGCGAAGCAATGTGAACACTTCTGCTTCCCAGGCACAAAGAAGGTGCTAGCAGGGAATTCTCTGCCTGCCTTTCCCCAGTGCTCTGCAAGCTCTCCAGGACAACATAGAATCTGGGGCTCTGTGCTTTCTTTCCTTCTGAACAAGTGTTAGAGTTTTCTGCACAAAAGCGATTCTTGCGAAGCAATGTGATCACTTCTGCTTCCCAGGCACAGAGAAGGTGCTAGCAGGGAATTCTCTGCCTGCCTTTCCCCAGTGCTCTGCAAGCTCTCCAGGACAACATAAAATCTGGGGCTCTGTGCTTTCTTTCCTTCTGAACAAGTGTTACTGTTTTCTGCACAAAAGCGATTCTTGCGAAGCAATGTGATCACTTCTGCTTCCCAGGCACAGAGAAGGTGCTATCAGGGAATTCTCTGCCTGCCTTTCCCCAGTGCTCTGCAAGCTCTCCAGGACAACATAAAATCTGGGGCTCTGTGCTTTCTTTCCTTCTGAACAAGTGTTACTGTTTTCTGCACAAAAGCGATTCTGCGAAGCAATGTGAACACTTCTGCTTCCCAGGCACAGAGAAGGTGCTAGCAGGGAATTCTCTGCCTGCCTTTCCCCAGTGCTCTGCAAGCTCTCCAGGACAACATAGAATCTGGGGCTCTGTGCTTTCTTTCCTTCTGAACAAGTGTTAGTGTTTTCTGCACAAAAGCGATTCTTGCGAAGCGATGTGATCACTTCTGCTTCCCAGGCACAGAGAAGGTGCTAGCAGGGAATTCTCTGCCTGCCTTTCCCCAGTGCTCTGCAAGCTCTCCAGGACAACATAGAATCTGGGGCTCTGTGCTTTCTTTCCTTCTGAACAAGTGTTACTGTTTTCTGCACAAAAGCGATTCTGCGAAGCAATGTGAACACTTCTGCTTCCCAGGCACAGAGAAGGTGCTAGCAAGGAATTCTCTGCCTGCCTTTCCCCAGTGCTCTGCAAGCTCTCCAGGACAATATAGAATCTGGGGCTCTGTGCTTTCTTTCCTTCTGAACAAGTGTTACTGTTTTCTGCACAAAAGCGATTCTTGCGAAGCAATGTGAACAGGCACAGAGAAGGTGCTAGCAGGGAATTCTCTGCCTGCCTTTCCCCAGTGCTCTGCAAGCTCTCCAGGACAACATAGAATCTGGGGCTCTGTGCTTTCTTTCCTTCTGAACAAGTGTTACTGTTTTCTGCACAAAAGCGATTCTTGCGAAGCAATGTGAACACTTCTGCTTCCCAGGCACAGAGAAGGTGCTAGCAGGGAATTCTCTGCCTGCCTTTCCCCAGTGCTCTGCAAGCTCTCCAGGACAACATAGAATCTGGGGCTCTGTGCTTTCTTTCCTTCTGAACAAGTGTTAGTGTTTTCTGCACAAAAGCGATTCTTGCGAAGCAATGTGAACACTTCTGCTTCCCAGGCACAAAGAAGGTGCTAGCAGGGAATTCTCTGCCTGCCTTTCCCCAGTGCTCTGCAAGCTCTCCAGGACAACATAGAATCTGGGGCTCTGTGCTTTCTTTCCTTCTGATCAAGTGTTAGAGTTTTCTGCACAAAAGCGATTCTTGCGAAGCAATGTGATCACTTCTGCTTCCCAGGCACAGAGAAGGTGCTAGCAGGGAATTCTCTGCCTGCCTTTCCCCAGTGCTCTGCAAGCTCTCCAGGACAACATAAAATCTGGGGCTCTGTGCTTTCTTTCCTTCTGAACAAGTGTTACTGTTTTCTGCACAAAAGCGATTCTTGCGAAGCAATGTGATCACTTCTGCTTCCCAGGCACAGAGAAGGTGCTATCAGGGAATTCTCTGCCTGCCTTTCCCCAGTGCTCTGCAAGCTCTCCAGGACAACATAAAATCTGGGGCTCTGTGCTTTCTTTCCTTCTGAACAAGTGTTACTGTTTTCTGCACAAAAGCGATTCTGCGAAGCAATGTGAACACTTCTGCTTCCCAGGCACAGAGAAGGTGCTAGCAGGGAATTCTCTGCCTGCCTTTCCCCAGTGCTCTGCAAGCTCTCCAGGACAACATAGAATCTGGGGCTCTGTGCTTTCTTTCCTTCTGAACAAGTGTTAGTGTTTTCTGCACAAAAGCGATTCTTGCGAAGCAATGTGATCACTTCTGCTTCCCAGGCACAGAGAAGGTGCTAGCAGGGAATTCTCTGCCTGCCTTTCCCCAGTGCTCTGCAAGCTCTCCAGGACAACATAGAATCTGGGGCTCTGTGCTTTCTTTCCTTCTGAACAAGTGTTACTGTTTTCTGCACAAAAGCGATTCTGCGAAGCAATGTGAACACTTCTGCTTCCCAGGCACAGAGAAGGTGCTAGCAAGGAATTCTCTGCCTGCCTTTCCCCAGTGCTCTGCAAGCTCTCCAGGACAATATAGAATCTGGGGCTCTGTGCTTTCTTTCCTTCTGAACAAGTGTTACTGTTTTCTGCACAAAAGCGATTCTTGCGAAGCAATGTGAACAGGCACAGAGAAGGTGCTAGCAGGGAATTCTCTGCCTGCCTTTCCCCAGTGCTCTGCAAGCTCTCCAGGACAACATAGAATCTGGGGCTCTGTGCTTTCTTTCCTTCTGAACAAGTGTTACTGTTTTCTGCACAAAAGCGATTCTTGCGAAGCAATGTGAACACTTCTGCTTCCCAGGCACAGAGAAGGTGCTAGCAGGGAATTCTCTGCCTGCCTTTCCCCAGTGCTCTGCAAGCTCTCCAGGACAACATAGAATCTGGGGCTCTGTGCTTTCTTTCCTTCTGAACAAGTGTTAGTGTTTTCTGCACAAAAGCGATTCTTGCGAAGCAATGTGAACACTTCTGCTTCCCAGGCACAAAGAAGGTGCTAGCAGGGAATTCTCTGCCTGCCTTTCCCCAGTGCTCTGCAAGCTCTCCAGGACAACATAGAATCTGCGGCTCTGTGCTTTCTTTCGTTCTGAACAAGTGTTACTGTTTTCTGCACAAAAGCGATTCTTGCGAAGCAATGTGAACACTTCTGCTTCCCAGGCACAGAGAAGGTGCTAGCAAGGAATTCTCTGCCTGCCTTTCCCCAGTGCTCTGCAAGCTCTCCAGGACAACAGCAAATCTGGGGCTCTGTGCTTTCTTTCGTTCTGAACAAGTGTTACTGTTTTCTGCACAAAAGCGATTCTGCGAAGCAATGTGAACAGGCACAGAGAAGGTGCTAGCAGGGAATTCTCTGCCTGCCTTTCCCCAGTGCTCTGCAAGCTCTCCAGGACAACATAGAATCTGGGGCTCTGTGCTTTCTTTCCTTCTGAACAAGTGTTACTGTTTTCTGCACAAAAGCGATTCTGCGAAGCAAAGTGAACACTTCCGCTTCCCAGGCACAGAGAAGGTGCTAGCAGGGAATTCTCTGCCTGCCTTTCCCCAGTGCTCTGCAAGCTCTCCAGGACAACATAGAATCTGGGGCTCTGTGCTTTCTTTCGTTCTGAACAAGTGTTACTGTTTTCTGCACAAAAGCGATTCTGCGAAGCAATGTGAACACTTCTGCTTCCCAGGCACAGAGAAGGTGCTAGCAGGGAATTCTCTGCCTGCCTTTCCCCAGTGCTCTGCAAGCTCTCCAGGACAACATAGAATCTGGGGCTCTGTGCTTTATTTCGTTCTGAACAAGTGTTACTGTTTTCTGCACACAAGGATTCTTGCGAAGCAATGTGAACACTTCTGCTTCCCAGGCACAGAGAAGGCGCTAGCAGGGAATTCTCTGCCTGCCTTTCCCCAGTGCTCTGCAAGCTCTCCAGGACAACATAAAATCTGGGGCTCTGTGCTTTCTTTCCTTCTGAACAAGTGTTACTGTTTTCTGCACAAAAGCGATTCTTGCGAAGCAATGTGAACACTTCTGCTTCCCAGGCACAGAGAAGGTGCTAGCAGGGAATTCTCTGCCTGCCTTTCCCCAGTGCTCTGCAAGCTCTCCAGGACAACATAGAATCTGGGACTCTGTGCTTTCTTTCCTTCTGAACAAGTGTTACTGTTTTCTGCACAAAAGCTATTCTGCGAAGGAACGTGAACACTTCTGCTTCCCAGGCACAGAGAAGGTGCTAGCAAGGAATTCTCTGCCTGCCTTTCCCCAGTGCTCTGCAAGCTCTCCAGGACAACATAGAATCTGGGGCTCTGTGCTTTCTTTCCTTCTGAACAAGTGTTAGTGTTTTCTGCACAAAAGCGATTCTTGCGAAGCAATGTGATCACTTCTGCTTCCCAGGCACAGAGAAGGTGCTAGCAGGGAATTCTCTGCCTGCCTTTCCCCAGTGCTCTGCAAGCTCTCCAGGACAACATAGAATCTGGGGCTCTGTGCTTTCTTTCCTTCTGAACAAGTGTTACTGTTTTCTGCACAAAAGCGATTCTTGCGAAGCAATGTGAACAGGCACAGAGAAGGTGCTAGCAGGGAATTCTCTGCCTGCCTTTCCCCAGTGCTCTGCAAGCTCTCCAGGACAACATAGAATCTGGGGCTCTGTGCTTTCTTTCCTTCTGAACAAGTGTTACTGTTTTCTGCACAAAAGCGATTCTTGCGAAGCAATGTGAACACTTCTGCTTCCCAGGCACAGAGAAGGTGCTAGCAGGGAATTCTCTGCCTGCCTTTCCCCAGTGCTCTGCAAGCTCTCCAGGACAACATAGAATCTGGGGCTCTGTGCTTTCTTTCCTTCTGAACAAGTGTTAGTGTTTTCTGCACAAAAGCGATTCTTGCGAAGCAATGTGAACACTTGTGCTTCCCAGGCACAAAGAAGGTGCTAGCAGGGAATTCTCTGCCTGCCTTTCCCCAGTGCTCTGCAAGCTCTCCAGGACAACATAGAATCTGCGGCTCTGTGCTTTCTTTCCTTCTGAACAAGTGTTACTGTTTTCTGCACAAAAGCGATTCTGCGAAGCAATGTGAACAGGCACAGAGAAGGTGCTAGCAAGGAATTCTCTGCCTGCCTTTCCCCAGTGCTCTGCAAGCTCTCCAGGACAACATAAAATCTGGGGCTCTGTGCTTTCTTTCCTTCTGAACAAGTGTTACTGTTTTCTGCACAAAAGCGATTCTGCGAAGCAATGTGAACACTTCTGCTTCCCAGGCACAGAGAAGGTGCTAGCAGGGAATTCTCTGCCTGCCTTTCCCCAGTGCTCTGCAAGCTCTCCAGGACAACATAAAATCTGGGGCTCTGTGCTTTCTTTCGTTCTGAACAAGTGTTACTGTTTTCTGCACAAAAGCGATTCTGCGAAGCAATGTGAACAGGCACAGAGAAGGTGCTAGCAGGGAATTCTCTGCCTGCCTTTCCCCAGTGCTCTGCAAGCTCTCCAGGACAACATAAAATCTGGGGCTCTGTGCTTTCTTTCGTTCTGAACAAGTGTTACTGTTTTCTGCACAAAAGCGATTCTGCGAAGCAATGTGAACACTTCTGCTTCCCAGGCACAGAGAAGGTGCTAGCAGGGAATTCTCTGCCTGCCTTTCCCCAGTGCTCTGCAAGCTCTCCAGGACAACATAGAATCTGGGGCTCTGTGCTTTCTTTCCTTCTGAACAAGTGTTACTGTTTTCTGCACAAAAGCGATTCTGCGAAGCAATGTGAACACTTCTGCTTCCCAGGCACAGAGAAGGTGCTAGCAGGGAATTCTCTGCCTGCCTTTCCCCAGTGCTCTGCAAGCTCTCCAGGACAACATAGAATCTGGGGCTCTGTGCTTTCTTTCCTTCTGAACAAGTGTTAGTGTTTTCTGCACAAAAGCGATTCTTGCGAAGCAATGTGATCACTTCTGCTTCCCAGGCACAGAGAAGGTGCTAGCAGGGAATTCTCTGCCTGCCTTTCCCCAGTGCTCTGCAAGCTCTCCAGGACAACATAGAATCTGGGGCTCTGTGCTTTCTTTCCTTCTGAACAAGTGTTACTGTTTTCTGCACAAAAGCGATTCTGCGAAGCAATGTGAACACTTCTGCTTCCCAGGCACAGAGAAGGTGCTAGCAAGGAATTCTCTGCCTGCCTTTCCCCAGTGCTCTGCAAGCTCTCCAGGACAATATAGAATCTGGGGCTCTGTGCTTTCTTTCCTTCTGAACAAGTGTTACTGTTTTCTGCACAAAAGCGATTCTTGCGAAGCAATGTGAACAGGCACAGAGAAGGTGCTAGCAGGGAATTCTCTGCCTGCCTTTCCCCAGTGCTCTGCAAGCTCTCCAGGACAACATAGAATCTGGGGCTCTGTGCTTTCTTTCCTTCTGAACAAGTGTTACTGTTTTCTGCACAAAAGCGATTCTTGCGAAGCAATGTGAACACTTCTGCTTCCCAGGCACAGAGAAGGTGCTAGCAGGGAATTCTCTGCCTGCCTTTCCCCAGTGCTCTGCAAGCTCTCCAGGACAACATAGAATCTGGGGCTCTGTGCTTTCTTTCCTTCTGAACAAGTGTTAGTGTTTTCTGCACAAAAGCGATTCTTGCGAAGCAATGTGAACACTTCTGCTTCCCAGGCACAAAGAAGGTGCTAGCAGGGAATTCTCTGCCTGCCTTTCCCCAGTGCTCTGCAAGCTCTCCAGGACAACATAGAATCTGCGGCTCTGTGCTTTCTTTCGTTCTGAACAAGTGTTACTGTTTTCTGCACAAAAGCGATTCTTGCGAAGCAATGTGAACACTTCTGCTTCCCAGGCACAGAGAAGGTGCTAGCAAGGAATTCTCTGCCTGCCTTTCCCCAGTGCTCTGCAAGCTCTCCAGGACAACAGCAAATCTGGGGCTCTGTGCTTTCTTTCGTTCTGAACAAGTGTTACTGTTTTCTGCACAAAAGCGATTCTGCGAAGCAATGTGAACAGGCACAGAGAAGGTGCTAGCAGGGAATTCTCTGCCTGCCTTTCCCCAGTGCTCTGCAAGCTCTCCAGGACAACATAGAATCTGGGGCTCTGTGCTTTCTTTCCTTCTGAACAAGTGTTACTGTTTTCTGCACAAAAGCGATTCTGCGAAGCAATGTGAACACTTCTGCTTCCCAGGCACAGAGAAGGTGCTAGCAGGGAATTCTCTGCCTGCCTTTCCCCAGTGCTCTGCAAGCTCTCCAGGACAACATAGAATCTGGGGCTCTGTGCTTTATTTCGTTCTGAACAAGTGTTACTGTTTTCTGCACACAAGGATTCTTGCGAAGCAATGTGAACACTTCTGCTTCCCAGGCACAGAGAAGGCGCTAGCAGGGAATTCTCTGCCTGCCTTTCCCCAGTGCTCTGCAAGCTCTCCAGGACAACATAAAATCTGGGGCTCTGTGCTTTCTTTCCTTCTGAACAAGTGTTACTGTTTTCTGCACAAAAGCGATTCTTGCGAAGCAATGTGAACACTTCTGCTTCCCAGGCACAGAGAAGGTGCTAGCAGGGAATTCTCTGCCTGCCTTTCCCCAGTGCTCTGCAAGCTCTCCAGGACAACATAGAATCTGGGACTCTGTGCTTTCTTTCCTTCTGAACAAGTGTTACTGTTTTCTGCACAAAAGCTATTCTGCGAAGGAACGTGAACACTTCTGCTTCCCAGGCACAGAGAAGGTGCTAGCAAGGAATTCTCTGCCTGCCTTTCCCCAGTGCTCTGCAAGCTCTCCAGGACAACATAGAATCTGGGGCTCTGTGCTTTCTTTCCTTCTGAACAAGTGTTAGTGTTTTCTGCACAAAAGCGATTCTTGCGAAGCAATGTGATCACTTCTGCTTCCCAGGCACAGAGAAGGTGCTAGCAGGGAATTCTCTGCCTGCCTTTCCCCAGTGCTCTGCAAGCTCTCCAGGACAACATAGAATCTGGGGCTCTGTGCTTTCTTTCCTTCTGAACAAGTGTTACTGTTTTCTGCACAAAAGCGATTCTTGCGAAGCAATGTGAACAGGCACAGAGAAGGTGCTAGCAGGGAATTCTCTGCCTGCCTTTCCCCAGTGCTCTGCAAGCTCTCCAGGACAACATAGAATCTGGGGCTCTGTGCTTTCTTTCCTTCTGAACAAGTGTTACTGTTTTCTGCACAAAAGCGATTCTTGCGAAGCAATGTGAACACTTCTGCTTCCCAGGCACAGAGAAGGTGCTAGCAGGGAATTCTCTGCCTGCCTTTCCCCAGTGCTCTGCAAGCTCTCCAGGACAACATAGAATCTGGGGCTCTGTGCTTTCTTTCCTTCTGAACAAGTGTTAGTGTTTTCTGCACAAAAGCGATTCTTGCGAAGCAATGTGAACACTTGTGCTTCCCAGGCACAAAGAAGGTGCTAGCAGGGAATTCTCTGCCTGCCTTTCCCCAGTGCTCTGCAAGCTCTCCAGGACAACATAGAATCTGCGGCTCTGTGCTTTCTTTCCTTCTGAACAAGTGTTACTGTTTTCTGCACAAAAGCGATTCTGCGAAGCAATGTGAACAGGCACAGAGAAGGTGCTAGCAAGGAATTCTCTGCCTGCCTTTCCCCAGTGCTCTGCAAGCTCTCCAGGACAACATAAAATCTGGGGCTCTGTGCTTTCTTTCCTTCTGAACAAGTGTTACTGTTTTCTGCACAAAAGCGATTCTGCGAAGCAATGTGAACACTTCTGCTTCCCAGGCACAGAGAAGGTGCTAGCAGGGAATTCTCTGCCTGCCTTTCCCCAGTGCTCTGCAAGCTCTCCAGGACAACATAAAATCTGGGGCTCTGTGCTTTCTTTCGTTCTGAACAAGTGTTACTGTTTTCTGCACAAAAGCGATTCTGCGAAGCAATGTGAACAGGCACAGAGAAGGTGCTAGCAGGGAATTCTCTGCCTGCCTTTCCCCAGTGCTCTGCAAGCTCTCCAGGACAACATAAAATCTGGGGCTCTGTGCTTTCTTTCGTTCTGAACAAGTGTTACTGTTTTCTGCACAAAAGCGATTCTGCGAAGCAATGTGAACACTTCTGCTTCCCAGGCACAGAGAAGGTGCTAGCAGGGAATTCTCTGCCTGCCTTTCCCCAGTGCTCTGCAAGCTCTCCAGGACAACAGCAAATCTGGGGCTCTGTGCTTTCTTTCCTTCTGAACAAGTGTTACTGTTTTCTGCACAAAAGCGATTCTTGCGAAGCAATGTGAACAGGCACAGAGAAGGTGCTAGCAGGGAATTCTCTGCCTGCCTTTCCCCAGTGCTCTGCAAGCTCTCCAGGACAACATGAAATCTGGGGCTCTGTGCTTTCTTTCCTTCTGAACAAGTGTTAGTGTTTTCTGCACAAAAGCGATTCTTGCGAAGCAATGTGAACACTTCTGCTTCCCAGGCACAGAGAAGGTTCTAGCAGGGAATTCTCTGCCTGCCTTTCCCCAGTGCTCTGCAAGCTCTCCAGGACAACAGCAAATCTGGGGCTCTGTGCTTTCTTTCGTTCTGAACAAGTGTTACTGTTTTCTGCACAAAAGCGATTCTGCGAAGCAATGTGAACAGGCACAGAGAAGGTGCTAGCAAGGAATTCTCTGCCTGCCTTTCCCCAGTGCTCTGCAAGCTCTCCAGGACAACATAAAATCTGGGGCTCTGTGCTTTCTTTCGTTCTAACAAGTGTTACTGTTTTCTGCACAAAAGCGATTCTGCGAAGCAATGTGAACACTTCTGCTTCCCAGGCACAGAGAAGGTGCTAGCAGGGAATTCTCTGCCTGCCTTTCCCCAGTGCTCTGCAAGCTCTCCAGGACAACATAGAATCTGGGGCTCTGTGCTTTCTTTCCTTCTGAACAAGTGTTAGTGTTTTCTGCACAAAAGCGATTCTTGCGAAGCAATGTGAACAGGCACAGAGAAGGTGCTAGCAGGGAATTCTCTGCCTGCCTTTCCCCAGTGCTCTGCAAGCTCTCCAGGACAACATGAAATCTGGGGCTCTGTGCTTTCTTTCCTTCTGAACAAGTGTTAATGTTTTCTGCACAAAAGCGATTCTTGCGAAGCAATGTGAACACTTCTGCTTCCCAGGCACAGAGAAGGTGCTAGCAAGGAATTCTCTGCCTGCCTTTCCCCAGTGCTCTGCAAGCTCTCCAGGACAACATAAAATCTGGGGCTCTGTGCTTTCTTTCGTTCTGAACAAGTGTTACTGTTTTCTGCACAAAAGCGATTCTGCGAAGCAATGTGAACACTTCTGCTTCCCAGGCACAGAGAAGGTGCTAGCAGGGAATTCTCTGCCTGCCTTTCCCCAGTGCTCTGCAAGCTCTCCAGGACAACAGCAAATCTGGGGCTCTGTGCTTTCTTTCCTTCTGAACAAGTGTTACTGTTTTCTGCACAAAAGCGATTCTTGCGAAGCAATGTGAACAGGCACAGAGAAGGTGCTAGCAGGGAATTCTCTGCCTGCCTTTCCCCAGTGCTCTGCAAGCTCTCCAGGACAACATGAAATCTGGGGCTCTGTGCTTTCTTTCCTTCTGAACAAGTGTTAATGTTTTCTGCACAAAAGCGATTCTTGCGAAGCAATGTGAACACTTCTGCTTCCCAGGCACAGAGAAGGTGCTAGCAAGGAATTCTCTGCCTGCCTTTCCCCAGTGCTCTGCAAGCTCTCCAGGACAACATAGAATCTGGGGCTCTGTGCTTTCTTTCCTTCTGAACAAGTGTTACTGTTTTCTGCACAAAAGCGATTCTTGCGAAGCAATGTGAACAGGCACAGAGAAGGTGCTAGCAGGGAATTCTCTGCCTGCCTTTCCCCAGTGCTCTGCAAGCTCTCCAGGACAACATGAAATCTGGGGCTCTGTGCTTTCTTTCCTTCTGAACAAGTGTTAATGTTTTCTGCACAAAAGCGATTCTTGCGAAGCAATGTGAACACTTCTGCTTCCCAGGCACAGAGAAGGTGCTAGCAAGGAATTCTCTGCCTGCCTTTCCCCAGTGCTCTGCAAGCTCTCCAGGACAACATAGAATCTGGGGCTCTGTGCTTTCTTTCCTTCTGAACAAGTGTTACTGTTTTCTGCACAAAAGCGATTCTGCGAAGCAATGTGAACAGGCACAGAGAAGGTGCTAGCAAGGAATTCTCTGCCTGCCTTTCCCCAGTGCTCTGCAAGCTCTCCAGGACAACATAAAATCTGGGGCTCTGTGCTTTCTTTCCTTCTGAACAAGTGTTACTGTTTTCTGCACAAAAGCGATTCTGCGAAGCAATGTGAACAGGCACAGAGAAGGTGCTAGCAGGGAATTCTCTGCCTGCCTTTCCCCAGTGCTCTGCAAGCTCTCCAGGACAACATAAAATCTGGGGCTCTGTGCTTTCTTTCCTTCTGAACAAGTGTTACTGTTTTCTGCACAAAAGCGATTCTGCGAAGCAATGTGAACACTTCTGCTTCCCAGGCACAGAGAAGGTGCTAGCAGGGAATTCTCTGCCTGCCTTTCCCCAGTGCTCTGCAAGCTCTCCAGGACAACATAGAATCTGGGGCTCTGTGCTTTCTTTCGTTCTGAACAAGTGTTACTGTTTTCTGCACAAAAGCGATTCTGCGAAGCAATGTGAACAGGCACAGAGAAGGTGCTAGCAGGGAATTCTCTGCCTGCCTTTCCCCAGTGCTCTGCAAGCTCTCCAGGACAACCTAAAATCTGGGACTCTGTGCTTTCTTTCCTTCTGAACAAGTGTTACTGTTTTCTGCACAAAAGCGATTCTTGCGAAGCAATGTGAACACTTCTGCTTCCCAGGCACAGAGAAGGTGCTAGCAGGGAATTCTCTGCCTGCCTTTCCCCAGTGCTCTGCAAGCTCTCCAGGACAACATAAAATCTGGGGCTCTGTGCTTTCTTTCCTTCTGAACAAGTGTTACTGTTTTCTGCACAAAAGCGATTCTGCGAAGCAATGTGAACACTTCTGCTTCCCAGGCACAGAGAAGGTGCTAGCAAGGAATTCTCTGCCTGCCTTTCCCCAGTGCTCTGCAAGCTCTCCAGGACAACATAGAATCTGGGGCTCTGTGCTTTCTTTCCTTCTGAACAAGTGTTAATGTTTTCTGCACAAAAGCGATTCTTGCGAAGCAATGTGAACAGGCACAGAGAAGGTGCTAGCAGGGAATTCTCTGCCTGCCTTTCCCCAGTGCTCTGCAAGCTCTCCAGGACAACATAGAATCTGGGGCTCTGTGCTTTCTTTCCTTCTGAACAAGTGTTACTGTTTTCTGCACAAAAGCGATTCTTGCGAAGCAATGTGAACACTTCTGCTTCCCAGGCACAGAGAAGGTGCTAGCAGGGAATTCTCTGCCTGCCTTTCCCCAGTGCTCTGCAAGCTCTCCAGGACAACATAGAATCTGGGGCTCTGTGCTTTCTTTCGTTCTGAACAAGTGTTACTGTTTTCTGCACAAAAGCGATTCTGCGAAGCAATGTGAACAGGCACAGAGAAGGTGCTAGCAAGGAATTCTCTGCCTGCCTTTCCCCAGTGCTCTGCAAGCTCTCCAGGACAACAGCAAATCTGGGGCTCTGTGCTTTCTTTCCTTCTGAACAAGTGTTACTGTTTTCTGCACAAAAGCGATTCTTGCGAAGCAATGTGAACAGGCACAGAGAAGGTGCTAGCAGGGAATTCTCTGCCTGCCTTTCCCCAGTGCTCTGCAAGCTCTCCAGGACAACATGAAATCTGGGGCTCTGTGCTTTCTTTCCTTCTGAACAAGTGTTAATGTTTTCTGCACAAAAGCGATTCTTGCGAAGCAATGTGAACACTTCTGCTTCCCAGGCACAGAGAAGGTGCTAGCAAGGAATTCTCTGCCTGCCTTTCCCCAGTGCTCTGCAAGCTCTCCAGGACAACATAAAATCTGGGGCTCTGTGCTTTCTTTCGTTCTGAACAAGTGTTACTGTTTTCTGCACAAAAGCGATTCTGCGAAGCAATGTGAACACTTCTGCTTCCCAGGCACAGAGAAGGTGCTAGCAGGGAATTCTCTGCCTGCCTTTCCCCAGTGCTCTGCAAGCTCTCCAGGACAACAGCAAATCTGGGGCTCTGTGCTTTCTTTCCTTCTGAACAAGTGTTACTGTTTTCTGCACAAAAGCGATTCTTGCGAAGCAATGTGAACAGGCACAGAGAAGGTGCTAGCAGGGAATTCTCTGCCTGCCTTTCCCCAGTGCTCTGCAAGCTCTCCAGGACAACATAGAATCTGGGGCTCTGTGCTTTCTTTCCTTCTGAACAAGTGTTAATGTTTTCTGCACAAAAGCGATTCTTGCGAAGCAATGTGAACACTTCTGCTTCCCAGGCACAGAGAAGGTGCTAGCAAGGAATTCTCTGCCTGCCTTTCCCCAGTGCTCTGCAAGCTCTCCAGGACAACATAGAATCTGGGGCTCTGTGCTTTCTTTCCTTCTGAACAAGTGTTACTGTTTTCTGCACAAAAGCGATTCTTGCGAAGCAATGTGAACAGGCACAGAGAAGGTGCTAGCAGGGAATTCTCTGCCTGCCTTTCCCCAGTGCTCTGCAAGCTCTCCAGGACAACATGAAATCTGGGGCTCTGTGCTTTCTTTCCTTCTGAACAAGTGTTAATGTTTTCTGCACAAAAGCGATTCTTGCGAAGCAATGTGAACACTTCTGCTTCCCAGGCACAGAGAAGGTGCTAGCAAGGAATTCTCTGCCTGCCTTTCCCCAGTGCTCTGCAAGCTCTCCAGGACAACATAGAATCTGGGGCTCTGTGCTTTCTTTCCTTCTGAACAAGTGTTACTGTTTTCTGCACAAAAGCGATTCTGCGAAGCAATGTGAACAGGCACAGAGAAGGTGCTAGCAAGGAATTCTCTGCCTGCCTTTCCCCAGTGCTCTGCAAGCTCTCCAGGACAACATAAAATCTGGGGCTCTGTGCTTTCTTTCCTTCTGAACAAGTGTTACTGTTTTCTGCACAAAAGCGATTCTGCGAAGCAATGTGAACACTTCTGCTTCCCAGGCACAGAGAAGGTGCTAGCAGGGAATTCTCTGCCTGCCTTTCCCCAGTGCTCTGCAAGCTCTCCAGGACAACATAGAATCTGGGGCTCTGTGCTTTCTTTCGTTCTGAACAAGTGTTACTGTTTTCTGCACAAAAGCGATTCTGCGAAGCAATGTGAACAGGCACAGAGAAGGTGCTAGCAGGGAATTCTCTGCCTGCCTTTCCCCAGTGCTCTGCAAGCTCTCCAGGACAACATAAAATCTGGGACTCTGTGCTTTCTTTCCTTCTGAACAAGTGTTACTGTTTTCTGCACAAAAGCGATTCTTGCGAAGCAATGTGAACACTTCTGCTTCCCAGGCACAGAGAAGGTGCTAGCAAGGAATTCTCTGCCTGCCTTTCCCCAGTGCTCTGCAAGCTCTCCAGGACAACATAAAATCTGGGGCTCTGTGCTTTCTTTCCTTCTGAACAAGTGTTACTGTTTTCTGCACAAAAGCGATTCTGCGAAGCAATGTGAACACTTCTGCTTCCCAGGCACAGAGAAGGTGCTAGCAAGGAATTCTCTGCCTGCCTTTCCCCAGTGCTCTGCAAGCTCTCCAGGACAACATAGAATCTGGGGCTCTGTGCTTTCTTTCCTTCTGAACAAGTGTTAATGTTTTCTGCACAAAAGCGATTCTTGCGAAGCAATGTGAACAGGCACAGAGAAGGTGCTATCAGGGAATTCTCTGCCTGCCTTTCCCCAGTGCTCTGCAAGCTCTCCAGGACAACATAAAATCTGGGGCTCTGTGCTTTCTTTCCTTCTGAACAAGTGTTAGTGTTTTCTGCACAAAAGCGATTCTTGCGAAGCAATGTGAACACTTCTGCTTCCCAGGCACAGAGAAGGTGCTAGCAGGGAATTCTCTGCCTGCCTTTCCCCAGTGCTCTGCAAGCTCTCCAGGACAACAGCAAATCTGGGGCTCTGTGCTTTCTTTCGTTCTGAATAAGTGTTACTGTTTTCTGCACAAAAGCGATTCTGCGAAGCAATGTGAACAGGCACAGAGAAGGTGCTAGCAAGGAATTCTCTGCCTGCCTTTCCCCAGTGCTCTGCAAGCTCTCCAGGACAACATAAAATCTGGGGCTCTGTGCTTTCTTTCCTTCTGAACAAGTGTTACTGTTTTCTGCACAAAAGCGATTCTGCGAAGCAATGTGAACACTTCTGCTTCCCAGGCACAGAGAAGGTGCTAGCAGGGAATTCTCTGCCTGCCTTTCCCCAGTGCTCTGCAAGCTCTCCAGGACAACATAGAATCTGGGGCTCTGTGCTTTCTTTCGTTCTGAACAAGTGTTACTGTTTTCTGCACAAAAGCGATTCTGCGAAGCAATGTGAACAGGCACAGAGAAGGTGCTAGCAGGGAATTCTCTGCCTGCCTTTCCCCAGTGCTCTGCAAGCTCTCCAGGACAACATAAAATCTGGGACTCTGTGCTTTCTTTCCTTCTGAACAAGTGTTAATGTTTTCTGCACAAAAGCGATTCTTGCGAAGCAATGTGAACACTTCTGCTTCCCAGGCACAGAGAAGGTGCTAGCAAGGAATTCTCTGCCTGCCTTTCCCCAGTGCTCTGCAAGCTCTCCAGGACAACATAGAATCTGGGGCTCTGTGCTTTCTTTCCTTCTGAACAAGTGTTACTGTTTTCTGCACAAAAGCGATTCTTGCGAAGCAATGTGAACAGGCACAGAGGAGGTGCTAGCAGGGAATTCTCTGCCTGCCTTTCCCCAGTGCTCTGCAAGCTCTCCAGGACAACATGAAATCTGGGGCTCTGTGCTTTCTTTCCTTCTGAACAAGTGTTAATGTTTTCTGCACAAAAGCGATTCTTGCGAAGCAATGTGAACACTTCTGCTTCCCAGGCACAGAGAAGGTGCTAGCAAGGAATTCTCTGCCTGCCTTTCCCCAGTGCTCTGCAAGCTCTCCAGGACAACATAGAATCTGGGGCTCTGTGCTTTCTTTCCTTCTGAACAAGTGTTACTGTTTTCTGCACAAAAGCGATTCTGCGAAGCAATGTGAACAGGCACAGAGAAGGTGCTAGCAAGGAATTCTCTGCCTGCCTTTCCCCAGTGCTCTGCAAGCTCTCCAGGACAACATAAAATCTGGGGCTCTGTGCTTTCTTTCCTTCTGAACAAGTGTTACTGTTTTCTGCACAAAAGCGATTCTGCGAAGCAATGTGAACACTTCTGCTTCCCAGGCACAGAGAAGGTGCTAGCAGGGAATTCTCTGCCTGCCTTTCCCCAGTGCTCTGCAAGCTCTCCAGGACAACATAGAATCTGGGGCTCTGTGCTTTCTTTCGTTCTGAACAAGTGTTACTGTTTTCTGCACAAAAGCGATTCTGCGAAGCAATGTGAACAGGCACAGAGAAGGTGCTAGCAGGGAATTCTCTGCCTGCCTTTCCCCAGTGCTCTGCAAGCTCTCCAGGACAACATAGAATCTGGGGCTCTGTGCTTTCTTTCGTTCTGAACAAGTGTTACTGTTTTCTGCACAAAAGCGATTCTGCGAAGCAATGTGAACACTTCTGCTTCCCAGGCACAGAGAAGGTGCTAGCAGGGAGTTCTCTGCCTGCCTTTCCCCAGTGCTCTGCAAGCTCTCCAGGACAACATAGAATCTGGGGCTCTGTGCTTTCTTTCCTTCTGAACAAGTGTTACTGTTTTCTGCACAAAAGCGATTCTTGCGAAGCAATGTGAACAGGCACAGAGAAGGTGCTAGCAGGGAATTCTCTGCCTGCCTTTCCCCAGTGCTCTGCAAGCTCTCCAGGACAACATGAAATCTGGGGCTCTGTGCTTTCTTTCCTTCTGAACAAGTGTTACTGTTTTCTGCACAAAAGCGATTCTGCGAAGCAATGTGAACATTTCTGCTTCCCAGGCACAGAGAAGGTACTAGCAAGGAATTCTCTGCCTGCCTTTCCCCAGTGCTCTGCAAGCTCTCCAGGACAACATAAAATCTGGGGCTCTGTGCTTTCTTTCGTTCTGAACAAGTGTTACTGTTTTCTGCACAAAAGCGCTTCTGCGAAGCAATGTGAACAGGCACAGAGAAGGTGCTAGCAGGGAATTCTCTGCCTGCCTTTCCCCAGTGCTCTGCAAGCTCTCCAGGACAACATAAAATCTGGGGCTCTGTGCTTTCTTTCCTTCTGAACAAGTGTTACTGTTTTCTGCACAAAAGCGATTCTTGCGAAGCAATGTGAACACTTCTGCTTCCCAGGCACAGAGAAGGTGCTAGCAGGGAATTCTCTGCCTGCCTTTCCCCAGTGCTCTGCAAGCTCTCCAGGACAACATAAAATCTGGGGCTCTGTGCTTTCTTTCGTTCTGAACAAGTGTTACTGTTTTCTGCACAAAAGCGATTCTGCGAAGCAATGTGAACACTTCTGCTTCCCAGGCACAGAGAAGGTGCTAGCAAGGAATTCTCTGCCTGCCTTTCCCCAGTGCTCTGCAAGCTCTCCAGGACAACATAGAATCTGGGGCTCTGTGCTTTCTTTCCTTCTGAACAAGTGTTAATGTTTTCTGCACAAAAGCGATTCTTGCGAAGCAATGTGAACAGGCACAGAGAAGGTGCTATCAGGGAATTCTCTGCCTGCCTTTCCCCAGTGCTCTGCAAGCTCTCCAGGACAACATAAAATCTGGGGCTCTGTGCTTTCTTTCCTTCTGAACAAGTGTTAGTGTTTTCTGCACAAAAGCGATTCTTGCGAAGCAATGTGAACACTTCTGCTTCCCAGGCACAGAGAAGGTGCTAGCAGGGAATTCTCTGCCTGCCTTTCCCCAGTGCTCTGCAAGCTCTCCAGGACAACATAGAATCTGGGGCTCTGTGCTTTCTTTCGTTCTGAATAAGTGTTACTGTTTTCTGCACAAAAGCGATTCTGCGAAGCAATGTGAACAGGCACAGAGAAGGTGCTAGCAAGGAATTCTCTGCCTGCCTTTCCCCAGTGCTCTGCAAGCTCTCCAGGACAACATAAAATCTGGGGCTCTGTGCTTTCTTTCCTTCTGAACAAGTGTTAGTGTTTTCTGCACAAAAGCGATTCTGCGAAGCAGTGTGAACACTTCTGCTTCCCAGGCACAGAGAAGGTGCTAGCAAGGAATTCTCTGCCTGCCTTTCCCCAGTGCTCTGCAAGCTCTCCAGGACAACATAAAATCTGGGGCTCTGTGCTTTCTTTCCTTCTGAACAAGTGTTACTGTTTTCTGCACAAAAGCGATTCTGCGAAGCAATGTGAACAGGCACAGAGAAGGTGCTAGCAAGGAATTCTCTGCCTGCCTTTCCCCAGTGCTCTGCAAGCTCTCCAGGACAACATAAAATCTGGGG
The DNA here is from genome assembly GCF_031877795.1 of Strix aluco. Lineage (NCBI taxonomy): Eukaryota > Metazoa > Chordata > Aves > Strigiformes > Strigidae > Strix > Strix aluco. Next base: position 1,301,263 of record NC_133954.1, on the reverse strand, counting down.
CTCTGTGCTTTCTTTCGTTCTGAACAAGTGTTACTGTTTTCTGCACAAAAGCGATTCTGCGAAGCAATGTGAACACTTCTGCTTCCCAGGCACAGAGAAGGTGCTAGCAGGGAATTCTCTGCCTGCCTTTCCCCAGTGCTCTGCAAGCTCTCCAGGACAACAGCAAATCTGGGGCTCTGTGCTTTCTTTCGTTCTGAACAAGTGTTATTGTTTTCTGCACAAAAGCGATTCTGCGAAGCAATGTGAACAGGCACAGAGAAGGTGCTAGCAAGGAATTCTCTGCCTGCCTTTCCCCAGTGCTCTGCAAGCTCTCCAGGACAACATAAAATCTGGGGCTCTGTGCTTTCTTTCCTTCTGAACAAGTGTTAGTGTTTTCTGCACAAAAGCGATTCTTGCGAAGCAATGTGAACACTTCTGCTTCCCAGGCACAGAGAAGGTGCTAGCAGGGAATTCTCTGCCTGCCTTTCCCCAGTGCTCTGCAAGCTCTCCAGGACAACATAGAATCTGGGGCTCTCTGCTTTCTTTCGTTCTGAACAAGTGTTACTGTTTTCTGCACAAAAGCGATTCTTGCGAAGCAATGTGAACACTTCTGCTTCCCAGGCACAGAGAAGGTGCTAGCAGGGAACTCTCTGCCTGCCTTTCCCCAGTGCTCTGCAAGCTCTCCAGGACAACATAGAATCTGGGGCTCTGTGCTTTCTTTCGTTCTGAACAAGTGTTACTGTTTTCTGCACAAAAGCGATTCTGCGAAGCAATGTGAACACCTCTGCTTCCCAGGCACAGAGAAGGTGCTAGCAAGGAATTCTCTGCCTGCCTTTCCCCAGTGCTCTGCAAGCTCTCCAGGACAACATAGAATCTGGGGCTCTGTGCTTTCTTTCCTTCTGAACAAGTGTTACTGTTTTCTGCACAAAAGCGATTCTGCGAAGCAATGTGAACAGGCACAGAGAAGGTGCTAGCAAGGAATTCTCTGCCTGCCTTTCCCCAGTGCTCTGCAAGCTCTCCAGGACAACATAAAATCTGGGGCTCTGTGCTTTCTTTCCTTCTGAACAAGTGTTACTGTTTTCTGCACAAAAGCGATTCTGCGAAGCAATGTGAACACTTCTGCTTCCCAGGCACAGAGAAGGTGCTAGCAGGGAATTCTCTGCCTGCCTTTCCCCAGTGCTCTGCAAGCTCTCCAGGACAACATAGAATCTGGGGCTCTGTGCTTTCTTTCGTTCTGAACAAGTGTTACTGTTTTCTGCACAAAAGCGATTCTGCGAAGCAATGTGAACAGGCACAGAGAAGGTGCTAGCAGGGAATTCTCTGCCTGCCTTTCCCCAGTGCTCTGCAAGCTCTCCAGGACAACATAAAATCTGGGACTCTGTGCTTTCTTTCCTTCTGAACAAGTGTTACTGTTTTCTGCACAAAAGCGATTCTTGCGAAGCAATGTGAACACTTCTGCTTCCCAGGCACAGAGAAGGTGCTAGCAGGGAATTCTCTGCCTGCCTTTCCCCAGTGCTCTGCAAGCTCTCCAGGACAACATAAAATCTGGGGCTCTGTGCTTTCTTTCCTTCTGAACAAGTGTTACTGTTTTCTGCACAAAAGCGATTCTTGCGAAGCAATGTGATGACTTCTGCTTCCCAGGCACAGAGAAGGTGCTATCAAGGAATTCTCTGCCTGCCTTTCCCCAGTGCTCTACAAGCTCTCCAGGACAACATAAAATCTGGGGCTCTGTGCTTTCTTTCCTTCTGAACAAGTGTTACTGTTTTCTGCACAAAAGCGATTCTGCGAAGCAATGTGAACACTTCTGCTTCCCAGGCACAGAGAAGGTGCTAGCAAGGAATTCTCTGCCTGCCTTTCCCCAGTGCTCTGCAAGCTCTCCAGGACAACATAGAATCTGGGGCTCTGTGCTTTCTTTCCTTCTGAACAAGTGTTATTGTTTTCTGCACAAAAGCGATTCTTGCGAAGCAATGTGAACAGGCACAGAGAAGGTGCTATCAAGGAATTCTCTGCCTGCCTTTCCCCAGTGCTCTACAAGCTCTCCAGGACAACATAAAATCTGGGGCTCTGTGCTTTCTTTCCTTCTGAACAAGTGTTACTGTTTTCTGCACAAAAGCGATTCTGCAAAGCAATGTGAACACTTCTGCTTCCCAGGCACAGAGAAGGTGCTAGCAAGGAATTCTCTGCCTGCCTTTCCCCAGTGCTCTGCAAGCTCTCCAGGACAACATAAAATCTGGGGCTCTGTGCTTTCTTTCCTTCTGAACAAGTGTTAGTGTTTTCTGCACAAAAGCGATTCTTGCGAATCAATGTGAACACTTCTGCTTCCCAGGCACAGAGAAGGTGCTAGCAGGGAATTCTCTGCCTGCCTTTCCCCAGTGCTCTGCAAGCTCTCCAGGACAACAGCAAATCTGGGGCTCTGTGCTTTCTTTCGTTCTGAACAAGTGTTACTGTTTTCTGCACAAAAGCGATTCTGCGAAGCAATGTGAACAGGCACAGAGAAGGTGCTAGCAAGGAATTCTCTGCCTGCCTTTCCCCAGTGCTCTGCAAGCTCTCCAGGACAACATAAAATCTGGGGCTCTGTGCTTTCTTTCCTTCTGAACAAGTGTTACTGTTTTCTGCACAAAAGCGATTCTGCGAAGCAATGTGAACACTTCTGCTTCCCAGGCACAGAGAAGGTGCTAGCAGGGAATTCTCTGCCTGCCTTTCCCCAGTGCTCTGCAAGCTCTCCAGGACAACATAAAATCTGGGGCTCTGTGCTTTCTTTCGTTCTGAACAAGTGTTACTGTTTTCTGCACAAAAGCGATTCTGCGAAGCAATGTGAACAGGCACAGAGAAGGTGCTAGCAGGGAATTCTCTGCCTGCCTTTCCCCAGTGCTCTGCAAGCTCTCCAGGACAACATAAAATCTGGGGCTCTGTGCTTTCTTTCGTTCTGAACAAGTGTTACTGTTTTCTGCACAAAAGCGATTCTGCGAAGCAATGTGAACACTTCTGCTTCCCAGGCACAGAGAAGGTGCTAGCAGGGAATTCTCTGCCTGCCTTTCCCCAGTGCTCTGCAAGCTCTCCAGGACAACAGCAAATCTGGGGCTCTGTGCTTTCTTTCCTTCTGAACAAGTGTTACTGTTTTCTGCACAAAAGCGATTCTTGCGAAGCAATGTGAACAGGCACAGAGAAGGTGCTATCAGGGAATTCTCTGCCTGCCTTTCCCCAGTGCTCTGCAAGCTCTCCAGGACAACATGAAATCTGGGGCTCTGTGCTTTCTTTCCTTCTGAACAAGTGTTAGTGTTTTCTGCACAAAAGCGATTCTTGCGAAGCAATGTGAACACTTCTGCTTCCCAGGCACAGAGAAGGTGCTAGCAGGGAATTCTCTGCCTGCCTTTCCCCAGTGCTCTGCAAGCTCTCCAGGACAACATAGAATCTGGGGCTCTGTGCTTTCTTTCGTTCTGAACAAGTGTTACTGTTTTCTGCACAAAAGCGATTCTGCGAAGCAATGTGAACAGGCACAGAGAAGGTGCTAGCAAGGAATTCTCTGCCTGCCTTTCCCCAGTGCTCTGCAAGCTCTCCAGGACAACATAAAATCTGGGGCTCTGTGCTTTCTTTCATTCTGAACAAGTGTTACTGTTTTCTGCACAAAAGCGATTCTGCGAAGCAATGTGAACATTTCTGCTTCCCAGGCACAGAGAAGGTACTAGCAAGGAATTCTCTGCCTGCCTTTCCCCAGTGCTCTGCAAGCTCTCCAGGACAACATAAAATCTGGGGCTCTGTGCTTTCTTTCGTTCTGAACAAGTGTTACTGTTTTCTGCACAAAAGCGATTCTGCGAAGCAATGTGAACAGGCACAGAGAAGGTGCTAGCAGGGAATTCTCTGCCTGCCTTTCCCCAGTGCTCTGCAAGCTCTCCAGGACAACATAAAATCTGGGGCTCTGTGCTTTCTTTCGTTCTGAACAAGTGTTACTGTTTTCTGCACAAAAGCGATTCTGCGAAGCAATGTGAACACTTCTGCTTCCCAGGCACAGAGAAGGTGCTATCAGGGAATTCTCTGCCTGCCTTTCCCCAGTGCTCTGCAAGCTCTCCAGGACAACAGCAAATCTGGGGCTCTGTGCTTTCTTTCCTTCTGAACAAGTGTTAGTGTTTTCTGCACAAAAGCGATTCTTGCGAAGCAATGTGAACAGGCACAGAGAAGGTGCTAGCAGGGAATTCTCTGCCTGCCTTTCCCCAGTGCTCTGCAAGCTCTCCAGGACAACATGAAATCTGGGGCTCTGTGCTTTCTTTCCTTCTGAACAAGTGTTACTGTTTTCTGCACAAAAGCGATTCTGCGAAGCAATGTGAACATTTCTGCTTCCCAGGCACAGAGAAGGTACTAGCAAGGAATTCTCTGCCTGCCTTTCCCCAGTGCTCTGCAAGCTCTCCAGGACAACATAAAATCTGGGGCTCTGTGCTTTCTTTCGTTCTGAACAAGTGTTACTGTTTTCTGCACAAAAGCGCTTCTGCGAAGCAATGTGAACAGGCACAGAGAAGGTGCTAGCAGGGAATTCTCTGCCTGCCTTTCCCCAGTGCTCTGCAAGCTCTCCAGGACAACATAAAATCTGGGGCTCTGTGCTTTCTTTCCTTCTGAACAAGTGTTACTGTTTTCTGCACAAAAGCGATTCTTGCGAAGCAATGTGAACACTTCTGCTTCCCAGGCACAGAGAAGGTGCTAGCAGGGAATTCTCTGCCTGCCTTTCCCCAGTGCTCTGCAAGCTCTCCAGGACAACATAAAATCTGGGGCTCTGTGCTTTCTTTCGTTCTGAACAAGTGTTACTGTTTTCTGCACAAAAGCGATTCTGCGAAGCAATGTGAACACTTCTGCTTCCCAGGCACAGAGAAGGTGCTAGCAAGGAATTCTCTGCCTGCCTTTCCCCAGTGCTCTGCAAGCTCTCCAGGACAACATAGAATCTGGGGCTCTGTGCTTTCTTTCCTTCTGAACAAGTGTTAATGTTTTCTGCACAAAAGCGATTCTTGCGAAGCAATGTGAACAGGCACAGAGAAGGTGCTATCAGGGAATTCTCTGCCTGCCTTTCCCCAGTGCTCTGCAAGCTCTCCAGGACAACATAAAATCTGGGGCTCTGTGCTTTCTTTCCTTCTGAACAAGTGTTAGTGTTTTCTGCACAAAAGCGATTCTTGCGAAGCAATGTGAACACTTCTGCTTCCCAGGCACAGAGAAGGTGCTAGCAGGGAATTCTCTGCCTGCCTTTCCCCAGTGCTCTGCAAGCTCTCCAGGACAACATAGAATCTGGGGCTCTGTGCTTTCTTTCGTTCTGAATAAGTGTTACTGTTTTCTGCACAAAAGCGATTCTGCGAAGCAATGTGAACAGGCACAGAGAAGGTGCTAGCAAGGAATTCTCTGCCTGCCTTTCCCCAGTGCTCTGCAAGCTCTCCAGGACAACATAAAATCTGGGGCTCTGTGCTTTCTTTCCTTCTGAACAAGTGTTAGTGTTTTCTGCACAAAAGCGATTCTGCGAAGCAGTGTGAACACTTCTGCTTCCCAGGCACAGAGAAGGTGCTAGCAAGGAATTCTCTGCCTGCCTTTCCCCAGTGCTCTGCAAGCTCTCCAGGACAACATAAAATCTGGGGCTCTGTGCTTTCTTTCCTTCTGAACAAGTGTTACTGTTTTCTGCACAAAAGCGATTCTGCGAAGCAATGTGAACAGGCACAGAGAAGGTGCTAGCAAGGAATTCTCTGCCTGCCTTTCCCCAGTGCTCTGCAAGCTCTCCAGGACAACATAAAATCTGGGGCTCTGTGCTTTCTTTCGTTCTGAACAAGTGTTACTGTTTTCTGCACAAAAGCGATTCTGCGAAGCAATGTGAACACTTCTGCTTCCCAGGCACAGAGAAGGTGCTAGCAGGGAATTCTCTGCCTGCCTTTCCCCAGTGCTCTGCAAGCTCTCCAGGACAACAGCAAATCTGGGGCTCTGTGCTTTCTTTCGTTCTGAACAAGTGTTATTGTTTTCTGCACAAAAGCGATTCTGCGAAGCAATGTGAACAGGCACAGAGAAGGTGCTAGCAAGGAATTCTCTGCCTGCCTTTCCCCAGTGCTCTGCAAGCTCTCCAGGACAACATAAAATCTGGGGCTCTGTGCTTTCTTTCCTTCTGAACAAGTGTTAGTGTTTTCTGCACAAAAGCGATTCTTGCGAAGCAATGTGAACACTTCTGCTTCCCAGGCACAGAGAAGGTGCTAGCAGGGAATTCTCTGCCTGCCTTTCCCCAGTGCTCTGCAAGCTCTCCAGGACAACATAGAATCTGGGGCTCTCTGCTTTCTTTCGTTCTGAACAAGTGTTACTGTTTTCTGCACAAAAGCGATTCTTGCGAAGCAATGTGAACACTTCTGCTTCCCAGGCACAGAGAAGGTGCTAGCAGGGAACTCTCTGCCTGCCTTTCCCCAGTGCTCTGCAAGCTCTCCAGGACAACATAGAATCTGGGGCTCTGTGCTTTCTTTCGTTCTGAACAAGTGTTACTGTTTTCTGCACAAAAGCGATTCTGCGAAGCAATGTGAACACCTCTGCTTCCCAGGCACAGAGAAGGTGCTAGCAAGGAATTCTCTGCCTGCCTTTCCCCAGTGCTCTGCAAGCTCTCCAGGACAACATAGAATCTGGGGCTCTGTGCTTTCTTTCCTTCTGAACAAGTGTTACTGTTTTCTGCACAAAAGCGATTCTGCGAAGCAATGTGAACAGGCACAGAGAAGGTGCTAGCAAGGAATTCTCTGCCTGCCTTTCCCCAGTGCTCTGCAAGCTCTCCAGGACAACATAAAATCTGGGGCTCTGTGCTTTCTTTCCTTCTGAACAAGTGTTACTGTTTTCTGCACAAAAGCGATTCTGCGAAGCAATGTGAACACTTCTGCTTCCCAGGCACAGAGAAGGTGCTAGCAGGGAATTCTCTGCCTGCCTTTCCCCAGTGCTCTGCAAGCTCTCCAGGACAACATAGAATCTGGGGCTCTGTGCTTTCTTTCGTTCTGAACAAGTGTTACTGTTTTCTGCACAAAAGCGATTCTGCGAAGCAATGTGAACAGGCACAGAGAAGGTGCTAGCAGGGAATTCTCTGCCTGCCTTTCCCCAGTGCTCTGCAAGCTCTCCAGGACAACATAAAATCTGGGACTCTGTGCTTTCTTTCCTTCTGAACAAGTGTTACTGTTTTCTGCACAAAAGCGATTCTTGCGAAGCAATGTGAACACTTCTGCTTCCCAGGCACAGAGAAGGTGCTAGCAGGGAATTCTCTGCCTGCCTTTCCCCAGTGCTCTGCAAGCTCTCCAGGACAACATAAAATCTGGGGCTCTGTGCTTTCTTTCCTTCTGAACAAGTGTTACTGTTTTCTGCACAAAAGCGATTCTGCGAAGCAATGTGAACACTTCTGCTTCCCAGGCACAGAGAAGGTGCTAGCAAGGAATTCTCTGCCTGCCTTTCCCCAGTGCTCTGCAAGCTCTCCAGGACAACATAGAATCTGGGGCTCTGTGCTTTCTTTCCTTCTGAACAAGTGTTATTGTTTTCTGCACAAAAGCGATTCTTGCGAAGCAATGTGAACAGGCACAGAGAAGGTGCTATCAAGGAATTCTCTGCCTGCCTTTCCCCAGTGCTCTACAAGCTCTCCAGGACAACATAAAATCTGGGGCTCTGTGCTTTCTTTCCTTCTGAACAAGTGTTACTGTTTTCTGCACAAAAGCGATTCTGCGAAGCAATGTGAACACTTCTGCTTCCCAGGCACAGAGAAGGTGCTAGCAAGGAATTCTCTGCCTGCCTTTCCCCAGTGCTCTGCAAGCTCTCCAGGACAACATAAAATCTGGGGCTCTGTGCTTTCTTTCCTTCTGAACAAGTGTTAGTGTTTTCTGCACAAAAGCGATTCTTGCGAATCAATGTGAACACTTCTGCTTCCCAGGCACAGAGAAGGTGCTAGCAGGGAATTCTCTGCCTGCCTTTCCCCAGTGCTCTGCAAGCTCTCCAGGACAACAGCAAATCTGGGGCTCTGTGCTTTCTTTCGTTCTGAACAAGTGTTACTGTTTTCTGCACAAAAGCGATTCTGCGAAGCAATGTGAACAGGCACAGAGAAGGTGCTAGCAAGGAATTCTCTGCCTGCCTTTCCCCAGTGCTCTGCAAGCTCTCCAGGACAACATAAAATCTGGGGCTCTGTGCTTTCTTTCCTTCTGAACAAGTGTTACTGTTTTCTGCACAAAAGCGATTCTGCGAAGCAATGTGAACACTTCTGCTTCCCAGGCACAGAGAAGGTGCTAGCAGGGAATTCTCTGCCTGCCTTTCCCCAGTGCTCTGCAAGCTCTCCAGGACAACATAAAATCTGGGGCTCTGTGCTTTCTTTCGTTCTGAACAAGTGTTACTGTTTTCTGCACAAAAGCGATTCTGCGAAGCAATGTGAACAGGCACAGAGAAGGTGCTAGCAGGGAATTCTCTGCCTGCCTTTCCCCAGTGCTCTGCAAGCTCTCCAGGACAACATAAAATCTGGGGCTCTGTGCTTTCTTTCGTTCTGAACAAGTGTTACTGTTTTCTGCACAAAAGCGATTCTGCGAAGCAATGTGAACACTTCTGCTTCCCAGGCACAGAGAAGGTGCTAGCAGGGAATTCTCTGCCTGCCTTTCCCCAGTGCTCTGCAAGCTCTCCAGGACAACAGCAAATCTGGGGCTCTGTGCTTTCTTTCCTTCTGAACAAGTGTTACTGTTTTCTGCACAAAAGCGATTCTTGCGAAGCAATGTGAACAGGCACAGAGAAGGTGCTATCAGGGAATTCTCTGCCTGCCTTTCCCCAGTGCTCTGCAAGCTCTCCAGGACAACATGAAATCTGGGGCTCTGTGCTTTCTTTCCTTCTGAACAAGTGTTAGTGTTTTCTGCACAAAAGCGATTCTTGCGAAGCAATGTGAACACTTCTGCTTCCCAGGCACAGAGAAGGTGCTAGCAGGGAATTCTCTGCCTGCCTTTCCCCAGTGCTCTGCAAGCTCTCCAGGACAACATAGAATCTGGGGCTCTGTGCTTTCTTTCGTTCTGAACAAGTGTTACTGTTTTCTGCACAAAAGCGATTCTGCGAAGCAATGTGAACAGGCACAGAGAAGGTGCTAGCAAGGAATTCTCTGCCTGCCTTTCCCCAGTGCTCTGCAAGCTCTCCAGGACAACATAAAATCTGGGGCTCTGTGCTTTCTTTCATTCTGAACAAGTGTTACTGTTTTCTGCACAAAAGCGATTCTGCGAAGCAATGTGAACATTTCTGCTTCCCAGGCACAGAGAAGGTACTAGCAAGGAATTCTCTGCCTGCCTTTCCCCAGTGCTCTGCAAGCTCTCCAGGACAACATAAAATCTGGGGCTCTGTGCTTTCTTTCGTTCTGAACAAGTGTTACTGTTTTCTGCACAAAAGCGATTCTGCGAAGCAATGTGAACAGGCACAGAGAAGGTGCTAGCAGGGAATTCTCTGCCTGCCTTTCCCCAGTGCTCTGCAAGCTCTCCAGGACAACATAAAATCTGGGGCTCTGTGCTTTCTTTCGTTCTGAACAAGTGTTACTGTTTTCTGCACAAAAGCGATTCTGCGAAGCAATGTGAACACTTCTGCTTCCCAGGCACAGAGAAGGTGCTATCAGGGAATTCTCTGCCTGCCTTTCCCCAGTGCTCTGCAAGCTCTCCAGGACAACAGCAAATCTGGGGCTCTGTGCTTTCTTTCCTTCTGAACAAGTGTTAGTGTTTTCTGCACAAAAGCGATTCTTGCGAAGCAATGTGAACAGGCACAGAGAAGGTGCTAGCAGGGAATTCTCTGCCTGCCTTTCCCCAGTGCTCTGCAAGCTCTCCAGGACAACATGAAATCTGGGGCTCTGTGCTTTCTTTCCTTCTGAACAAGTGTTAATGTTTTCTGCACAAAAGCGATTCTTGCGAAGCAATGTGAACACTTCTGCTTCCCAGGCACAGAGAAGGTGCTAGCAAGGAATTCTCTGCCTGCCTTTCCCCAGTGCTCTGCAAGCTCTCCAGGACAACATAAAATCTGGGGCTCTGTGCTTTCTTTCGTTCTGAACAAGTGTTACTGTTTTCTGCACAAAAGCGATTCTGCGAAGCAATGTGAACAGGCACAGAGAAGGTGCTAGCAGGGAATTCTCTGCCTGCCTTTCCCCAGTGCTCTGCAAGCTCTCCAGGACAACATAAAATCTGGGGCTCTGTGCTTTCTTTCCTTCTGAACAAGTGTTAGTGTTTTCTGCACAAAAGCGATTCTTGCGAAGCAATGTGAACACTTCTGCTTCCCAGGCACAGAGAAGGTGCTAGCAGGGAATTCTCTGCCTGCCTTTCCCCAGTGCTCTGCAAGCTCTCCAGGACAACCTAAAATCTGGGGCTCTCTGCTTTCTTTCGTTCTGAACAAGTGTTACTGTTTTCTGCACAAAAGCGATTCTGCGAAGCAATGTGAACACTTCTGCTTCCCAGGCACAGAGAAGGTGCTAGCAGGGAATTCTCTGCCTGCCTTTCCCCAGTGCTCTGCAAGCTCTCCAGGACAACATAGAATCTGGGGCTCTGTGCTTTCTTTCCTTCTGAACAAGTGTTACTGTTTTCTGCACAAAAGCGATTCTGCGAAGCAATGTGAACACCTCTGCTTCCCAGGCACAGAGAAGGTGCTAGCAAGGAATTCTCTGCCTGCCTTTCCCCAGTGCTCTGCAAGCTCTCCAGGACAACATAGAATCTGGGGCTCTGTGCTTTCTTTCCTTCTGAACAAGTGTTACTGTTTTCTGCACAAAAGCGATTCTGCGAAGCAATGTGAACAGGCACAGAGAAGGTGCTAGCAAGGAATTCTCTGCCTGCCTTTCCCCAGTGCTCTGCAAGCTCTCCAGGACAACATAAAATCTGGGGCTCTGTGCTTTCTTTCCTTCTGAACAAGTGTTACTGTTTTCTGCACAAAAGCGATTCTGCGAAGCAATGTGAACACTTCTGCTTCCCAGGCACAGAGAAGGTGCTAGCAGGGAATTCTCTGCCTGCCTTTCCCCAGTGCTCTGCAAGCTCTCCAGGACAACATAGAATCTGGGGCTCTGTGCTTTCTTTCGTTCTGAACAAGTGTTACTGTTTTCTGCACAAAAGCGATTCTGCGAAGCAATGTGAACAGGCACAGAGAAGGTGCTAGCAGGGAATTCTCTGCCTGCCTTTCCCCAGTGCTCTGCAAGCTCTCCAGGACAACATAAAATCTGGGACTCTGTGCTTTCTTTCCTTCTGAACAAGTGTTACTGTTTTCTGCACAAAAGCGATTCTTGCGAAGCAATGTGAACACTTCTGCTTCCCAGGCACAGAGAAGGTGCTAGCAGGGAATTCTCTGCCTGCCTTTCCCCAGTGCTCTGCAAGCTCTCCAGGACAACATAAAATCTGGGGCTCTGTGCTTTCTTTCCTTCTGAACAAGTGTTACTGTTTTCTGCACAAAAGCGATTCTGCGAAGCAATGTGAACACTTCTGCTTCCCAGGCACAGAGAAGGTGCTAGCAAGGAATTCTCTGCCTGCCTTTCCCCAGTGCTCTGCAAGCTCTCCAGGACAACATAGAATCTGGGGCTCTGTGCTTTCTTTCCTTCTGAACAAGTGTTAATGTTTTCTGCACAAAAGCGATTCTTGCGAAGCAATGTGAACAGGCACAGAGAAGGTGCTATCAGGGAATTCTCTGCCTGCCTTTCCCCAGTGCTCTGCAAGCTCTCCAGGACAACATAAAATCTGGGGCTCTGTGCTTTCTTTCCTTCTGAACAAGTGTTAGTGTTTTCTGCACAAAAGCGATTCTTGCGAAGCAATGTGAACACTTCTGCTTCCCAGGCACAGAGAAGGTGCTAGCAGGGAATTCTCTGCCTGCCTTTCCCCAGTGCTCTGCAAGCTCTCCAGGACAACAGCAAATCTGGGGCTCTGTGCTTTCTTTCGTTCTGAATAAGTGTTACTGTTTTCTGCACAAAAGCGATTCTGCGAAGCAATGTGAACAGGCACAGAGAAGGTGCTAGCAAGGAATTCTCTGCCTGCCTTTCCCCAGTGCTCTGCAAGCTCTCCAGGACAACAGCAAATCTGGGGCTCTGTGCTTTCTTTCCTTCTGAACAAGTGTTACTGTTTTCTGCACAAAAGCGATTCTGCGAAGCAATGTGAACACTTCTGCTTCCCAGGCACAGAGAAGGTGCTAGCAGGGAATTCTCTGCCTGCCTTTCCCCAGTGCTCTGCAAGCTCTCCAGGACAACATAGAATCTGGGGCTCTGTGCTTTCTTTCGTTCTGAACAAGTGTTACTGTTTTCTGCACAAAAGCGATTCTGCGAAGCAATGTGAACAGGCACAGAGAAGGTGCTAGCAGGGAATTCTCTGCCTGCCTTTCCCCAGTGCTCTGCAAGCTCTCCAGGACAACATAAAATCTGGGACTCTGTGCTTTCTTTCCTTCTGAACAAGTGTTACTGTTTTCTGCACAAAAGCGATTCTTGCGAAGCAATGTGAACACTTCTGCTTCCCAGGCACAGAGAAGGTGCTAGCAGGGAATTCTCTGCCTGCCTTTCCCCAGTGCTCTGCAAGCTCTCCAGGACAACATAAAATCTGGGGCTCTGTGCTTTCTTTCCTTCTGAACAAGTGTTACTGTTTTCTGCACAAAAGCGATTCTTGCGAAGCAATGTGATGACTTCTGCTTCCCAGGCACAGAGAAGGTGCTATCAAGGAATTCTCTGCCTGCCTTTCCCCAGTGCTCTACAAGCTCTCCAGGACAACATAAAATCTGGGGCTCTGTGCTTTCTTTCCTTCTGAACAAGTGTTACTGTTTTCTGCACAAAAGCGATTCTGCGAAGCAATGTGAACACTTCTGCTTCCCAGGCACAGAGAAGGTGCTAGCAAGGAATTCTCTGCCTGCCTTTCCCCAGTGCTCTGCAAGCTCTCCAGGACAACATAGAATCTGGGGCTCTGTGCTTTCTTTCGTTCTGAACAAGTGTTATTGTTTTCTGCACAAAAGCGATTCTTGCGAAGCAATGTGAACAGGCACAGAGAAGGTGCTATCAGGGAATTCTCTGCCTGCCTTTCCCCAGTGCTCTGCAAGCTCTCCAGGACAACATAAAATCTGGGGCTCTGTGCTTTCTTTCCTTCTGAACAAGTGTTAGTGTTTTCTGCACAAAAGCGATTCTTGCGAAGCAATGTGAACACTTCTGCTTCCCAGGCACAGAGAAGGTGCTAGCAGGGAATTCTCTGCCTGCCTTTCCCCAGTGCTCTGCAAGCTCTCCAGGACAACAGCAAATCTGGGGCTCTGTGCTTTCTTTCGTTCTGAACAAGTGTTACTGTTTTCTGCACAAAAGCGATTCTGCGAAGCAATGTGAACAGGCACAGAGAAGGTGCTAGCAAGGAATTCTCTGCCTGCCTTTCCCCAGTGCTCTGCAAGCTCTCCAGGACAACCTAAAATCTGGGGCTCTGTGCTTTCTTTCCTTCTGAACAAGTGTTACTGTTTTCTGCACAAAAGCGATTCTGCGAAGCAATGTGAACAGGCACAGAGAAGGTGCTAGCAGGGAATTCTCTGCCTGCCTTTCCCCAGTGCTCTGCAAGCTCTGCAGGACAACATAAAATCTGGGGCTCTGGTCTTTCTTTCCTTCTGAACAAGTGTTACTGTTTTCTGCACAAAAGCGATTCTGCGAAGCAATGTGAACACTTCTGCTTCCCAGGCACAGAGAAGGTGCTAGCAAGGAATTCTCTGCCTGCCTTTCCCCAGTGCTCTGCAAGCTCTCCAGGACAACATAGAATCTGGGGCTCTGTGCTTTCTTTCCTTCTGAACAAGTGTTAGTGTTTTCTGCACAAAAGCGATTCTGCGAAGCAATGTGAACAGGCACAGAGAAGGTGCTAGCAAGGAATTCTCTGCCTGCCTTTCCCCAGTGCTCTGCAAGCTCTCCAGGACAACATAGAATCTGGGGCTCTGTGCTTTCTTTCCTTCTGAACAAGTGTTAATGTTTTCTGCACAAAAGCGATTCTTGCGAAGCAATGTGAACAGGCACAGAGAAGGTGCTATCAGGGAATTCTCTGCCTGCCTTTCCCCAGTGCTCTGCAAGCTCTCCAGGACAACATAAAATCTGGGGCTCTGTGCTTTCTTTCCTTCTGAACAAGTGTTAGTGTTTTCTGCACAAAAGCGATTCTTGCGAAGCAATGTGAACACTTCTGCTTCCCAGGCACAGAGAAGGTGCTAGCAGGGAATTCTCTGCCTGCCTTTCCCCAGTGCTCTGCAAGCTCTCCAGGACAACATAGAATCTGGGGCTCTGTGCTTTCTTTCGTTCTGAATAAGTGTTACTGTTTTCTGCACAAAAGCGATTCTGCGAAGCAATGTGAACAGGCACAGAGAAGGTGCTAGCAAGGAATTCTCTGCCTGCCTTTCCCCAGTGCTCTGCAAGCTCTCCAGGACAACATAAAATGTGGGGCTCTGGTCTTTCTTTCCTTCTGAACAAGTGTTAGTGTTTTCTGCACAAAAGCGATTCTGCGAAGCAATGTGAACACTTCTGCTTCCCAGGCACAGAGAAGGTGCTAGCAGGGAATTCTCTGCCTGCCTTTCCCCAGTGCTCTGCAAGCTCTCCAGGACAACATAAAATCTGGGGCTCTGTGCTTTCTTTCCTTCTGAACAAGTGTTACTGTTTTCTGCACAAAAGCGATTCTGCGAAGCAATGTGAACACTTCTGCTTCCCAGGCACAGAGAAGGTGCTAGCAAGGAATTCTCTGCCTGCCTTTCCCCAGTGCTCTGCAAGCTCTCCAGGACAACATAGAATCTGGGGCTCTGTGCTTTCTTTCCTTCTGAACAAGTGTTAGTGTTTTCTGCACAAAAGCGATTCTTGCGAAGCAATGTGAACACTTCTGCTTCCCAGGCACAGAGAAGGTGCTAGCAGGGAATTCTCTGCCTGCCTTTCCCCAGTGCTCTGCAAGCTCTCCAGGACAACCTAAAATCTGGGGCTCTCTGCTTTCTTTCGTTCTGAACAAGTGTTACTGTTTTCTGCACAAAAGCGATTCTTGCGAAGCAATGTGAACACTTCTGCTTCCCAGGCACAGAGAAGGTGCTAGCAGGGAATTCTCTGCCTGCCTTTCCCCAGTGCTCTGCAAGCTCTCCAGGACAACATAGAATCTGGGGCTCTGTGCTTTCTTTCGTTCTGAACAAGTGTTACTGTTTTCTGCACAAAAGCGATTCTGCGAAGCAATGTGAACACCTCTGCTTCCCAGGCACAGAGAAGGTGCTAGCAAGGAATTCTCTGCCTGCCTTTCCCCAGTGCTCTGCAAGCTCTCCAGGACAACATAGAATCTGGGGCTCTGTGCTTTCTTTCCTTCTGAACAAGTGTTACTGTTTTCTGCACAAAAGCGATTCTGCGAAGCAATGTGAACAGGCACAGAGAAGGTGCTAGCAAGGAATTCTCTGCCTGCCTTTCCCCAGTGCTCTGCAAGCTCTCCAGGACAACATAAAATCTGGGGCTCTGTGCTTTCTTTCCTTCTGAACAAGTGTTACTGTTTTCTGCACAAAAGCGATTCTGCGAAGCAATGTGAACACTTCTGCTTCCCAGGCACAGAGAAGGTGCTAGCAGGGAATTCTCTGCCTGCCTTTCCCCAGTGCTCTGCAAGCTCTCCAGGACAACATAGAATCTGGGGCTCTGTGCTTTCTTTCGTTCTGAACAAGTGTTACTGTTTTCTGCACAAAAGCGATTCTGCGAAGCAATGTGAACAGGCACAGAGAAGGTGCTAGCAGGGAATTCTCTGCCTGCCTTTCCCCAGTGCTCTGCAAGCTCTCCAGGACAACCTAAAATCTGGGGCTCTGTGCTTTCTTTCCTTCTGAACAAGTGTTACTGTTTTCTGCACAAAAGCGTTTCTTGCGAAGCAATGTGAACACTTCTGCTTCCCAGGCACAGAGAAGGTGCTAGCAGGGAATTCTCTGCCTGCCTTTCCCCAGTGCTCTGCAAGCTCTCCAGGACAACATAAAATCTGGGGCTCTGTGCTTTCTTTCCTTCTGAACAAGTGTTACTGTTTTCTGCACAAAAGCGATTCTGCGAAGCAATGTGAACACTTCTGCTTCCCAGGCACAGAGAAGGTGCTAGCAAGGAATTCTCTGCCTGCCTTTCCCCAGTGCTCTGCAAGCTCTCCAGGACAACATAGAATCTGGGGCTCTGTGCTTTCTTTCCTTCTGAACAAGTGTTAATGTTTTCTGCACAAAAGCGATTCTTGCGAAGCAATGTGAACAGGCACAGAGAAGGTGCTATCAGGGAATTCTCTGCCTGCCTTTCCCCAGTGCTCTGCAAGCTCTCCAGGACAACATAAAATCTGGGGCTCTGTGCTTTCTTTCCTTCTGAACAAGTGTTAGTGTTTTCTGCACAAAAGCGATTCTTGCGAAGCAATGTGAACACTTCTGCTTCCCAGGCACAGAGAAGGTGCTAGCAGGGAATTCTCTGCCTGCCTTTCCCCAGTGCTCTGCAAGCTCTCCAGGACAACAGCAAATCTGGGGCTCTGTGCTTTCTTTCGTTCTGAATAAGTGTTACTGTTTTCTGCACAAAAGCGATTCTGCGAAGCAATGTGAACAGGCACAGAGAAGGTGCTAGCAAGGAATTCTCTGCCTGCCTTTCCCCAGTGCTCTGCAAGCTCTCCAGGACAACATAAAATCTGGGGCTCTGTGCTTTCTTTCCTTCTGAACAAGTGTTACTGTTTTCTGCACAAAAGCGATTCTGCGAAGCAATGTGAACACTTCTGCTTCCCAGGCACAGAGAAGGTGCTAGAAAGGAAATCTCTGCCTGCCTTTCCCCAGTGCTCTGCAAGCTCTCCAGGACAACATAAAATGTGGGGCTCTGGTCTTTCTTTCCTTCTGAACAAGTGTTAGTGTTTTCTGCACAAAAGCGATTCTTGCGAAGCAATGTGATCACTTCTGCTTCCCAGGCACAGAGAAGGTGCTAGCAGGGAATTCTCTGCCTGCCTTTCCCCAGTGCTCTGCAAGCTCTCCAGGACAACATAAAATCTGGGGCTCTGTGCTTTCTTTCCTTCTGAACAAGTGTTACTGTTTTCTGCACAAAAGCGATTCTGCGAAGCAATGTGAACACTTCTGCTTCCCAGGCACAGAGAAGGTGCTAGCAAGGAATTCTCTGCCTACCTTTCCCCAGTGCTCTGCAAGCTCTCCAGGACAACATAAAATCTGGGGCTCTGTGCTTTCTTTCCTTCTGAACAAGTGTTAGTGTTTTCTGCACAAAAGCGATTCTTGCGAAGCAATGTGAACACTTCTGCTTCCCAGGCACAGAGAAGGTGCTAGCAGGGAATTCTCTGCCTGCCTTTCCCCAGTGCTCTGCAAGCTCTCCAGGACAACCTAAAATCTGGGGCTCTCTGCTTTCTTTCGTTCTGAACAAGTGTTACTGTTTTCTGCACAAAAGCGATTCTGCGAAGCAATGTGAACACCTCTGCTTCCCAGGCACAGAGAAGGTGCTAGCAAGGAATTCTCTGCCTGCCTTTCCCCAGTGCTCTGCAAGCTCTCCAGGACAACATAGAATCTGGGGCTCTGTGCTTTCTTTCCTTCTGAACAAGTGTTACTGTTTTCTGCACAAAAGCGATTCTGCGAAGCAATGTGAACAGGCACAGAGAAGGTGCTAGCAAGGAATTCTCTGCCTGCCTTTCCCCAGTGCTCTGCAAGCTCTCCAGGACAACATAAAATCTGGGGCTCTGTGCTTTCTTTCCTTCTGAACAAGTGTTACTGTTTTCTGCACAAAAGCGATTCTGCGAAGCAATGTGAACACTTCTGCTTCCCAGGCACAGAGAAGGTGCTAGCAGGGAATTCTCTGCCTGCCTTTCCCCAGTGCTCTGCAAGCTCTCCAGGACAACATAGAATCTGGGGCTCTGTGCTTTCTTTCGTTCTGAACAAGTGTTACTGTTTTCTGCACAAAAGCGATTCTTGCGAAGCAATGTGAACACTTCTGCTTCCCAGGCACAGAGAAGGTGCTAGCAGGGAATTCTCTGCCTGCCTTTCCCCAGTGCTCTGCAAGCTCTCCAGGACAACATAAAATCTGGGGCTCTGTGCTTTCTTTCCTTCTGAACAAGTGTTACTGTTTTCTGCACAAAAGCGATTCTTGCGAAGCAATGTGATGACTTCTGCTTCCCAGGCACAGAGAAGGTGCTATCAAGGAATTCTCTGCCTGCCTTTCCCCAGTGCTCTGCAAGCTCTCCAGGACAACATAAAATCTGGGGCTCTGTGCTTTCTTTCCTTCTGAACAAGTGTTACTGTTTTCTGCACAAAAGCGATTCTGCGAAGCAATGTGAACACTTCTGCTTCCCAGGCACAGAGAAGGTGCTATCAGGGAATTCTCTGCCTGCCTTTCCCCAGTGCTCTGCAAGCTCTCCAGGACAACATAAAATGTGAGGCTCTGGTCTTTCTTTCCTTCTGAACAAGTGTTAGTGTTTTCTGCACAAAAGCGATTCTTGCGAAGCAATGTGATCACTTCTGCTTCCCAGGCACAGAGAAGGTGCTAGCAGGGAATTCTCTGCCTGCCTTTCCCCAGTGCTCTGCAAGCTCTCCAGGACAACATAAAATCTGGGGCTCTGTGCTTTCTTTCCTTCTGAACAAGTGTTACTGTTTTCTGCACAAAAGCGATTCTTGCGAAGCAATGTGAACACTTCTGCTTCCCAGGCACAGAGAAGGTGCTAGCAGGGAATTCTCTGCCTGCCTTTCCCCAGTGCTCTGCAAGCTCTCCAGGACAACATAGAATCTGGGGCTCTGTGCTTTCTTTCCTTCTGAACAAGTGTTACAGTTTTCTGCACAAAAGCGATTCTGCGAAGCAATGTGAACAGGCACAGAGAAGGTGCTAGCAAGGAATTCTCTGCCTGCCTTTCCCCAGTGCTCTGCAAGCTCTCCAGGACAACATAAAATCTGGGGCTCTGTGCTTTCTTTCCTTCTGAACAAGTGTTACTGTTTTCTGCACAAAAGCGATTCTACGAAGCAATGTGAACACTTCTGCTTCCCAGGCACAGAGAAGGTGCTAGCAGGGAATTCTCTGCCTACCTTTCCCCAGTGCTCTGCAAGCTCTCCAGGACAACATAGAATCTGGGGCTCTGTGCTTTCTTTCGTTCTGAACAAGTGTTACTGTTTTCTGCACAAAAGCGATTCTTGCGAAGCAATGTGAACACTTCTGCTTCCCAGGCACAGAGAAGGTGCTAGCAGGGAATTCTCTGCCTGCCTTTCCCCAGTGCTCTGCAAGCTCTCCAGGACAACATAAAATCTGGGGCTCTGTGCTTTCTTTCCTTCTGAACAAGTGTTACTGTTTTCTGCACAAAAGCGATTCTGCGAAGCAATGTGAACACTTCTGCTTCCCAGGCACAGAGAAGGTGCTATCAGGGAATTCTCTGCCTGCCTTTCCCCAGTGCTCTGCAAGCTCTCCAGGACAACATAAAATGTGGGGCTCTGGTCTTTCTTTCCTTCTGAACAAGTGTTAGTGTTTTCTGCACAAAAGCGATTCTTGCGAAGCAATGTGATCACTTCTGCTTCCCAGGCACAGAGAAGGTGCTAGCAGGGAATTCTCTGCCTGCCTTTCCCCAGTGCTCTGCAAGCTCTCCAGGACAACATAAAATCTGGGGCTCTGTGCTTTCTTTCCTTCTGAACAAGTGTTAGTGTTTTCTGCACAAAAGCGATTCTTGCGAAGCAATGTGAACACTTCTGCTTCCCAGGCACAGAGAAGGTGCTAGCAGGGAATTCTCTGCCTGCCTTTCCCCAGTGCTCTGCAAGCTCTCCAGGACAACATAGAATCTGGGGCTCTGTGCTTTCTTTCCTTCTGAACAAGTGTTACAGTTTTCTGCACAAAAGCGATTCTGCGAAGCAATGTGAACAGGCACAGAGAAGGTGCTAGCAAGGAATTCTCTGCCTGCCTTTCCCCAGTGCTCTGCAAGCTCTCCAGGACAACATAAAATCTGGGGCTCTGTGCTTTCTTTCCTTCTGAACAAGTGTTACTGTTTTCTGCACAAAAGCGATTCTACGAAGCAATGTGAACACTTCTGCTTCCCAGGCACAGAGAAGGTGCTAGCAGGGAATTCTCTGCCTGCCTTTCCCCAGTGCTCTGCAAGCTCTCCAGGACAACATAAAATCTGGGGCTCTGTGCTTTCTTTCCTTCTGAACAAGTGTTAGTGTTTTCTGCACAAAAGCGATTCTTGCGAAGCAATGTGAACACTTCTGCTTCCCAGGCACAGAGAAGGTGCTAGCAGGGAATTCTCTGCCTGCCTTTCCCCAGTGCTCTGCAAGCTCTCCAGGACAACATAGAATCTGGGGCTCTGTGCTTTCTTTCCTTCTGAACAAGTGTTACAGTTTTCTGCACAAAAGCGATTCTGCGAAGCAATGTGAACAGGCACAGAGAAGGTGCTAGCAAGGAATTCTCTGCCTGCCTTTCCCCAGTGCTCTGCAAGCTCTCCAGGACAACATAAAATCTGGGGCTCTGTGCTTTCTTTCCTTCTGAACAAGTGTTACTGTTTTCTGCACAAAAGCGATTCTACGAAGCAATGTGAACACTTCTGCTTCCCAGGCACAGAGAAGGTGCTAGCAGGGAATTCTCTGCCTGCCTTTCCCCAGTGCTCTGCAAGCTCTCCAGGACAACATAGAATCTGGGGCTCTGTGCTTTCTTTCGTTCTGAACAAGTGTTACTGTTTTCTGCACAAAAGCGATTCTTGCGAAGCAATGTGAACACTTCTGCTTCCCAGGCACAGAGAAGGTGCTAGCAGGGAATTCTCTGCCTGCCTTTCCCCAGTGCTCTGCAAGCTCTCCAGGACAACATAAAATCTGGGGCTCTGTGCTTTCTTTCCTTCTGAACAAGTGTTACTGTTTTCTGCACAAAAGCGATTCTTGCGAAGCAACGTGATGACTTCTGCTTCCCAGGCACAGAGAAGGTGCTATCAAGGAATTCTCTGCCTGCCTTTCCCCAGTGCTCTACAAGCTCTCCAGGACAACATAAAATCTGGGGCTCTGTGCTTTCTTTCCTTCTGAACAAGTGTTACTGTTTTCTGCACAAAAGCGATTCTGCGAAGCAAAGTGAACACTTCTGCTTCGCAGGCACAGAGAAGGTGCTAGCAAGGAATTCTCTGCCTGCCTTTCCCCAGTGCTCTACAAGCTCTCCAGGACAACATAAAATCTGGGGCTCTGTGCTTTCTTTCCTTCTGAACAAGTGTTACTGTTTTCTGCACAAAAGCGATTCTGCGAAGCAATGTGAACACTTCTGCTTCCCAGGCACAGAGAAGGTGCTAGCAAGGAATTCTCTGCCTGCCTTTCCCCAGTGCTCTGCAAGCTCTCCAGGACAACATAGAATCTGGGGCTCTGTGCTTTCTTTCCTTCTGAACAAGTGTTAGTGT